>NC_082716.1:81159472-81469367 GCF_030144855.1 Hypanus sabinus
CAATCAAAGTTTCAGGCCAAAACCCTTTTTCAGGACTGAGAAGGAGGGGGAAAGATGCTAGAATAAAAAGGTAGGGTGGTGGGGGAAGGAGTCTAGCTAGAAGGTGATAGGTGATAGGTCTGGCTAGAAGGTTTGCAACAGTAAGCGTGCAAAACTCCAGAGGGGGAATTTCAACCCAGTTCTTCCAACTCAGAATGCAACCAACTCAGTCTCAGCAGACCCTGAACAAGTTAGTGGGTGTTTAGGTTCCAGCACTTGTAGCCTTGTGTCCCTGCTTATCATCTCCCAGCCTCCGCCCCTACCTCCACCTTTCCCTCACATGGCTCAGATTCAGATTTATATTTATTTATCACCTCCATTGAAATATACAGTGAAATGCATCATTCATGTGACAACCTACACATCCAGGGATGTGCTGGGGGCAGTTCCAAAGTGTCACCACACATTCCCACACCAACAGTGCTCGGGGACATGTGGGAAATGAAGAAATTATAAAAACTAGGTCTATCAATGAAAAATTGTTTCTGAATACACCGTTGTTTCACTTTCAACTATTTGAACGGGAAATCACAGAATGAGGATTAATCTAATGATCATTATGTATTGTACTTGGACTTCCAGATGATGTTCGACATGAATGAAAGATTGTGTCTCAAGATAAGCGTACATGATGTTGGCTGAAATATATGGACACACATAGAAGACTGGCTAATAAACAGGGTGCAGAAAGAAGGAATAAGGGGTGTCATTTTCAGACTGCCACCCTGCATTTGCAGCAACCATAAATAGAAGTGAGAAGGAAAGTTGCAATCGCCATTTAGGCCATGCTTTCTTCATGCTGCTGCCATGGGGAAGGAAGTACAGGAGCCTAAGATCCCACACCACCAGGTTCAGGAATAGTTACTACCCTTCAACCATCAGGATCCTGAACCCGCATGGATAATTTTGCTCACATCAACTCTGTACTGATTCTACAACCTATGGAGATACTTTCAGGAACTCTACAACACATTATCTCAGTATTATTTATTAATTTTTGTTTGTATATTGGTTGTTTGTCAGTCTTTGTGTGTCGTTTTTTTTTCATTGAATCTATTGGACTTCTTTGTTTTTCTGTGAGTGCCTGGAAGAGAATGAATCTCAGGGTAGAATATGGTGACATACAGTATATGTACTTTGTTGATAAATTTACTTTAAACTGAATAGATTATAGAGAGATATTAATAGGTTAGTTTGGGGAAATGATTGCAGATGGGGATAAAATGGGACAATGTGAAATTGTTCATTTTGGATGGAAGAATAAAAAAAAACAACCTATTGCCCAATCAACAAAACAAAAGCTGGAGTAGAAAGGATTTGGAGGTCCTTGTGCATATAGTACAATGCGTCAGCAGGCAATGTGGCAGGGAAGGCTTATAGAATAAAGGTTAAAATAAGTAAGTCTGACTGCAAATATACAAGGATCTAGCAAAACCACATCTCGAGCACAATGAACGTTTTGGTCCCCATATCTAAGAACAGATAAGAGTTCATTGAAGGCAGTTTAGAGAAGATTCACTAGAATAGTCTCTCATATGTATGGATTGTCCTGTGGAAAAAGTTAAACAGGCTGCTACTTCACTCATTGTTTCAAAGAATGAGAGGCACTTTTATTGAAACATGCAAGATCCTTAGAGGTTAAACAGAAGAAATGAGGATAGGAAGTGTTGTAGTTACTTGAAAACAAACCAGAACCACATGGGAGTTGACACTGTATGATGCACTCCAAAATGACAAAGTTTCAAAGTTCAGAAAAGTAGGTTCAAACCTTTATTAATGAACCAGCAAAGATCAGTGATGCACCATCAATAACTCTCTGAGACGTGAGGCGAGATATCGGCTTTTATTGACAGGAAGAAAGAACAAGCAGCAATTGACCACCACACTACATCCTGGAGACTGAGGGCAGGGCCCAGGCTCCAATCGCCTTTATACCGGGGTCTGTGGGAGGAGCCATGATCAGTGGGAGGGGCCACAGGAGCAGTCAGCGGGGGGGGGGGGGGGGCATTTCCAGACAGGTATATGTAGTTCACCACATTCACCCCCACATTGTTTTAAAAGAGAGTCCCCATGTGGCGAAGTTTCTTACAAGTATATTTATAGGTTAAGTCTATCAGGTGGTCGAATCTGTTGCTGCGATCTACGTAGCACCAGCTGTGATTGTACAGGTGCCGGTGGTGATTGCACAGGAGACGGTGGTTTTGCTGGTTCCGGCCTAACTGGAGGTGTCAGCCCACTAGGCGTCAGTGATCCCTCATGCGTGTGCGAGGCGCCTGGTATAGGAGTGTCGTGAGGAGTCTGTGTAGGGCCTGGTGTGCGCGGTGTCACCTCGGGTACAGGGTTCATAGTTACCATGGAGTGTTCGGGGTAGAAGTCTGCTGCTCCTGCAGGCGCCGGGTCGCGGACGGAGACTGTGTCCTCCTGCCCATCAGGTAAGACCACGTAGGCATACTGGGGGTTCGCATGTAGAAGGTGAACCCTCTCGACCAGCGGGGAGTATTTATTGTTCCTCGCATGTTTCCAGAGCAGCACTGGCCCTAGGGATATCAGCCAAGCTGGTAGGGTGGTCCCAGTGGCAGACTTCCTGGGAAAAGAGAATAGGCGCTCGCGAGGGGTGGCATTGGTGGACGTACATAACAGGGAGCGAATAGAGTGGAGTGCCTCGGGAAGGACCTCCTGCCATCGAGAGACCGGAAACCCTTTTGACTTAAGAGCTAAAAGTGTGGCCTTCCACACTGTGGCATTCTCCCTCTCCACCTGTCCATTTCCCCGGGGATTATAGCTCGTGGTCCGACTAGTAGCAATGCCCCTAGCTAGCAGGAACCAGCGCAGCTCGTCATTCATAAAGGAGGACCCTCTATCACTGTGGATATAGCAGGGATATCCGAACAGAGTGAAGAGCTGGCGCAGGGCTTTTATGACGGACGTGGCAGTGGTGTCGGGGCAGGGGATGGCAAAGGGGAACCGCGAGTACTCGTCGATAATGTTGAGAAAGTAGACATTGTGATTGGTGGAGGGAAGGGGGCCCTTAAAGTCAACACAGTCGCTCAAAGAGGCGGGTGGCCTTGATAGGTTGCGCCTTTTCAGGATGGTAGAAGTGCGGTTTGCACTCAGCGCAGACTTGGCAGTTCCTGGTCATCGTCCTGATGTCCTCAAGGGAGTACGACAGGTTCCGGGCTTTCACGAAATGGTAAAATCGGGTGACCCCCGGATGGCAAAGATGTGCATGGAGGGCGTATAGCTGGTCGAGCTGTGCGCTGGCACATGTTCCCCGGGATAGGGCATCAGGGGGCTCATTGAGCCTTCCAGGCCGGTACAGGATATCATAGTTGTAGGTGGAGAGTTCTATTCTCCACCGCAAAATTTTATCATTTTTGATTTTGCCCCACTGTTGGTTGCTGAACATGAACACAACTGAGCGCTGGCCGGTCAGCAAGGTGAACCTTTTGCCGGCGAGATAGTGCCTACAGTGCCTAATATCTTCTATTATGGCCTGGGCTTCTTTCTCCACCGCGGAGTGCCGAATTTCAGGGCCTTGAAGGGTACGAGAAAAGAATGCTACTGGCCTGCCTGACTGATTGAGGGTAGCAGCCAGCGCGAAATCGGAGGCGTCACTCTCTACTTGGAAGGGAATGGTCTCTTCCACTGCATGCTTCGTTGCTTTGGCAATGTCCCCTTTAATGCAGCTGAAGGCCGCGCAGGCCTCGGCAGAGAGGGGAAAAGTGGTAGACTTGACCAGGGGGCGGGCCTTATCTGCGTAATGGGGGACCCATTGGGCGTAATAGGAAAAGAAGCCCAGGCACCATCTGAGGGCTTTGAGAGTGGTGGGAAGAGGGAGTTCTAACAGGGGGTGCATACCGTCGGGATCAGGGCCAATGACCCCGTTTTCCAGGACATACCCAAGGTTAACGAGTCGGGTGGTTCCGAACACACACTTGTCCCTGTTATAAGTAAGGTTCAGGGCTTTGGTCACTTGGAAAAATCATTGGCGTTGTGATCCAGCCAGTCATGACCACAGATGGTGATGTTATCCAGATATGGAAATGTGGCCTTCAGTTGGCACTGGTCCACCATCCGGTCCATTTCCCTCTGGAAGAGAGAGACACCATTTGTGACACCGAATGGGACGCACAGGAAGTGATAGAGCCTGCCGTCCGCCTCGAAGGCGGTGTAGGGGCGGTCCTCTGGGCAGATGGGGAGCTGGTGATAAGCGGATTTCAGATCTATTGTCGAGTACACCTTGTACTGAGCTATTTGATTGACCATATCTGCTATCCAGGGTAGGGGGTACGCGTGAAGATGCGTGAACCTATTGATGGTTTGACTATAGTCCACGACCATCCTATCTTTCTGCCCAGTCCGACCAACAACCACCTGGGACCGCCAAGGGCTTCTGCTTGGCTCAATGATCTCCTCCCTGAGCAGCCGCTGCACCTCTGACTGAATGAAGGCCCTGTCCCCCGCGCTTTACCTCCTGCTTTTAGTTGCCACAGGTTTCCAGTAGTGGGTCAGGTTGGCGAACAGCGATGGGGGAGGGATCTTGAGGGTGGAGAGGCTGCAAGTGGTGTCGGTAGCGCAGCTGTCGACATGGTGCTGGGTGGGATGTGTGGGTTGTGTGTGTGGGTCAGTAGCGGGGTATATGGCGAAGTCCCACAAAACTGAGGATTCCTGGCAGTGAGTGGTGGGAGGGGCCCGTCATATGGCATAATCACACTTTCGAGGTGGCTCTGGAAGTCCAGCCACAATAGCACAGGCGTGCACAGTTGAGGCATTACCAGTAGCGCAAAGTTCCGATATTCTGTGCCCTGCACCACCAATGTCGCTACACAACCCACCTGGATGTCTGTGGAATACGACCCAGAAACCAAGGTGACCCTCTGGCTTACTGGCCGTGTCACAAGTCCGTAGCGTTGCACAGTGTCTTAATAAAACTCTCAGTGCTGCCCTTGTCGAACAGGCAGCTAGTCCTGTGCCCCTCCACCAGGCTGTCCATCATTGACCTTGCAAGCTGGTGTGGAGCACTTTGGTCGAGGGTTACGGAGGCCAGAGTTGAACTGCCGTCTTGGTGCCCGGTAAGCACCGGTGGGTTGGGGGTGGGGCAAGTTGGCTCCGACAAAGGTGGCCGCCCCCATCTGGGCAGGCAAGATGCCGGCCCCCATGCCTCACACGCAGCGCTGCCCGACCCCGCTCATGGTTCAGACTTACAGACCCTGGCGAAATGGCCCTTCTTCCCGCAGCTGGAGCAGGTCGCTTCTCGGGCCAGGCAGCGTTTTTGGGGGTGCTTTTTGAGTCCGCAGAAGTAACACTGCGCAGACTTGCGACTGGCAGCAGCTGTGGTCGGGTTCAGGGAGTTCGTGGAATCGCGACTGGCAGCGGCGTTGGCGAATTCGCTTGTGGGAACTGGCGGCGGCGGGGTCTGAGTTGTCCACGGGACCAGCGGGGGCTCGCATGGCTGGACAGCATCAGCATAGCGCAGAGTGGCCTCCAGCGTGTCGGCCATCTCGATCACCAACCGTAAGGTAAGATCGGCATTTTCCAGCGCTCGTACACTGACCTGATCCCCGTAACAAAGGCATCTTGTACCAGGAGCTCAGCATGCTGTTCTGCCATGAGAGCTTTGCAGTCGCAAGTTCGCACGAGTGTCTGTAGGGCTCGGAGAAACTTGGCGCTCGTCTCATTGGGTTGCTGTCATCGTGTCGCTAAGGGATATCTTGCATAGACGGTGTTCACCGGCCGCAGGTACTGTCTTTTGAGAGTGTCCAGTGCCCCTTGGTAGGTCGGCAGGTCTCTGATAAGTAAGTAAACTTTCGGGGTGACCCTCGAGAGGAGAATTCCGTGCATAACAGTGTGCTCAATCGCACAAACCTCCTCCAAGTATGAGTGGAAGCATGCAAGCCAGAGTTCAAAGGCAAGAGCTGCTTCAGGGTCTTGGGGGTCCAATCCAATCTTTCCGGATGTAAAATACTTTCCATGTTTTAAAACTTCCAGTCAATAAAATTGATGCACCATCAATAACTCTCTGTGACATGAGGCGAGATATCAGTTTTTATTGACTGGAAGAAGGAACAAGCAGCAAATGACCACCATACTACATCCTGGAGACTGAGAGGCCGGGCTCAGGCCTCAATCGCCTTTATACAGGGGTCTGTGGGAGGAGCCACGGTCAGTGGGAAGGGCCACAGGAGCAGTTAGCAGGGAGCGTGTCCAGACAGGTATATGTAGTTCACCACAATCAGCAAGCTTGTAATAATAATAAACTAATGAAACAAAGACTAGCAATACAATGAAATAAGCAATCTAACCACTCGTGTTAGCAATCTTAGCACCAGTGTTTTTAAGCATTAGCCTAACTAAGCGAACTTGGCATCAACAAAAAAAATCATCCACCTGCCTCTTTGGCTCTACCTAGACTAAACTGAACTTAGAAGTGTGAATATGTAACTATACTCATTTACTTATACCACACCCCATATGACAAATTACATAATAAATGAGTGACACAAAGTACAATACAGACAGACAGAAAATAGATGCATGGCTCCTATACCCAGTCCCTAATTATTACACTAGAATAATTACAACTTCATACTACTAGGAATAGAAGACATGAAATCTTCAAGGATAAATGTTAACATTCATACAAATGTCCTCCTTCTTCTTTCAGACTAGTCATATAACAGTCATTTAAGCCAGAGGTTACCAGCACTTAGCCCAGTCACAGAGTGATTTCTTCTACCATTCTCTGTCGAGTCCATAATCAACTCAAATCATGAAGCTTCTGGAGCTGTAGCTAGTAAGTTAAAGGCCTCGTCAGACAGCTGGTTTGGTCTTGATACACACCTGCCAGACAAACCCTCTTCTGTCTGAATAGACTGGAATGACTCTTCCCATGATTCATGAATTTCAAGGCACTGTGTCATCAAATATAAGCACAAGATCTCTTGGGAGGAAATTGTGTTTTATACCTGGCCATTTCTGACATTCCTGTAACTGTAGTAAGTACTTCTTGACCCACCATTTCCAAAACAAGTTTGGCATGTATTGTACCTGCTTCCATCTGTGATGAACATAAATGTGGAACTCTCTTAGCTGTAAGGATGGTGAGGGCTTCAGAAGCAACAGGCGATTGGGTGATAATGCTTACAAATCATTGGGATCAGAGCACGCCTTAGGAATTGGATGACCAGTGATAATAGCCTGTACTTTATAAAGAACTGTGTGGAAACCCTTTTCATCAAGATTCTGTACTTCCATGGTGGAATGGAGTATCTTTTTCACAGACCTGATTAATCTCTCCCATGTTCATCCATGATATGAACCAGCCAGGTTCATATCAGCCTAATCAGCCTAATTACTTTCTGAAGAAAGAGATCACTGATCCTTGAATCAGTCCACTTCTCAATGGCTTCTCACAGCTCATGCTTAGCTCCAACAAAGTTTGTTGCATTATTAGAAGGCAGTTCATGAACCTGCCCTTGTCTTGCTATAAAGCATTAAAGTACATTAGCTGTGTCTACGGGTGCACTTCAATGTGAACAGCTCATACAGAATGAGAGGTAAATACAAACCCCATATCTCTTCACCCTTTCTGCTCTTCACCTCAGAAGGTCCAAAGTAGTCCACACCTACACATGGAAATGGAAATTCATCTGGAGTGAACCTGTCCAGAGCAGCATGTAACCATCATCAAACAACACACTTCAACAGGATTCTTCTTATAGCTGTACTCGCACCAGGAATCTGGTATTTTTGACACAACCTGTTCCACCTTTAAATTTAGCTGCCTCAGAATGAGGTCTAAGATATGAAAGTCCTTTGCCAATATAACAGAATGTTTAGCCTCTTCAGGCATGGCCGTCCACTAACTCTCAAGGCACAATCTTCAAGTACTGGATTGAGCTTGAAAATCTGGCTGTTCCTTTTCACATTTTCTCCCCTTCGCAAACTCAAAAATTCACCTGGAAACCTTTTCCTCTGGCAAAACACATCTCTACTGACAGACTCTCGGCTGATCTGATCTTTGGCTTCTCAATCTCTCGCTCCAAAGAATACCCTTGTTGTTCTTCATTCAAATCAGCCTGTGCAAGAATGATGTTCAATTGCATCCTCTTCTGACTAAGAATCAAGAGTAGCTTCTTAAATCTAAGAATTGAAGTCACTGTATTCCTCAAACAGGTCCAAGATGAGAAATGATGAATTAAATGTTACTGTGTCCAGTGTCTCTTCAATCTGCATGACATTCATTGTAACACTCCTCTTGGCTTCCGTATCATCTAGCAGAAGTTCTCCAGAACAGTCAGGATTCAGGATTCCCTTTCAGGCTGAAGAAGATACTGAGGCCCTGACACCCATGTCTCATGCCTTCACCTTCAACCCTCTAGAGTCCACACCTACTGAGTGTTTACTTATCTCCATTGAGATGCTTTTGAGACCTCAAGAATTTCTGAAACTGTTAGCAATAAAGGTTCAGAACCTGGAAAGTTTCATTCTTGATATAGCTTAGCACTGAAATACTATTAGTCCAAAGCACTGAATCCTGAAGCTGGTTGGGCAACTCCTTCACCATGTGACTATACAGCCTGCCATCATAGCAGTAGTGAGCTGCATATGAGGATGGAAACTGACCGATGGAGCTACACTAGATTTTCCCATGATAAAAGCACTGCGCTCCTGAGAACACATGTTGTGCAACAATAAATAGGGCACTTCTCCATAGCCATCTTCTCCTGCGTCTGTAAAGTGGTGCAGCAGTAACTTCTTTGGGTTTCAAACATCTAACAACTTTGAAGGCTTCCATCTCACAGTTCTTCCAGGCAGATTGTCCACTCATGAGCAACTGATGTTGGTATAGTGTCATCCCAGCCAGGCTCTTTCATACATAGATCTTCTAGGATCTTTCTAGTAGATAACACCAGCAAACTCAAGATTCCCAAGGGAACTAAGTGTGGAGAAGATAACGCTCCTGGTGAGTGGCCTACCTTGGATCCGCATTGCATTCCCAGTATTCTCGCCACTGAAGGAATATCCTGATCCAAATCCAAACCCTTCATGTGTTTCTCTTTGCTCTTCTGGTATCACAGATAGCTCACTGCATCTGGTGCTTATCCACTTTGTGATTCGAACGTGGCTTTTGCACAAATGGATACAATGTCTTGATAGAGAGACATTACTTCTGCCTCAGAGGGCACTGACACAAGACAGTCATCAAGATACCGTAGAAGCACACAAAACCTTATCCATTGTTTTGTGACTGAACTGTTCCTCGTTGTCTGCTGCATATTTCCTAAGTCTGAAATTGGCACAGCTCATGATGAAGTTGCTCCAAAGAGATGCACTATCATTCTATCACCACATCTTGGCTAAAGGTCACCATCTGATCACCAGCAGATCCGGTTCTTCCACTGGTACTTTAATCTGATGAAACATTGATTCAATATCCACCATGAACTCCACTAGTTCTTTTCTGAATCTGGTTATAACTCCATTCAATGAGCTGGTAAGATTTAGTCCCTGAAAAAGCTGGGCATTAAGTGATACTCCCTGAAAATTCATCTTGCAGTAAAACGGCAAGGACTTTTCCTTTTCTGGGGTGGAAATCACCATGATGTGGAATATGCCAAACTTGCTCATCACAACGTTCCAGATCCTCTGCTGGCACCCTTTCAGCATAACATTTGGAGATGACATCCTTCATGAAAGCTGCGTAGTCAGTGTGAAATGACAAATACTTCTTAAAACCACTTCCTTTGATTTAGAGCATGCTGTTCAGCAATATTCCTCTTATTAGGCATGTTAGCTTCCTTCTTTCTCGAAGGTAAGCTAATCTGGACGTGGCCATCGACCAGTTTTGCAGTATTTGCAACCAGCTCCCTGAAATTATGGTCTTCTCTTGATAAACCAGGTTGTTCATCCTGACTATATTCAGGGAAGGCTGCTGCTGCCATAGCTCATCCAAGATCAAAGCTGAGACCTCAGGCTGAGCATCGTTTCTCCCAGCACCAAGGTCTCCTTTCAGTGTTCCATTCACAGTCCAAACCATCATTGTTCTGATTGCATAGTGTCCATCACTGACACTGCAAAGTGCTTGCAACAGCTCCATTCCTTTAGGCAAGTTTGCCCATATTAGCGGCTCAATTTCTGAATCAATCTCTGGCTGACTGGCAAATGTGCATGTTTCGGGTTAGACCATCCCTGGAGATCCTTCTGATCAGGAATGTTTTGTTTGTGGACAGGCATATAGACATGAGGTAGCTCACAATAGTTTTCACCATCTAGGCCAGCCACCTCCAACTCAGAAACAAAGTAGCTGCTCATGACGTCCTTTTGATCCACGTGCGAGTCCCTTTTCCTGTTAGGTTGACCTCGTTCATTAGGCTTGCTGTGCAGAAAACTGCTGGACTTCCTTCATCTAGGAAAGCATAACTAACCATTGTCATCGCCATCCCCTGTAAGGCCATTAGATACCAGGACACTGCTCACTGTTGTGTCTGTTTCTGTCATAGTTTGTTTTGATTCTGCACCCTTTTCATCAGAGTGAATATCAAATATGTTGGGCTGCTTTCCACTGCATACCTTGCATGAAGGGCACTTCTAGCAGTCCTTACTGATGTGTCCTGTGCACAAACAACCAAAGTAAACACCATCTTTCTTTAGGAAGGCAATCTTCTCACTATGAGCCGTTTCCTCCAGCTGAAGGCACAAATCTAATGTTCAACCTTGCAGAACAGAAAGAAAACCCCTTTGACTGATGTGGCCAATTTGATAAGACCATAAAACATTGGAGCAAGATTTGGCCATTTGCTCCCTCATTTCATCATGGCTGATCCAATTTTCCCCTCAGTCACAATTTCCTGCCTTCTCCCTATATCCCTTCATGCCCTGACCAATCAAGAATCTATCAGCCTGTGCCTTAAACATTCATAAAGACTTGGCCTCCACAGCTGCCTGTGGCAAAGAATTCCACAGATTCACTGCTCTCTGACTAAAGAAATTCCTCCTTTTCTTCATTCTAAAAGGACGCCCCTCTATTCTGAGGCTGTCCTCTGGTCTTAGATTCTCCTACCATAGGAAACATCCTTTCCACATCCACTCTATCAAAGTCTTTCACCATTCAATAGGTTTCAATTAGGTCACCTCTCAATTTTCTGAATTCTAATGAATTAAGGCCCAGAGCCATCAAACACTCTTCCTATGACAAACCATTCAATCCTGGAATCATTTTCATGAACCTCCTTTGAACCCTCTCCAGTTTCAGCACATCCTTTCTAAGATAAGGGGCCCAAAACTGCTCACAGTACTCCAAGTGAAACGTCACCTGTATTTTATAAAGACTCAACATTACATCCTTGCACTTCCCTTCGATTAGCTCTCGGTTCAGCTTTAGCTTTACTTCTCACAGTGGCCACAGCAGTGGCAAAATTGCTTCCTTTAGCCTTATAACAACATTGTGACTTAGTTTTGTTCATATCTTTGCTTATTGCTGGCGATGGAGCATTTGTATGTTCCCAAAGATTGGTTGTGTAACGATCTTCACTCGCCTTTCAATAAATTCAAAATGTTTGCAGAAGTATTTTTACGGGTATGCCTTTCTTACAGTTCACAGACTACCATTCTCCAGTTATCCTGAAGCATATAGGGCAATTTCTTTATGACAATTGACGTATCAGCAGGCATGACAGCTCTCACATGGCATTCATGGCATTGCAAGAGCTTCTAAGAAAAAGACTGTAGACTTGAAGCACTTTCATGTCTTCAGATTTGATAGGTACCCAAGAGAGAGCCTTTTGCATGTAGTCAAATGTAATTTTTTATTCAAAACCAAAATGTTCCTGCAGTAAAGCCTTAGCCTTTAGATATGCTTCCTTTGGATCAACATGACAGAAGCTTCAGACAAGTTCTTCAAGTCGACCTCTAGTGTACTGTTCAAGGAAATAGAGGCAATCACCATAACGGTCAGTCTTATCTTCAACACTATTTTCAAAAGCCTTCATGAATGCATGATGCTGCAATGGATCATCAAAGATTTTAATCTCTCCTTTAGGCAAAGATGAAATGTGCTGCTGTTGTGCCAATAAGGTTGGTATTTCATTTTGGTTCCTCATATTATCAATAGGACTATTTTGACCTCTATCATCTAAAACAAGAGTTATATACATTAATACCAACATGAGCCCTTTGTGTGATTAGTGCAACTAAATCAGCCTCTTTTTTTAAGCACGGAGGAGGTATTAGACACAGAATATGCTCTGCCTATAGCAGAATTTGGAGCAAGTTCTATTTTATGCACTATCACATACATTTACTTTGTCCTGTGGCTCCTCTGTTATATACTGGGTCAAAATATGCATTGGAATTGAGAAATGTTTTCACTTGTTTCAAGAACATAACCTTCAATATCACATGTTTGGTTCAAGCATTGTTTAACATACCTTCTGACTGCACTACTAAGGCATTC
Source organism: Hypanus sabinus (assembly GCF_030144855.1). Taxonomy (NCBI): domain Eukaryota; kingdom Metazoa; phylum Chordata; class Chondrichthyes; order Myliobatiformes; family Dasyatidae; genus Hypanus; species Hypanus sabinus. Next base: position 81,171,966 of record NC_082716.1, read on the forward strand.
AATGCTTCAAAGATTTTCATTCTTTACCCTTGCTTGGCCTCAAGAATTAGTGACGACAACACATGATGTTGCTTAGCAACAGATGCACAAAGACTAGTCAAGTCCTCATGGTAAAATTGTACTTCTAAGGCATTTTCCTTATTTCCCATTAGATCCTTAATTGCTGGTATTAAACCTTTAATTTTGTTCACATTTGTCTTATATTCCTTCTAAAGATTTGCAATTCTACCCACTAAAGCTTTCAAAGTAATCAATTTCTCTTTTGATAGTCCTGATATGAGGGTTTCTGGCATCCATTCCAAATTTCAATTCACTCATGTTTCTTTCTCCTTATTGCACCACGCAATTAATTCCTTGTTCACCTGCGGCACCAGTGATATTCCGATTCAATAAACGTAGTCAACAACAAACCGTCCATGCATCCATAGCGTTTAAAGCAGACCAAACAAACACCATTTAATTCAAATGTTGGCAACCGGAGTATTTCAGCACTTCAATAAAAATATGACCATAAAGATGGCACCTTGTATAGCAGCCGTGTGGCATTATCCAAATCGGCATTGTAATTTTCTGCTTATCTCTCTAGTCCTTTCTGCATTTTTCTTACAAAAGGCTAAAAGTCTCATCAGGTAAGATCGACTGACTCTTTTGAACATCGGAAAGACAGCATTCAATCAAACTGTGCCACCTTTCTATCACTGGGACCCGCTGCTCACATGAGCCCCGGGAGGTTCATTCACCACCAGCATCACCGAGGGAGCATCGCAGGAGGTGGTGTCTTGGTCAGGTCAAGACGGTACACGAATAGACTGCCATTCCCTGGCATACTCCAGGCTAACGTACAGTCACTGGACAACAAGTTGTATGAGCTGAGAGCCAGAATAACCCGCCAATAGAAAACATAGCACTGTACCCTCTTATGCGTTACCAAAACCCAGTTATCGGAGGAAGTACCACATCAAGCCATTTTTGTTCTGAGCAGTCAAGTCTACAGACCTCTCTGGGAAAACTAAAGGTGGAGGATTATGTTTCATGGTCAACAATGCTTGACGTGACCCAGGTAGCATGTGCACCCTCAAATCCTATTGCTCCCAGGATCTGCAGTACCTTATGCTGCTCTGACAACCTTTCTGGCTGCCTAGAGAATTTGCATCTGTTCTTATTACATCCCACCACAGGCCGATACCAACTGAGCTCTTAATGAATTTTGCAAAACCATCAATATCCATGAAACCACACACCCAGAGGCTGCTTTCGTCATTGCTAGAGACTTCAACCAATTGTCGCAGACCAGAGCTTACCCAAAGTTCCGCCAACTCATCGAGGTGAGCACACAGGGAGGAAGCATACTCAACCACTCCTACTCTCCCTTCTGCAATGCCTACAAAGCACACCTCCGCCCTCTGTTTGGAAAGTCTGACCATTCCTCCATCTTGCTCCTGCCTGCCTGCAGGCAGAAATTGAAGCAGGGAGCTGTCATAGTGGAAACTATCCACTAATGGTCCAACTGATCAGACTCAATGTTACAAGACTGCTTTGAAAGCATCACCTGGGTGGTTATTCGAGCTGAGAACATCTCTGAATACATGGAGGTGGTCACAAGCTTCATTCAAACAGCGTCGCAGAGCACATCCTTAAAGTGTGTGCTGATCAGCTGGCTGGTGTGTTTATAGATGTTTTAATCTCTCCCTCTCCCAGTGTGTAGTGCCCTCCTGTTTCAAATTGTCCATCATTGTCCCTCTACCTAAGAAAACCAAGGTATCATGCCTGTATGATTGGCACCCTGTCACACTCACCTCAATTATAAACAAATGCTTTGAGAGGCTTGTTAACTACTACATCTACAGCATGCTACCATCCACACTGGACCCCTTACAACTCTCCTACCAAAGGAACCGATCTACCAAAGACGCCATAGTCACAACGCTGCACACCGTCCTCACTCATCCGGGGAAGAGGGATGCAGACATTCATATGCTGTTCCTGGACCACAGTTCAGCATTCAATACCGTAATTCCCTCCAGACTTGACAAGACGCTTAGAGACCTCAGTCTTGACCCCACCTTGTGCAGCTGGATCCTAGACTTCCTATCATATTGCCAACAGGTGGTAAGGATGTGCTCTCTCACCTCTGACCCTTCACAGGTGCCCCCTAGGGTGATATTCTAGGTCCCCTTCTCTACTCTCTATACAACCACAACTGTACTGCCACACACAGCTCCAATCTGCTGATCAAATTTGCAGATGACATGACCTTGATCTGCCTTATCAGTGATGAGACAGGCTACAGAGGAGAGGTTGACACCCCGACACAATGGTGCCAGGGTGACAATGTCCAAAAGGACAGATTGTGGATTACAGGAGGAACAGAGACGGGCTCAGCCCAATCAACATCAATGGGTCTGCAGTTGAGAGGTGGGTAGTTTCAAGTTCCTCGGTATACACATTATCGGTGATCTTACCTGGACTGTATACACTGGCTTTCTGGCAAAAAAAAAGCATCTCTTCCATCTCAGGCAACTGAAGAAGTTTGGTGTGGACCCCCAAATCCTCAAGACCTTCTACAGGGGCATCATTGAGAGCATATTGACTGGCTGTATCACCGTCTGATAATGGGAACTGCACCAACCTTAATCGCTGGGCACGGCAAAGAGTGGTACAGATAGCCCAGCACATCTGTGGACATGAACTTCCCTCCACTGAGGACATATGCAGCAGGTGTATAAAGAAGACCTGGAAGTCATCGGGGACACCAGTCACTCCAACCATAAACTGCTTCCACCTGGCAAATGCTACCACAACATTAAAGCCAGGACCAACAGACTATGGGACAACTTCTTTCTACAAACCATTAGACTTTTAAATTCATGAGTCTGTACATTGCTATGGAGTCATCATGCAAAGATTTTTACTCCCTGACGTTGTGGGATGGATATAAGTTTTAAATAAATTCTAATTCTAACAAAATGGTGACCCCTCAGGCAATCATCACATGACCAAGCAATGGTCCCCAGTGGGCCGTCATTCCAAATTGTGTTGACACCACAAACACACAGTATGAACCAACAAAAGGTCTTTGCATGCTGCAAGCTGAGCTGGCTTCTCAGTGCTGAGATTCCAATTTTGCCAACAGATCTGAGGCAATCCTTAGCTGTAGACTGGTGTTGGCTTGGTATAAATAATTTTTGTTGACAAAACGTAGCAGTTACTTCAATACAAACCAAAACTGCTCAGAAACTAAGCATGGAGTTTGTCACTATATGACGCACTGCAAAATAATGAAGTTCCAATGTTAATTCTATCCCTTTTTAATAAACCAGCAAAGACAAACAATTTTGTAATGATAAAAAACTAATGAAACTAAAACTAGTGATATAATGAAATAATCAGTCTAAGCAGTAACATTAGCGGCCTTAGCGTTAGCATTCTGAAGCATTAGGGTAACTAAGCAAACATAGCGGTCAACAAAAAATATTATCCTAGCTACCTCTCAGGCTCTACCTGGACTAACCTGACCTTAGACAAAGTGTGAATACTTAACTATACATATTCAATTATACTACGCTCCAACCCACATGATAAATCATGCATAATAAACATGCAGCACAAAATACAATACAGACAGACAGAAAATAGGTACAGGGCTCCTACAGGAAGTATCCTCTTGTGGGATAGAATAGAAAAAGATATAGCGATAAAATAATAAACAAATCCAACATTAACAATCCATAAAATATCTGAAACATCTACAACTCATAAAAATGTACCCTGGAAATTTATATAGAAAAGCGGTGATCCTAGAAATCTCGAAAATAGTCAGTTTCTGGGAACTATTTACCAGTTATGTCAATATGAACTCAAAAAACTCACCAACTCCATTGTCCATCAGCATATGATGGCATCTCTCAGATGATATTTCACTGACTTTTCAATACTAGTCAATCCTATTGACAGCAAACTATCCTAAAATCTAATGGAGACATCAAATACCACAACCCTACCTTTGTGACAAAGATAGCATTAGGTGTCCAGAACAAAAAAGCATGGTCTCAGAATAAGAGGGCATCAATTTAAGACTAAGCTGAGGAAGATTTTATTGAATCAGAAGGTTGTGTGTGAGGAAAGATGGTTGAGAACAGAGTTGACAATATGCATAAATTCCTGGAGATAAACGGTTAAAATATCTGCATTAAGACAACCACCTGCTTTAAGAAGACCACTATCACCGTGATACCTAAGAGAAACAAGGTAACATGACTTAATGACTACTGCCCAGTAGGTCTGAGATCCACCCTTGTGAAATGTTTGAAGAGGCTGGTCAAGGTACTCATTAGCTCCAGCCTTCCAGACAACCATGACCCACAGCAATTTGCCCACCACTCTCAAACAGGCCTATTGGCCCTACACTCTTGAGCATCTGGACAGTAGTGACCTATTGACTTCAATGCTGCTTTCAGTACTATAATTCCAAGCAATGTCATCACTAGACTCTGGACTGTGGGTGTTAATGTCCCCCTCTGCAACTGGATCATCAACTTCTTGATCACCAGACTGCAATTAGAGAGGATAGGCAGTAATACCTAGCCAAGGTGATTCTAAACACTGGTGCGCAACAGGATTATGTCCTCAGTCCACTACTCCCTGTACACACGTGGCCAAATTCTGCCCTAACTCTATCTACCAGTTTGCAAATGATACCAATATAGCGAGCTGTATCTCAAATATCAATGAATCAGAGGACAGGAAGGAGAAAGAGAGATTGGTGCCATGACACCACCTTTCCCTCAATGTCAGCAAAACAAATGAGCTGGTCACTGACTTCAGGAAGGGGAGTGGTATTCATGCACTGTCTATATCAATGGTGTTTGATATCAAAGTTACTTGTTATTTCTTCCCTCTCGCTGTGAAACAGAGACACCTCCTTCTCCCTTATTAGGGAGAGAGAGCCTGTGGTATGTCGAACACAGGGTGAATGAATAGTCTTTGGAGTACTGCAGGTCTGTGCCTTTGCTGTTGCTTTTGCTGCACGCTTGAGTGCTCAGTGGTAGGTGCCGATTTTTTTTTTTTTGGCTGGTGGGGAGAGGCAGATCGTTGCTTCCTGCTGCTTACATGTGGGAGGGAGGGGAGCTGGGGGGTACTTTGGGGTTCCAACATTTAACTGTCATTCATTCTTTGGAGGCACTCCTCTGTTTTCATGGATGGTTGTGAAGAAAAAGCATTTTCAGGATGTATATTGTATACATTTTTCTGACATTAAACGTACCTTTAAAGCCTTTGAAAATTTGAACTTCCAAATAGCCAACCCGAGCTACCAGTGTTGCGCTGTATTTCAAATACTGATTGTGTTTTAACAAAACCTCATAAATCTGGCATTTAGTAATGGGATGTTGAAGGAATAGTGGATGAACAAGGTTACATTATGTGACATTATGGAGGCATGAGAGACTGCAGATGCCAGAAATCTAGAACATCTCAGAAAAACTCAGCAGGTCAGGCAGGGTATGTAGAAGGAAATGGACTGTTAACATTCAAGTCCAGTTGAAGAGTCTTGACCCATATCTATTTCCCTTCATAGATACTGTCTGACCCCTTATGTTCCTCCATTGCCTTTGTCTGTTGTGAAAACAGGGGACTAAATTAGAAGGGAGTATATGACATTTAGTTCCAGCAAGAGATAACAAAAAAAAATACAGTTATATATTATATGTGTATTCCAGAATTTGATGGAGAATGTAAAAGAAACAATATACAATTCCACTGAATTAATTTAAGAGTGTCAATTTCCTCATGTCAGGAAGCAGATGCAACACCAAAGAGATGTTCCTTTGAGAAAATCAGAGACTCAGAAAACTTGGAAACAGGTTAAATCTGCAAATCACTTTCCTTTCTAAAAGGTGGGAGAATGTTACATATTTACATTGATAGCATACTTAGTAAGTTGCAGGAAGTTGAATAAATCTGATGAACATGTTTTGGCAGCTCTTCTTGCCTCTTTATAATTTTTCACATGCACTGCACTAACCCCTGTCAGAGTTAGTGCCCTTAAATTCCTTTCAGCTTACACTTCAAATTCCCTCTGGTTGTGAATCTTGCATTGCAAACTTAGAGACAGTTTGTTGATATTACAGCGGTCCATAGGCATGAGGAACCTATAATTTAACCCTTCTGGTTCCTTTATTTGCTGAAGATAACTTCCTCTTGGTCTCAAGCTCGCAAGCTCTTGGTTGCTTGGAGGATGTCCAGTGTGTGGGACCTGGGCCATTAACAACCCTCGTGGCCTCGATATATTTAAGCAAATGAAGTGAAATTTGCTGGGTTTTGGAAGAAGAAGAGGATGTGTCCCAATTTCTGAACTTTTGGTGCCTTGGGAATTTTTTTGGATAATTTGTGTGTGGCAAATTTAGAATTTTTGCTTACAGTGGCAGCATGGACCTTTCGTGTTAAGTGGGAATCACACTTCTATCAAAGTAGATCCCTCATTAAGACAGGGATATTCCTGGTGATCAGTGGGGAAGTTAGCAACATTTTGGAGAAACAGGCATCACATTTTCTGGAATTCCTTCTTTCTCCAGCTTGACATTACAGTTAAAAAATAACAAGGAAGTCATTCAGAAATCTCACAGCTTCTAGGCTCCAGGATGGATCCAGAAATTAATGGATGGTCTCCAGGAAACTGCAAGCACCTGAAGAAAGCAAATCAGAAGCCATCAAAATGGCAGCTGGCGGTGTTTATTTGGAGATTGTGGGATATATGATTTGCCGATTGATATGAAATGTCATCAATTACATTCATGTATTAAGATAGATCTTTCAGTTCGAATAGCCTCGGAAGCCAAATAGGTACATTGACGGACGAGACAGGTAAACAGTAGTGAAGGTGACAGGGGAGGAAGATGCTGAACTGTGGTGGTTGTGGGGAGGAAGCCTTCAGAAGTCCATTCAGCCAGAGTTAGCAAGCAAAGCTGCAACTGATGCAAAGTTAGAAGCAAAAATATCGCTCCCACAAATTGTGGAATAAACTCCTTGCGGGCATGGAAAGTAAATCTGTTTGAATTATGTCTATTTAACACTGGTGCTGTTTCATCAATTATACAAGCACCCAGTCAGAAAGTTGCCTCTATCCACATGTCTAGCACAGTCTTGTAGAGGTTTATTTCACACCACTTTCAACAATTTATGCAGATTGAGAAAAACAGGAAATTGTTCAGATTCCAGAGTTTCACGGGCCCAATTTAAAACATTTGCCTGGACTGAGATTCTGGATATGCATCTGAGAAATTACTTGCCATTCATTTCCTACAGACCAGGAAAAAGTTAGGGCCTATTGCACACTGTAAATTGTGCAGAACTGCAGCTTGCACAGAGTATGGAGCACATCCCTAAAGAAAGATACATTAGCCTTAAAGGATTAGAATTTCACCGGAATGGAACCAGTGCTCAATACGTTCGGAGAGGGTTATGCAGCTTGGCTTGCATCCTCTGGAGTACAGTAGATTAGAGGCATGATCAAACTGAGATATCCAAAATGGCTGAGGCTCAACAAAGTGGTTACATAGAAAGCACTGGAAGGGATCTTGACCAAAAAAGAAACCTCGGCCAGGTGGGAGCAAATTCAGCAAGATTTCACTTTCTATAGGAAGTGTGGAAATATGAAACTCCTATCCCTCAGAACTCTTACTGTTTCAGATGAAGATCTGTACAGATACTCCTGCACCTAGCATCACTTTATATACATGCAATCAGTCTATGTACATATGGCCACACTCAAAAAGATACTTGTACATTGTGTTTTATGGGATTGCATTTATATTTAAATCTGTTGTGGTTATTTTGTGTTTCTTATGCTTATTGTGTTTTTTTAATGCTGCATCGTGGAGTAACAATCATTATGTTCTCCTTTACACTTGTGCACAGAACAACATCAACAAAAAACCTTGAACCTGTTAATAAAAGATATGTACCATAATGTGTAAAGGTCTGGGGCACATATATATTGCTAGGGTGCCTAAGACTTTTGCATATTTCTGTTGTAATTTTATGTATTGAACTGTACTGCTGCCGCAAAAAGAAAAAAAATTCATGACATGTGAGTGATGATAAACAATTCTGTTATGGGTCTCTATTGTGGACTGGGAGTAGGAAGGGGGCAGGCAGAGGGGAACCATAGTTGGGAAAAGTGGCAGGGAGAGCAGAGGGAGCAGGATGCACCAGAGAGACATTCTACAATGATCAATAAATCAGTTGTTTGGAATCAAGTGACCTTGCCTAGTGTCTCAGGGTTGGTGTGTCTGCACTCGCACCACCCGCCCCGGGACACCTGTCCCACACCCCTCACATGACACTCCTCCTTCACCATTCCCAACATCCTTTGCTCCTGCCAGATTTACAAACTTGCTCTTTGCTCCACATTGACAAATACAGTGCTGTGCAAACGTGTAGGCACCCTATACATATGAGCCTAAGACTTTTGCACAGAACTGTATCAAGTGCTTAATGAACTAGTTGAACTATGGAGCAGACCAAAGGACCAAATGATCTCTGTGTTTCAGAGTTGTGTCATAATCCAGAAAGAGCTTGGCTTTCTGTTCAGCCTGATCTATTACTACCTCCAAGAGGATTGGAATTGAAAGTGAAACTGGCTTATTATTCTCACTTTACAGTGGAAAAATTTATTTGCATTCTGTTCATACAGATCAGATCATTACACAACTCATTGAGGTAGAACAAGGTAAAACAATAACAATGGCAGAATAAAATATTACAGCTACAGAGAAAGGGCATGCAGATAAACAATAAGATGCAAAATCATAAAGAGGCATACCCAGTTCAGCTTGACTAAATACATGTTTCCTCACAGAATGTAATATTTACTTTAAACTGAGGTTCAATTCCAAGCTCGTTTGAACATAAGAACATAAGAAATAGGATCAGGAGTCGGTCATCTGGCCCGTTGAGCCTGCTCCGCCATTCAGTAAGATCATGGCTGATCTGGCCAAGGACTCATCTCCACCTACCTGCCTTTTCCCTATAACCCTTAATTCCCCTACTACGCAAAAAGCTATCCAACCTTGTCTTAAATATATTTACTGAGTAGCCTCCTCTGCTTCATTTGGCTGAGAATTCCACAGATTCACCACTCTCTGGGAAAAGCAATTTCTCCTCATCTCCATCCTAAACCTACTCCCCTGAATCTTGAGGCTATGTCCCCTAGTTCTAATCTCATCTACCAGTGGAAACAACTTTCCTGTCTCTACCTTACCTATTCCTTTCATAATTTTATATGTTTCTATAAGATCTCCTCTCATTCTTCTGAATTCCTGTGAGTACAATCCCAGGCAATTCAATCTCCTCTCATAGTCTAACTCCTCATCTCTGGAATCAACCTGGTGAGCCTCCTCTGCACTGCCTCCAAAGACCATGTCCTTCCTCTAGCAAGGAGATCAGAACTACACGCAGTCCTCCAAATGTGACCTCACCAACACCCTGTATAGCTGCAGCATGACCTCCCTGCTCTTAAATTCAATCCCTCTAGCAATGGAAGCCAACGTTCCATTTGCCGTCTTGATAGCCTGCTGCCCCTGCAAACCAACCTTTTGTGATTCATGCACAAGCACTCCCAAGTCCCTCTGCACTGTAGCATGCTGCAATTTTTACCATTTAAATAATAATTTGCTTGTTCATTTCTCTTCCAAAGTGGATGGCCTTGCATTTGCCAACATTGTACTCCATCTGCCAGACCCTTGCCATCTCACTTAACCTATCTTTATCTCTCTGTAGAATCTCCATATCTTCTGCACAATTTGCTTTTCCACTCAATTTAGTATCATCAGCAAACTCAGATACACTACGCTCAGTCCCCTCTCCAGATCATCAAAGCATATTGTGAACAGTTGTGGACCCAGCACTAACGCCTGTGGCACACCAGTCACCACTGATTGCCAACCAGAGTAGCACCCATGTATCCCAGCTCTCTGCTTTCTATTAGTTAACTCATCCTCTATCTATGCTAACACATCACCCCCAAGTCTATGCATCCTTATTTTATGGATAAGTCCTTTATGCAGCACCTTATTGAACTGCTTCTGGAAATCCAAGTAAACAATGTCCATTTGTTCCCCTCTTTACACTCATTGTATCCTCAAAGAACTCCAGTAAGTTTGTCAAACAGGACCTGCCTTTGCTGAATCCATAGTCTGCATAATGGATCAATTTCTTCCCAGATGCCTCATTATTTCTTCTTTAATGATAGCTTCAAGCATTTTCCCAGCTACAGATGTTAAACTAGCTAGCCTATAGTTACCTGCCTTTCACATATATCCTTTTTTGAACAGTGGCATGACATTTAGCTTCTTCTAGTCCACTGGGACTTGCTGAGAGTCCAGAGAATTGTAAATTATCACCAAAGCCTCTACTATAACTTCTGCCATTTCTTTCAGTACCCTGGGATGCATTCCATCAGGACCAGGGGACTTGTCTATCTTCAGGCCCACAAGTTTGCTCAGCACTGTCTCTTTAGGGATAGCTATTCTATCGAGGTCTTCACCTCCCATCGTATCCATGACATCTCTCTTTGGCAAGTTAGGTGTGTCCTCCACTATGAAGACCAAGATAAAATAGTGATTCAAAGCCTTGGCCATTTCCTCATTACCCAATATCATTTCCCTCTTCTCATCCTCCTATTTTCACGCTCACCCTTTTCTTCTTTATATATTTATAAAAACTTTTACTATCAGTTTTTATATTTTGAATTAGTTTATTTTCATAATCTAGCTTCCCTTTCATTATTACTTGTTTAGTGGTTCTTTGCTGCTTTTTAAAGTTTTCCCAATCTTTCAGTATCCCACTACTCTTGACGACTTTGTATGCACAAGCTTTTAGTTTGCTGCCTTCTTTTATTTCCTTTGTTATCCAAGGCTGGCTCTCCTCATATTTACTGTCTTTGTTTTTAACTGGAACATACTTTTGTTAAGCATTGTGAAAAATTTATTTGCAAGTTTTCCACTGTTCCTCAACCATCCCACCATGTAGCCTGTGTTCCCAGTCTACAGTAGCCAAATCCACCCTCATCCCATTGTAGTTGCCATTGTTTAGGCATAATACATTGACTTTAGATCAAACTATTGCTCTCGCGATGTGTATGAGAAACTCAATCATACTGTGATCACTCTTTCCAAGAGGATCCCTAACTACAAGATCACTAATTTTACCTGTCTCATTGCACAGGACCAGATCTGAGATAGCACATTCCCTTGTAGGTTCAGTAACATGTTGTTCCAGAAAGCCATCATGGAGGCATTCTATGAAGTCCTCCTCAGGACTGCCTTTACCAACATGATTCACCCAATCCTTGTGCAAGTTAAAGTCCTCCATGATAACTGCTGTTCCATTCTTACATGCCTCAGATATTCCTCTGTTTATTGCCCGTGCCACTGTAATTCAATGACCGATAGACAACCCCCACAAGTGATTTTTTTCCCTTTACTATTCCTAATCTCTACCCAGATGGAATCAACATTCTGCTCCTTAGATCTTAGATCCATAGTCTCTTACTATTTACCTGATCTCATGTTTAGTTAAGAGCACTACCCCACCTCCCTTACCTTCCTGCCTATCTTTCCATATTACCTGATATCTCAGATATTTAATTCCCAGTCCTGTCCATCCTGCAACCACATCTCTGTAATGGTCACTGAATCATACCTCCTCGTACTGATTTGTGCCACAAGTTCACTGACCTTGGTTTGAATACTACGAGCATTCAAATAAAGTGCCCTTTACACTCATTATGCTTTTACAATCTTGTAATCCTTTACTCTTTTGCACTTGACTTTTCTTCACTCCACTCTTACTTTTTTCTTTTTTATCGCTTGCTTTTTCTTTATCTTTATCCACAGTTTTCTTTCTTACTTTACTTCTCCAATCTGTTGAACCCACTCCCGTACTATTTAGTTTAAAGCCCTATCCACAGCCCTAGTTATGCGACTTGCTAAGATCCAGGTCCCATCACAGTTCAGGTAGAGCCCATCCCATTAGTACAGTTCCCACCTTCTCCAATTCTGGTGCCAATTTTCCATGAATAGAAACCAACTTCTCACACATCAATCCTTGATGTGCACATCATTCTTGAAGTTCATGAAGTAAACTAATCAATCATTTAACTCCCTAATTTTCTTGAGGCTATGCCAATTTGCACATGACTCAGGTAGTAATTCAGAGATTATGACCTTTCTGGTTCTGCTTTTTAATTTAATCCATAGCTGCTCAAATTCCCTCAGCAGAACCTCTTTCATCATTCTACCTATGCCATTTGTACCCACATGGACCACAGCAACTGGATCTTTCCCCTCCTACTGTAAATTTCTCAGCAGGTCTGTGATGCCCGGGCACCAGGCATCACAGCCTTTGGGCCTCTCTATCCTCACAATAGAAAACTCTGTCTATTCCCCTGACTATACTATCCCCAATTACCACTACATTTCTCTTCTTTCCTCCTCTTGAATGGCTCCCTGAACTACGGTGATGTAGTTAAGTTGCTCATCCTTCCTACAGCCCCCACTCTCATCCACAGAGGACATTTCCTGAGGTAATTCATGGTTACAAAGGAACCATTTTGGAAACCATCTAACTGTGCAATCATCTAATTACCACAGTTTATTAGAATTTAAAAGGATATTACAAATCAATGTGTATTTCTATTATTTAAGACTACCAGATATAAGCTATGTACCTGTTCAATCTTAGCTTCCTACCTGCAGGACAAACTAAATAACTGACTGATAACTCACACCTGAGTGATAAGAAATGACCCCACCCCAATTGGGAGGTGATTCTCCTTTCAGAAGGCAAGAGAGGTTAAAAGCATTCTGTATGCATCTTTTGGAAAGTTGGCTTGTTTTGAAAGGCTACAATTCAGTGTGGATCATTCAGCTGGTTAAAAGTCATTCTGAAGGCTTCCTAAAGTGAACTAAAGCTGTTTTTAATCCTGTATGGAAGCCATTACTCAATCTTGAAGAAGGATCTCAGACTGAAATGTCAACTGTTTGTTTATTTTCCATTGATGCTGCCTGGCCTGCTGAGCTCTTCCAGCATTTTGTTCATTGCCTTGGATTTCCAGCATCTGCAGACTTTCTTGTGTTTGTGATTAATTACCCAGACTGTTTGTTAATGTACTGATATGAAATTATTCCCAAACTGTCTTCTGCAGCAGGATTATGTACTGCTAAATGCTTTTCTCAGGTTTTTATATTTTGGGCATTTTGACATTAATATCAATCTACATTGAAATCAACTATATTCAGGGACATAATTGGAATTTAAATCTGACTACTTTTGGAAGGTAACTTTAAATATAGACACATTACAAATGTATATGTGCATGCTCTCGATGTGTGCTAATTATGATTAAGCTCCACCCTAACTGTATTTACAACTCAGGCCTGGTTGATACCTTATCAGCAAAGTACAAGCCAAAGCACATCAGAGATAATCAAGACTTAGAGAAAAAAATACCTTCCTTTCAGCCACCCGTCTCCAATACCTCCCCAATTTCACTGAAGTCACTGTCCTAATCTGGATTATAATACCAAAGGTGACTCTATCACCCTCTGAGGCTAATTGTACATAGTGGATACTTTGCTTTCTGGCAGGATGCCACAAAAGAGACAAACTGTAATCTAACTAATGTTTAAATACCCTCATTTTCCACTATGAGTCATTGGACAGGAGTCAGCGATGGAACCATGCCTGGTTCAGAGTCTAAGAGACCACTGTGAAACTAACCACAGCTCCAGCTAACTGTAATTATCTTAGTGCCCACCAGGACACACCTTTTTCAGTCTTGTTGTTCATGAAGTAAACAAATCCATATTCTTATTAGGGTTTGGGGAGATTTACAAAGCTGAGTATACATAATATTCATCCATGGGAGATTTAACTCACTACCTTCCCCTTAAATAATCTTTGACATCTTTTAATTTGACCAGGTTGTGCTAATTAGAGCTTCCTTAGAGAAAAACTGAAGCAGGTCACAAATAAACCTGCTTTCTTTTAAAATAAAAAAAAACAGTTCATGAGTCACCTTCTGGTTCTTCAGAAGTTTATCATTTGTTGAATGAACTCATTACACCCCTAGTTCTATAACGCTGTGAATTACATTCATCAAATTGAAAGCCCAGACAGTCATGCCAGAAAACTTAGCTCCTGTCAGAGAAGTGAATCATTATGCAATAACTGAAAAAAAGTGTTTGCACAATCTCCAGTTGCTGGAAATGCTGTGGGAGATAGAGTGGCAAATAATGTACAATGATACAAATCTTATGTACAACAATTAGAAATGTTTGGAATCTGCACAGTGAATAGTTTCCTTACATGCTTGTTTCTGTTCTTGAAATATCCTTCATCTCTTGCTGTTGCGCAAATCCCTTGGGATCATGGATGCCTTTAATTCTGAAACAGACACATCCACTATGTCTAGGAGAGAAGCATAATTACAGAGCAGATAATTCATGAACTATTAATGAATCAAAAGTATTAATGTAAACACATGCACTAATTAGATTACATTTCAGTGATTATTGCTAGTGGAGAGAAGAATGACACTGCCAGAGAGGAACTTGGAAATACAAATCTACTATTGCTGTTCCATGCTTCACAAAAATGTTGAAACAAGTGACGTGGAAACTGATGGTGATTCACTGTTAGCTTTAATTAATTCTCACAATGTGGTTCTTGCCAACAAAGCTGGTGATTATTGTCCTGTTACAGCAGATGGCTAGCTAGGTTGCAGCAGAGGGCAAATGGGAATTGACCGTATTAGTGTGTGACTTATTGATAAATGGAATTTGCATATCGACTCAATATTTCAGCTTCAAGTTTTTTTTTATTTCTAGCTTTTTCTTAAGGAATGTCAAATTCATAAGCTGTTATGTCATTGGAATTCGCATACCCAACAATGTGGGTTGCTGTGCAGGCTTAACACATCCTCTGACTGCGACACAGGCAGCATGTAATGGAAGAGCAACACCTCATATTCCATACGGGTAGCCTCCATACTGATGGAACTAGCATTGATTTCTCTAACTTCCAGTAATTTCTTCCCCTTCTCCCTTCTCTCTTTTTCCATTGTATTCTGGCTCCCCTCTTACCCTTCTTTTCTCACCTACCCATCACTTCCTCTGGTTCCCCTCCCCTTTCCCTTTCTCCCATGATCCACTCTGCTCTCCTATCAGATTCCTTCCTCTTCTCCTTTCACCTTCTAGTGTGTACTCCTTCACAATCCCATGCCTTCTTATTCTGGCTCTTCCCCTTTCCTTTCCAGCCCTGATGAAGGGTCAGGGCCTGAAACATTGGCTGCTTATTCTCCTCCATGAAGGCTGCCTGACCTCTGAGTTCCTCCAGCACTTGGTGTGTGTTGCAGCAAGTTAATTTGGCTCTGTCAGCTCATTTGAATGATTTCCTCATGCATTTAACACTAATGGGTAGCAGATACCTTTGCTTTATTTCTTTGGTGAGGCATACGAGAGGCCAAGCAAAGCAATGTGTCTCTACACTACCCTCCCCAAAACCATTCAAGAAAATAAACGATTGTAATGGAAGATAATGGGTGTTCTGGCTTCTTCATCCTTCCTTTCCGGTCCTCATGAAGAAACTCAGCCAAAAATGTTGACTGTTTATTTTTCTCCATGGATGCTGCCTGACTTGATGAGTTCCTCGAGCATTTTGTTTGTGTTACTATGGATGCCTGCATAGGAGGTAGATGTCTTTGCATGATTTTCCAAAGGCCATCATTTATCATCCATCACACAAGATGTTGCAGAAACTCAGCATCTGAACTGTCGGCATTTTGGTTGACCCTTCATTTGGACCAGCTGATTTTTATGAATGGAAAAATGATACAACACATTGAAAGACTATTCTATGGTCTTTTAGTTTGACATGTGATGTACACTTATGTGTAGATCCTATCCCAATCCTTAGCCATGTTTCCTTCACCCCCTAGCTTCTGATTTCCATTAATGACTCAAATTTCACTCTTAACACGGACTTACCCAAACCAGAGTCATTGTAATGACTGTCATGGTATTAATGATCTTGTATATTCATTGTCCTGCAGGCATAGTTTGAGGCCTTACACCAGCTGGTGAAATCTAATCCCTTCTGGTTCAGTAGAGAGTTGCATTAACATGCAGTATCCAAGGTGATGTGTGTACACTCAATGGCACGCTGCGGTTTGGAGCACCTTGTTAAGGAAACAGCAACATTTGGTCTCTGCTGCTGTTAAGCAACAGAGAACAGACTAAATTTGAGATCTGAGACATGCTGCCAGAGAAGATAATGGAATCAGGAATTTAGACAGAAACAGGTAAGGCTTACAAGGATTCATGCCGTCTATAAATTTGCTGATGACACAACTATCATTGGTAGGATTTCAGATGGTGACGACAGGGTGTGCAGGAGTGAGATATATCAACTAATTGTGTGGTGTCACAGTAACAACCTAGCACTCATGTCAGTAAGACCAAAGAAATGATTGTGGACTTCAGAAAGGATAAGATGAGGGAAGACACACCAGTTCTCATAAAGGGATCAGGAGTAAAAACAGTGAGTAATTTCAAGTTCCTGGGTGTCAATATCTCTGAGGATCTATACTGGGCCTAACATAGCGATGCAGCTACAAAGAAGGTATGACAGTGGCTATATGTTACTAGGAGTTTGAGGAGGTTTGGTATGTCACCAAAGACAATCACAAAATTCTGCGGATGTATTGTGGAGAGCATTCTAACCGGTTGCATCACAATCTGGAATGGGGGCCTACTGCCCAGGATCAAAATAAGCTGCAGAGAGTTATAAACTTAGTCAGCTCCATCACGAGCACTAGCCTCCATAGTATCCAGGACAACTTCAAGGAGCAATGCTCCAAAAAGGCGGCATCAATCATTAAGGACCTCCATCAGCCAGTACATACCCCCTTCTCATTGCTACCATCAGGAAGGAAGTACAGGAGCCTGAAAGTGCACACTCAATGATTCAGGAACAGCTTCAATCTCTCTGCTATCTAATTTCTGAATGGACATTGATCCCATGAACTACTCACTTTTTTTTATTTTTGCACTATTTATTTAGCTATTTTTATGTACTGTATGTTTATATTTATGGCAATTACCATTTTTTCTTCATCATTATTATATATTGCATTGTACTGCTGCCCCAGAGACAATAAATTTCAAATTTCATGACATATGTGATGATATTAAACCTGATTCTGTTTCCACCATCATGTAGGCAGATAGGATTAATATATATGAACAAAAAGGTCAGTATCTAGATATATATATATTGGTGTGAAGGCATGTTTCTGAGCTGTATGATTCTATCACTCCAAAAGTACCCATCTGTAAGCTTCAGGGATCAACATCTCCCAAACATTCCCGGTATGTTGTAAATGTCACCTGTACTGAGCCAAATAAATTAATGATCCTTTCAAAAATAAACTAGATAGTCACATATCATGTGGGCCTTCTCCACTGAGGTTCAGTTGTGGCTGCAACAGATGGCAGATTTCAATAATGACATCCTTCTCAAAATAACAACAGCTGGCTATTTATTCCTTGCTGAGATGCAGGTGGATGGATATGATATTCACCTGAAAGGCTGTGTCTCCCATCTGGGGCTTTTCCAATTCCTTTCCTTGTTCCATGATGTTTCAACCTACACTTTCATCTTTGCTGCATTAAAGAGGAATAGCTTCAAAGCACCCTCATCCGCAGCCAAACATTATGCACTCCAATGTAAGGATAATCCTACAGTTCTTCATATGTATATTACTAGCAAAAGGATAGTCAGGGAATGCTTCTAACTTTTGTTCCCTAAAGAAAAATGTATTATAACTTGCAGAATTCAGAAAGAGATGGTGAAATTCATGAAATGGCTTTTTTTCATTGACTACAGCTCTGCCTTTAATACCATCATTCCAAATAAACTGATTCCTAAGCTCTGGAACCTGGGTCTCAGCACTCAGATCTGCAGCTGGATCTTCAACTTCCTCACAGTCAGGACCCAGGCTGTAAAAATAGGGGACAAGCCCTCCTCCACAATCTGGTGCCCCACAAGGCTGTGTACTCAGCCCCCTGCTGTACTCACTGTACACCCATGATTGTGTAGCCAGGTTTCCATCAAACTCCATATATAAGTTTGCCGATGACACCACAATTGTAGGCCGTATCTTGGGTAATGATGAGTCTGAGTACAGAGAGGGAATTAAGAACCAGGTGGCATAGTGCGAAGACAATAACCTATCCCTCAACGTCAGCAAGACGAAGGAATTGGTTGTTGACTTCAGAAGGAGTAGCGGACTGCACGACCCCATCTACATTGGTGGTGCGCAGGTGGAACAGGTCAAGAGCTTTAAGTTCCTCGGGGTGAATATCACAAATGACCTGACTTGGTCTAACCAAGCAGAGTCCACTGCCAAGAAGGCCCACCAGCGCTTTTACTTCTTGAGAAAGCTGAAGAAATTTGGCCTGTCCCCTAAAACCCTCACTAATTTTTATAGGTACACCGTAGAAAGCATTCTTCTAGGGTGCATCACAGCCTGGTATGGAAGTTGTCCTGTCCAAGACTGGAAGAAGCTGCAGAAGTTCGTGAACATAACCCAGCACATCCCACAAACCAATCTTCCATCCTTGGACTCACTTTACACTGCACGCTGTCGGAGCAGTGCTGCCAGGATAATCAAAGACACGACCCACCCAGCCAACACACTTTTTCTCCCTCTTCACTCCGGGAGAAGGCTCAGGAGTATGAGGATTCATACGGCCAGATTTGGGAACAGCTTCTTTCCAACTGTGATAAGACTGCTGAACCGATCCTGACCTGGATCTGGGCCGTACCTTCCAAATATCCGGACCTGACTTGCACTACCTTACTTTCCCTTTTCTATTTTCTAATTATGATTTATAATTTAAATTTTTATTATATTCAATTCGATTTGTACTTCAGGGAGCGTGAAGCACAGAATCAAATATCGCTGTGATGATTGGACGCTCTAGTATCAATTGTCTGGTGACAATAAAGTAAAGTAAATTCCAAAACATTACTTTAAAAAATAAAGTTATTTCACTGGTGCTAGAAAGTTTGTGAACCCTGTAGAATTTTTAATATTTCTATGTAAATATGACCTAAGATGTGATCAGATCTTCATCTAAGTCCTAAAACTAGATAAAGAAAACCTAGTTAAATAAATGACTCAAAAACATCACAATTGTTCATTTATTTATTGAGAAAAATGATCAAATTTACATGCATTTGTTGGAAAAAGTATGTGAACCTTTGCTTTCCATAACTGGTGTGACCACCCCCGCATAGCAATAACTTCAACCAAAGACTTCCACTAACTGTTGATCAATCCTGCACATTGCTTGGAGGAATTTTAGACCATTCCTCCTTAAAAAACTGCTTCAGCTCTGGGATGTTGGTAAGCTTCCTTGCATGAATTGCTTGCTTCAGGTCCTTCCACGACTTTTCTATAGGATTAAGGTCAGGACTTTGACTTGGCCATTCCAAAACACAGATTTTCTTCTTCGTAAACCATTCTGTTGTTGATTTACTCTTGTCTTTTGGATCATTGTCTTGTTGCATTATCCAACTTCTATTAAGCTTCAGTTGATGGACTACTACCTGACTCTCTCATGTAAAATGTCTTGATGCCATTTTGAATTCATTCTTCCCTCAATAATTGCAAGCTGTCCAGGCCCTGAGGCAGCCAAGCTCCTTAATGCTCCTTCCACCTTCTACCATACTTGGGATGAGGCTTTGGTGTTGGTGTGCAGTGCCATTTTTCCTCCAAACATAGAAGTGTGTATTTCTGCCAAGATACAATCTTATCTTTTTTATGCTTTGGACCCCTATCATTAACCGAGGGATTCATGGGCCCCAGGTTAAGAACCACTGATCTAGATGAAGACTGATAAATACAACAGGTTCTGCAGATGTTGGAAATCTTGAGCTACACTCCCAATGTGATGAAGGACCTCAGCAAGTAAGGTAGCGTCTATGGAGAGGAATAAACGGACAATGTTTTGGGCCAAGAACCTTTATCAGGACTTCATGAGCACTGTTTTGCTGAAGCACAGGAAGAAATGGAACAATTGTAGATAATTGGGTTAGTATAGACTGTTGGCAGGGAAATGATGGGACGAGTGACTTGTTTCTGTATTGAATAAACTATGACTCCATAACACCAAGTCTCAATAGCAGAACATTTTTCAAGATTTATATCCCCTCTGTGACTTGAATTAAGTATAGAAAGCATGTACCACATCAAAGCCAGACTAAAACAACAAACCACTGATGGTAATGGTGGTAGTGGTGCTAGAGGTAACAGAAGCCGTTTCCCAACGTGCTGAAGCTGTTTATCACCATACAAGGATGTTGGCTGAAGCTCTAGATACCAGTTGTCAGTACTGAGGTCAGATCAGCATTGCCTTTCATTCATTTTTCCTGTGAACTCATCAAAGTACAGATAGGTCACTGTATATAACCATGAGATTCATTTTCTTGCAGTTATTCACAGTAAAAAGAAGAAACACTATAGAATCAATGAAAACCTGTACCCAACAGGACAAACAAACAACCAACCTGCCAAAAAACAAAAAACTGTGTACATACAAAAAAAAGAGAGGAAAAAAAGAGAATGATGGACATGCTTTCTAAGGTGACTTTGAGCCAGATCTATTTAACAGATGCTGTGGAAACTTCTTTAATAGAATGTCCCCAATGGTCCCAACTTCTCTACCACAATATCTTCTGGATTTTTAGTCTAAATCTCTGGATCACAAAATAGATTTTAATTATTTTTGAAATGTAATGAATTTTGTAATCAGGGACTTCAAAGGATTCAAAAGTTTATTTACTATCAAAGTATACAACTCTGAAACTCCTCTTCTTCAGGTAACCATGAAACCAAAAAAAAAAGAACAACAACACAATAATCAAACCCCAAATCCCCCCTCTATCACACAACAAAACAAACAAAAGTGGTACAGGAACATCAACCCCCAGATCCTCCTTAATCCACACAAAAAATAGAGAAAGATCTGGCAAAAAACACAGAATCTAAAAAACTATAAGGCTGAAAAAAGTCCATAGTCCACACCATGTCCATATCCATACCATGTCCATATCCATATCCAAAATGCAGGAAACCTTGGTAACATCCTCCAGGCACAGTGACAGGCCACGCAGGCTCCCCTCTCCGGTAGCAGAGCGATCCCACCAGCGATCAAAAGGCAAGCAGCCAGCATTCACCATCTGTATTCACCTCAATGTTTCAATCTCTCTCGTTGCTTTAATTGGCGAAATGGGTGCACGCAACTAACACAGAGAAAGATCCGGCAAATGGCAGTAGGTGAGGACCATGTCTGTGACGTGGCTGCTACACTACACACGTGCTGGTAAGACCTTTTCACAGTGTGCAGTCTGACACAGTGAAAGTGAGTGATCTTTACATTCAACGAAAAATGTGATCAAATGGTACAAAAGAGCAATGGGGGGAGTATCAAACGTTCAACCAAAGTTCATCTAGGAATGACACAACACCGGGTGGGCAGACATGAAACTCAAGGACTAAATCTGTCTGCTGTAGTAAAGTAATGGGACTATTACTTCATGAGGTATGCAGAAAACATACAGCAAGGAGGCTGGAGACAATCAGAGCTCTACTGTTTGAAAACCTGCAGTACGATCATTTCAAGAGTAAGACAATGCATCCCCAAATTTATGGAGCCTTTACAGCAAATAATTCTGTTGCCTGTTATTCAGCCTGTTTAATTCATAAGATGACGTTTCCAGCACCGTAACTAATGATGGCACTACTCAAGAGTTCAAATCTCAATGATTTTACAATCTGGCATGCCTGCACTCAGTATATTGATTTATGAACACCAATGTGCCAAAAGATTTCTTTACAACCCTTCTACCAGTGATGCCACTTTCAAGAAATTATTGATCTGTATTTCTCACACTTCAATGCCCTACCACTCGCCAGGTAAGACCTACCCTTGTTGGTCCTCCCAAAGTGCAACAGCTCACACTTGCCTGCATTAAATACTACCTGCCATTTTAAGCCGCTTTTAACAGCTGGTCACAATCCCACTGCAAGCTTTGATAGCTTCCCCCGCTGTCAACTACACCTCCAATTTTGGTGTCAACTCCAAATTTGCTGATCCAGTTAACCACATCAATATCCAGATCGTTGATATAGATGATAAACAATGGACCTAGCACTAACCTCTGTGGCACTCCACTAGACATAGGCCTCCAGATAGAGAGGAAGCCACCTACTACCACTCTCTGGCTTCTTCTGCGTAGCCAAAGTCCAATACAATTTACTACCTCCTCTGGAATGTCAAGCAATAGAAACTTCTTGACCAACCACACAAGCAGGACTTTGTCAAAGGCCTTATTAAAGGCCGTGAAGACAACATCCACAGCTTTGCCTTTATCAACTTTCCTGGCAACTTTCTTGAAAAACCACAATAAGATTCTCTCCATGTATCTGTCATGCCTATTTCTTTGAGCAGTTTCTTGTCATGTAATGCTTCTGGGTTTATCTTTTTTGTTCTATTTGTGGAGTCCAGGGAAGGATGTGATTGAATATTCCAGACCCCCCCCCCCCACATATTACCACACCAGATGGTTCCATAGCTATCATATTAAAAACCTTCTTAATCAGCTGTTTATCATTTCCTGGTGGTCTGTATACATTCAGTAGGGTAACTTCTTTATGATCAATAAAACCCTTCACCAGTAAATAATGCCCTTATTTGTCTGTAATCTGTGAGGAAAACCGGAAATTTACTTTATTTGAGATAAATATTGCAACTCCCCTTGTGTTTCCCCTCTCAAAAGAAGAGTAATAACAATTTTTAAATCCCATTTTGCTAACTGCTCATGTTCAATCTTTGAAAGGTGAGTTTCTTGCCAAAAAATTTTATCTTGCTTTTCTCTCTTCATTTTAGGTATACCCGAACTCCTTTTGATTGGATTCTGTAACCCATTCACATGCAGGGTGATTACTCTGTATTCGTGATATGGCATTCCACGCCAAAAAAAAAGGTTTATATAAATAATTAAATATCCCTAGATGACCTAAACAAATGAACTTCTGTCTGTACAACAAACTAACATTTAACATATAAACAACAATACATATAACATCTGTGACTTCCATCTTTGAAGTTTAAACTAAACTTCTAAGGCGGGGGAAGTGGGGAGAAGCCCTTAAACCCGAAGGGGCTCCTCCTAGTGCAGGTTGACGTCTCTGAATAATTGAAATCAGGACCGTGCACAAAACGCACAAAACCAAACATCAGCTCCTAGGTTTGTGGTCAGTTATAGTAATAAGAGCTTACAGAGAAAAAATTATTTATGTTCTATTTTTAAGTTCTCCCCATCATCTCCTCTCTTCGTCCCCCGCCGAAGATAAGCCCAAGCCCAACCTCAGTGTCACTCATCAGAGAAACCCCTCCCTTAATTCAACCATCCTAATTGGATAGAACACATTTCTCCTCATCTCAACACTAACCTAATCAAGCTGAAAATGGAGCAAGTCAAAAACAAGCTGCCAAAATGAAATACATACTGCATAACAGTAAAAATCTGAACCAAGGCATTACATATACAACACAGATGAACTGTTTTTGGGCAGATATATTTTTCATTTTTTTTTAGGCTGAAACAGAAATCAGTCCTGGTTTCTCAGCTATTCAGGTGAGACTGAGTAAATACAGAATGGAAAAGGACCAAGTCCAAAATGAAGAGAGAATGTGAGCGGTGAGAGGACACAGAGAGGTAGCAAAGGGATATAAACAGGCCAAGTGGGCGGACAAAGATCAGGCAGATGGAAAAATTTGAGATTGTTCAGTTTGGGAGGGAAAATGGTGAGGAAGTGGTCAGTGGTAACATACAGAGGGATCTTGGCTTTATGGATGATATAAACATGTCATTACTACGAGCAATTGGGAAGAGAAATGGGGTGGGACTTTAATGAAAGGAGGTTTCTAGAACAGAGGTAAGGAAGTGTTGTTGAGATTGAATAGATTGAACAATGTATTGGATGCTTTGTTATTGAGTATATATTACAAACGAAGGTCAAAGGGATTGATTTGTGCACGAAGAGAAAAGGCATTCTCCAAAGATTCAAGGTTCATTTATTATATGTATGCCGTGTACAACCGTGAGATTTGTCTCCCCACAGACAGCCAGAAAGCAAAGAAAACCATGGAACCTGTTCAAAGAAGAACACCAAATCATGTTCCCATGCACAAAAAAAATCATGCAAACAGCAACAAAAAATGAGTGCAAAACACAGAATATAAAACACAAAATCAAAGGAGTCCAGGAATATTCATTTCAGCTCAGTTCGTTGTCTGCAGGCTGCTCCGTTCAAAATCACCCAAAATAGCAACAAAAGGAGTGATCTGAAACACAGCATAAGAGATTAAATACCCCCTAAAATCCGATTGTTTTAGATCTTGCTTCTATGTAATTTAGGTCTTTGTATCTAAAAAAGGATTGCTGCTTTATGCAGCAAAGAGTGTGTTGTCCTCTGAGGAGAGGTTGAGTAAGACTGCCATTTGCTCACAGGAGTTAAGAGGGTTGGGAGATGATTTCATAGGGGCAGGCAACATTCTGAGAGGGATTGAAAGGGTAAACATTAAAGGCTATTTCTTCTAACTTGGAAGCTAACCACCTAAGGAGCGGTATTTCAGAATAGAGGGCTGTCAGAAGACTTGCTCTGTAAAGATAGTTGTAAATTCTAGGAATTCTTTGCCTCAGAGAACAGTGGTTGCTCTATCTTTCAGTGTGCGTAAAGGTCAAAGGAATTGTTTTGTGTATTAAGTGAATCGGAGGAAAGGCATTCTCCAGAATAAATACTCCCTAAAAATAAGCTTCACACTCAGCCTGACCCTGTCAGTAGTTACCTTTTAATCAAAAGTATTTTTATCAAAAGTAGGCAATCTTTTGGCATTGATGATATCCGTTTGGTTGAATGCTAGAGTTGAGTTCTGTCTGGAGACACAAGTTGTGGAAAGAGACCCTTAGTCTGAGGAGAGTTAGCTACTTGGTGACTCAATTCCAACATCAATCAAAAAATGAGAAAGTGAAGCAATCAAAGTTTATACTACACTTCTAATGCACGTCTGAGGACTTCGGGGATTATGGGCTAATATCTGTATCTGCTAAACTCCCTCTACTTAATGTAGCTGAAAAGAATGAAGCATCTATTTTGATGTGGCTGGGAATAGTCGGGTACTTGTTTTGGTGTAAAGTCAAGGAATATATTCTGTTTGTTTTGCAATATGTGGTTGCCACTGGCAAGGCCTACATTTAATGCCTATCATTATTTACCACTGAGAAGATATTGGTGAGCTACCTTCTTGAACATCTGCACTCTTTCTGATGAGGGTACGTCAATAGTGCTTTCATACATATTCGGGCAGGTGGAAGTAATTTGAACACCCTCCTGACACGTGTCTCATGGAAAGTGGAGACATGCTTCACTTCCTGCAGCTTATCCACCCTCTAGCTTGTTCTTATCAAGGCTGCATTTACAGTACAGTGAAAAAGTGATGTAAAAATTCTGTAAAGCAAAGGTGAAATGAAATGAAATGAAATATTTCTAATTATCAAAAAAATTATGATAAAGAAAGAGTAGTAGACAGTAGAAAAACTAAATCAAATCAATATTTGGTGTGACCAGCCTTTAAAAAATTGTATTTTCAGTACAGCAGTATACCAGTAGAGTACAACAGTACTCTTCAGTACACTGTTGTGCAGTTTTATAAGAAAGTTGGCTGGTAGGTTAGGCACCCTAGCCCAGATGATTTTTTTTGTATGGTTTCAGATAGTACAGCCTGCACAGAGTCCTAATCAAGGCTGTCTGGGATTACCTGAAGAGACCAAAGCAAGTGAGACAGTTCTTCTGCCGACTTTGACTGTCTCGCTTGCCAGGTGTGTGGGTGGCATGAGTGCAGACACACCGAGCAATGAGATACCAGGCAAGGTCATCTGATTCCAAATAATTGGATAATTTATCATTACAAAATGTCTCTCTACTGCTTTCCCTTCCTTCCCCTTTTCGCAACCATGATTCCCCTCTCCCTGCTCCCTTCCCATTCTCAGTCCATAATAGGGACCCATATGAAAATCAGTTTTATCATCACTCACAAATATCATGAAATTTGTATTTTTGCAGCAGCGTCAGGACAGTGCAATACATAAAATTACTACAGTACTGTGCAAAGGTCTGAGGCGTCCTAGCTAGATATGTGCCTAAGACTTTTGCACAGTACTGTATGACTTCACCATTTGAGTATCTTACCTTCGAGGCATATTGACAACAGTTTTCTAAAGGCTCCTCAATGTCACTCTCTGACAACTGCTGCCAATTACAAAAGCAGTCTGTATTTCATCCTGCCATTCAGTTCCTTCATCTGTGTTTGGACCAAGTCGTTATGATGGCTGGAACAGATGGTCTTGGTGGATCCTAAAATTGGAGAATGGTGAATAGGCTATTCATGAGTAAGTACCATTTGATGGCACTGCTGGCACCATCTTGAATCAGTTCGCAGTAGATTGAAAGTAGAATGTCATTTGGATATATTAATGAGAATCAAACATTATCAATTGAATGGAAGTTCTATTAGTCTAAATAGAGTTTACAAAGAATGGGTAAATGCCAAAGACAGGAGAGAGAAAAAATAACTGAGTGACTTAAATAAATATGTTATTTTGTTGTAATTCTGTGCAGTTTTATGTCAAGTATTTTGAAAACCTACATAAACTGTGCCATGTGTGCATTCAGTGCACACATACTTTTGTCACAGGAAAAAAATTTGCACAACGTAAGATTTTTGTGCACACTGACTACTAAAAGTTAGAGGGAACATTGGTGATAAACCTAATTCTGATATGGGTCTCTATCATGGACTGAGAGTGGGAAGGGGACAGGGAGAGGGGAATCATGGTTTGGAAAAGGGGAAGGGAGCAGAAAACACCAGAAGACTTTCTGTAATGGACAATAAAGCAATTGTTTGGATTCAAATGACCTTGCCTGCTGTCTCAGTGCTGGGTATGTCTGCACCTGTGCCACCCACCCCCCCCCCCCACCGCCCCTGGCATTTGTCCCACACCTCTCCTGCACCCCACCCTCACCATTCCCAACAGCCTTTGTCCACACCAAATTTACAAACTCGTCCTTCACACCACATTGACAAACACAGTACTATGCAAAAGTGTTGGGCACCCTAGCTGTAATATATGTGCCTGTCCAAAGGTCTTGAAAATATTGTAATGGTACTTGCTTCAGCCACTCACAGTTCATTCCATAAGCTCACTGCCTTCAGTGTCCGAATCAAGGTCATTCCAGTTGGGAAAGGAAGGATGCGTTGACTTTCCATTCAGTGTGGAAAGGGTACTTGGAGAGAATGAGCATGGGAAACAGCAAGTGGCAAGGGTCCAGGGAGAAGGAGTAACTGGAGCAAAGAACTCACAGTACTGAAACACTGAGGAACACATCCAATCAGATATCCTGCCGATATGCACAACGCACATTTATAGATCATACATTAGCAAGTGGGCAATAAATCTCAAAAAATTATAGGCCATTCAGCCTCTCTGATTATCTTTACCAATTATTATTTATGGATGACTTGTTGATTTTTGTTTGTTAGCAAAGTAGATTGAGTTAAGTCAGTTGATGGTATGGAGGTAGGAACCAGCCAAGCATGTGCTTCATTTCTATGAACTAACATAGCACAATATATATTGATGCCTGACAAAAAATAGCAAATCAGCTTCCATCCCTAAGGATCCTACTTTCCCTTTACACAACCTATCTCACAACTGTTAATGTACAAGCTATCAGCATGCAATGAACAGTCGGCTCTCCACAGTATCCATAAGAACAGGCCAGATTTGTTTCAATGCTGCAGATGATGGAAATCTGAAATAAATTCAAGGGATTCCAGAAATACTCAGCTAGTTTGGCAGTGTCTTGTGGAGGGAGAAACAAATGAATGTTGATGACGTTTTCTCAGAATGTTCATAATTTTTTAAGTTACTTTTATTTGCTTGGATTTAGTTAGAACTTGCTGAGTGAGTCCATAGTCAGGAATTCCCTTTAGAAGCTTTGACAGCCTTTCATGCATACACATTGAATACTATTATCCATTAGATGCCCAGTCACTTTATCGTATCATTTATAGGAGTTGTAAGTGCTGTCATGGATCTCCACTTGCTGGGACAATAATCAGTCACATATTATGCATGTGGAAAAGCAAAATGACCCTCTTTGCATCATGATTCTCGAATGAAAATAAATATCAAATGAACAGAAGCTGCATACATCAAAGCCATAGGAGAGAAAATATGCAAGGTTAAAAATATGGTGCTCTTTCCAATTAAAGATAGTTCCAGAGGCAACCTAGAATTAAGCAACACACATTAGAAAAGCTGAGTGTCTTCAGCTTTTCCAAAGGCATTTATTTAAAAACAATAAAAAGAATGAAGAAAAAACTGAACGATTAGATTGAAGTAAGCAAATAAAAATCTGGAGGATTTATGCATAGCACTTAAAATTTAGCAAGTGTAAATAAATGTTCCCATTCTATTCTATTTTTAAAATAATCCAGTTAGCAGCTGTCAGAATGAACTTGCACTTCCTTACCCTTTCCCACATTAGAATGTCAGACAGCAATAAAACAAAGAGAATTTTAAGAAAGGACATGATAGCTAATACAAACATAACTGGGATTTTTTCCACTTAATATCTAGTTTTCTTAATGTCCTTTGATATAATCTAATAATTTGGAGAATAGTCCATTAGTGGTCGACTTGAATTTTTTTATATACCTTGGGCCAGCTTGTGGCTCCAATCTCACCCTTATGCTGAGAAGCTGTGGTTTCAAATTTCACACCAGATACTTGATCACATAACGTTGGCTGAGTTTCTAATGCAAATCTGTTTCATTGGAGGAGAACATGTCTTTTCACATAAGATATTAAATCAAAGTCCAATTGGCTTTTCCAAACGAAAAAAAGTCATAGAATATTAGGTAAGCTCCCCCTAATATGCTGGCAAATGGTTGTCACTCAACAAACATAACTAAAGTACGTTATCCAGTTATTGAATATAGATAGGGTAATGCAAGCAGGCTTTTACCACTGTCTTTGGTGTTACGTTTGTTCTTAATAAAGATAAACTTAGTGTGGGTAAATACTAGAACATTTTATTACTGAAGTTCATTTCAACTCTGAGTGCATGCAACCAGTTTACCATCGATGCTCTCAGTTCTGGATGAACTGTCAACATTTCCAACTGGGAACTAATGTTCTTTATCAAGCACATATAATGCATCTTCACCCTTTAAAGAAAAAACAGACACAATACTATATCCTCCTAAATGTACAAGGAACAATAGTCATTTTCAACAAAGATGTCTGCATTCTGTAGGCAGTTCTTTTTCTTTTTCTCCCCCAAATTTTCAATGTCAATTGTAATGAGCAGACCTTTATCCACTCAACAACTTTCAATCAGTCTCTGATGTAGATTAATGATTCTTTTTAGTTTGCTATATGTTTCCACAGGAGTATTGCTTGCATTTTGTGCATTAATATTTACATCTTTCTGAGAACTCTGATTGACATGGTCATTTATTACATCAGCTGACCCCTTTGGTGTACTGACAGGTAATGCATCACAACTATGAGTTGGAGCTTGGGGTCGTAAATCTGTACAGTTCCTTTCCTTATGTGAAAAGACATGTCCTCCAATGAAACAGATTTGCATTAGGAACTCAGTCCCTTGCTTCACCTGGATCCAGTAGGAATGTGGAGATACTTCTTCTTGCACATATCCTTGCATGGACCATGTGCTAGAATAGTGATCTCAGATTCTCACAATCTCCAAGCTTCAGGAGAGTTAGGCTTTTCATAGTCTTGTCATGATCCGATTTTCTTTCCCTTTCACTTTAGCCAAATTCACCTTGTGTGCTCCTTTAGGTGTTGACAAGTTTTTGTGCACTCGAATGTTAGTGCTTATATATTGACCCATCAGCATTTGGGCTGGTGAAAGGCCATTCTGCAGTGGCGCACTTCTGTACATCTTCAGACCTTTGTGTAAATCCTCTCATCCATCTTGGCTTTTCTTCATGTGGCTCTTCGCAACCTTGACGGAACACTCTGTAAGGCTATTAGATTTTGAGCGATATTGGCTTGAAATTATATGTCAAATTCCCCAATCATTGACTAAGGACTCACAGCTTAAAAATTGTGGACCCATTGTCTAATACTATCTTACATGGAACTCCATGTCTCGCAATCACACCTTTCAGAAACATGAATGCTTTGCTGGATGTTGATTGCATTGTTGCAACCTCTGGGTAATTGGAAGTAGTTTGTTACAACAATATGACTCTTCCCATAACAATCAAACAATCCCATTCCAACTTTGAGGTATGGTCCATCTGGTACAGGGTGTGGTGGAAGCAGTTCTGCTTTCTGCTTTGGTCTGTAGATAAATCATATTTCACATTAAGCAGTGGTTTTGGTGATGTCTTGCTTCACTCTTGGCTAGTACATCATTTTACAAGCTCTTCATTTCCACTTTTCCTCACCAAGGTGCCCTTTATGTATTTTCGGGAGTATTTCTTTGCATAGCAATACTGGAAACAACCTGTTCCATTCGAAGATTATATCTTCCATACTGACAGTTCAGCTCTGCATGCCCAATAATCATGAATACACATTGGAATTATAAAACTTCTGCATGGGCTCGTCAGTTAGGACTCTTTTCAGCATCCGGAAACAATCTTCTTGCTTATGAGACCAAATCTACTCATTATGCTGCATGAGAAGTGACCTAGTAGAGAGTCAAGGTATGAATTTAGCCAGCCAAGTCACCGACCCAAGAAACATCTCACCTCTTCCTTGTTTTGGGAACTCTATGCTTCCAATGGCTGATGTCTTCCTTGGGTTAGGCTTCACTCACTCTTCAGAATGTCATCTCCTATGGAAGTCAATTTCTTTTTTTTTTTGTAATTTATTTTTTTTATTGAAGTTCATCATCAAACAAACATTTCCATAAGATGTATTTCAGACATTCTATATATATATCATATTGTTACGTACCCCATAACTGGGTCACTTACCAGCAAAGATAGAGAGGTCCGTTGAAGTCTGATGGTACTATTTTTAACAGTATTTATTGATAAAGGGGCACAAAAAATAAGATTAATACAAACATTCAGATAATATACGTTGTCAATACTCAATCTAAAAGCGCGGGTATGATAATAATCATCAATAAGAAATAGCTCGATCGTTTGTCTAGGGGAA
Source organism: Hypanus sabinus (assembly GCF_030144855.1). Classification (NCBI taxonomy): domain Eukaryota; kingdom Metazoa; phylum Chordata; class Chondrichthyes; order Myliobatiformes; family Dasyatidae; genus Hypanus; species Hypanus sabinus. The sequence continues at coordinate 81,203,361 of NC_082716.1, forward strand.
AATATATTGTCCGATAGACATATAAAAGTCACTCAGTTCCTGCAGGCTTCAGCCTTTGGGGACCGCTGGGTTTTCAGTTGTTGGAGAGAGAGAGATTTGTGAGAAAAGAAACTTGCCCGGGTCTTTTATGAAGCAAATCCGTCGAATCGGGAAAGTTGGTTCCCCATTGTTAGTTCAAGAAAATCGTTTCTGTGGTACCCGCCACCGGCCCCCAGGCGAGGGAACCGAGCGCACGTGGCTTCCTTCAAATGGCTTCCCGCTACTACGGGATTGTTAGCGTTTCTTCTGGTGCGTCTGAGGGATCTGTTCCTACAGTCCCTCTTTTATCTTTACTTGCAGCTTTGTAGATGTCAATCAGGGTGGGGTGATGCAATCCCTGATTCGACCAGCCCACCTTGCCCTTGGGCTATCACGTAGCCTAGTCCCCAATCCACAAAGGCGTCTCCAAGAGACAATGGTCAATGTCGCGTTATTTTGCATCGCTGGGGAACGAGGCATCCGGCACGTCTCCCTCCCATTTCCTGGGTCCACTGACACCCCCCCCCACTAGTGCTCTTGCGATTCTCACAAAGGAGGGGGGCTGCGGGCATAACAATATAATCATATATATCACAAATCTCCACAAAGTATTTATCTGAGGTATACACTTATAGAAAAGAGTGGAAAGAAAAAACAAGCAAAAGGAAAGAACTATGTACAAGTAGGGAGTGATCTTTTTCCTTACAACATATTCATTGATTTATGAGAATAAAATCAGGCCTATGAGGCATTATGTAGTTAAACCATTTTTCCCAGTATGAATCAAATTGTTTCAGTTTATGATTAACAGATGCTGTTATCTTCTCCATTTTGTAAATGTCCATTGTAATATTGGTCTAAATGACTCGCATTCCATTTTATCCCTGCCTTCTTTCAGTATAGCTGAGATTATCGCTTCCTTCCAACTGGGTGACATTTGTGCCTTTTTTAGAGCCCAGTTCAGTGTGGAGAGTAAAACAGGAATTAACTCATTTTTAAATTCTTTGTACCACTCTGTCGTATACCCATCTGATCCTGGTGACTTGCTTAATTTAAGCCTAATAATTGCAGTTTTTATTTCAACTTCAGTTATATCAGCAGCCATCGTTCTATTTTGTTCTTTGCTTAAAGTGGGTAACTCTAGGGAATTCAAGAAGATGTCAATTTGGGTTATGCCTCCCCCTGGAACTTTGGAATGTAGAGTTTTGTAAAAAACTTCAAAAACTTCTTGAATTTCACTTAGCTTATTTTTTTATCATTTTCATTCTATGAATTGTATTTTCTGCTATCTTTTTTTCAGTTTCCACGTCATTATTTTCATAGATTTCAATTCACTTTAACATCTTTGTTTCAGAAAAATTAAGTTTTTCCTGATTTCTTGCATAGCCAAAATATTTATTTCATTCTTAATTCTTTTAATTTCCCCTAGTGTATCCTGCGCCAAATTCAATTTGTGTTTTTCTCTAGTTCCTTCAGCCTATTTTGTAATTCCTCTAATGTTTTATTCCTTATTTTTTTCTTACATGAAGATATCGCTATAATTTTCCCTCTAAAGACCGCCTTCAGAGTATCCCATAAAATGGGAGGTGAAACCTCTCCATTATCATTAAATTCTAAGTAGAGACCAATTTCTTTTTTGATTTCTTCCTTAAGGTACGGATCATTGAGTAGACTTGAATTTAGTTTCCAAATAGTATTCTTTGGTTGAAGGTCAAAATCAACAGATAAATATATAGGTGCATGGTCACTTACATCTATTGTCCCAATTCCACAGGTGTTTATTTTGTCTTTGTCTTTTCCAAATATTATGAAATAGTCTCATCTTGTATATACAGAATGGGGAGCAGAATAATATATAATCTCTTCTGTCAGGGAAAAGGTCCCTCCATATATCAATTAAACCAACATCCTCAAAAGGTGTATTAACTTTCTTATGTAAAGATTTTGTTTCATAGGTTTTTCTATTGGAAGAGTCTAAGTTTGGTTGTAATTGTAAATTTAAGTCTCTCCCACATATCAGGAGACCTTCTGTTTCCATTACAATAATATCAATAATTTTCTGAAAGAAACCAATATCCCTTCCGGGAGGTGCGTATATATTCAATGGAGTAACTGAATTGCCATCTATATTCACCATTACCAGAATATATCTGCCCTCTTTATCTCCTATTTCGAATACTTTTTCAAAATTTAGCTTACTTGAGATAAGAATAGCAACTCCTCTCCTATGTCCTGATTTATATGAGGAGAAAAACAGATTAGTGAAGCCTATTCTCTTTAGTTTTTTACGCTCATTATCACTTAAATGAGTTTCCTGTAAATATACTACATGGGCTTGTTCTTTTATCATTTTGGATAATTTCTCTTATGTTTGATTGGATTTAATAGTCCATTGACATGAAAAGAAATGAATTTTACCTTGCCCTTAGCCATCTGTTTTTATCTGTCAATGTACCATTGAAATTAGAATAAAACGTAATCGATCTACTCCCTGAACAAATAAGAACCAAGAAACTCAAATAATAACAAAAATGGTAACAAACGTGTGATTCCAAGGCTGAGGTCTCTAGTAGATGATCCTGCGTTGAGCTAAAGGAAATGTCTAGCTGTGGGGGATAACCCCTCCTACTTGTGAGTTGAGGGCCCCCATTACAGTATTCATAAAAGTCAGTGAACAAATCCATTACTCAGAAAAGATTTCCCTGTGTACTCCTCCTATATATATATATATATGTATGTATGTATATATATATATATATATATACACACACACACACACACACACACACGCGCACACACACACACATATATATATATATACACACATATATTACATACATACACATATATATTCTCATTTTGGTGGGGAAAAAGGAGTAAGTGAGTGAATAAAGAATAACAACTATGTAATATAAAATCCACATTATAGTAAGTATTTCTTGAGATAGGTATATCACAGTCTACTTTTGCTTCTGTTTAGCTTCTCAACATTTTTAAAGTTAACCAAACCTTATGGCTCTTTTGAAGGGGGTGAGGACTGTCTTTGGGAAACTCCCGGTCTCTTTCCGATGTATTTCTCTCGGCCTCCTCCTGTCTCCTGCCTTCTCAATTCTTACACTATCTCCCAAGCCGAGTGGGACAATTCCTCAGCCAGGCTTTCCCTCGTTTTGGTCACGCTGACGGGCAACCCTCCAGCCTTCATGTTTGTAGTCGCCTCTTCCACTGTCTGGTACAACCGTGTCTCGTTCTCATAAAACAGTTTAGCAGTCTAATCTTTTTTTGCTTTAGTACTCGCTTTACTTCAGAGTATTCTTTGTGTTTCTGCAGGACCGTGGGGTGGGGGGGGGGGTGGTAATCTTGTTCGAAATATATTATTTTATCATCTAAAAACACTCTTTTCTTACCCCAGGCCCTTCATAGAATCTCTGCCTTGGTGCTGTACTGAAGGAATTTAATTATTATTGAGAGTGGCTTTCTATTCCGGGTAGGTTTTGGGATGAGCACACGATGGGCTTTTTCGACTTCCAGCTCCATAGCCGAGGGAAGATTCAGCACATCCCACAGTAACTTTCCGATAAACTCCATCATAGACGAGCCCTCCGCTCCTTTGGGAACATTGTAGATTCTGATATTTTTCCGCCGTGATCTTCACTCCAGATCAAGCAGTTTACCTTCTTGGTGATTTAATATTTTTGTTGTCTTACTCAGTATCCGTTCCACATTTTGAACGCGATCTTCCACCTATTTTTTGATTGACGCTGGTTAGCTGTGACCTAATATCATGGAGCTGCTGCTCTATTTCTTTCTGGAACTCCCTTATCTCTTTCAGGATTTCGAATATATTCACCGCTTCACCTGAACGAGGTCCAGTGTCCGCCTTGCTAGCATGCAGTTGGGTAGGAGAGCCGCTCACTGCACTCCTCTCGGCCGCAGGCTCCGCAGTGTCACTTTTTTAATTTCCATTCCCTTTCCCAATTCTTGCCCCTCTTTTCATTTCAAATATTTTTTGAAAAATATTATATTTGATGGGTTAATACGCGTTTTTTTCAGAGGAGCTAGTGACTTAAGCTGCCATTCTCAACGATGATGTCACCGGAGAACTCGAAAGTCAATTTCTTAACACCAAACTCACATTTCAATTTATTTAATTTGAAATGGACATTCCGTGTCACGTCAAGCACTTGTCCCAGTCATGCATCATGTTAATCCTTGGTAGACCCCTAGATGATAATATCATCCATCATAGTCTCAGCACCAGGCAGGCCCTCAAGGGTCACATGGATGGTTTTCCGATAGACTTCTGGTGCGGACCGAATCCCATGTTGTAGACAAAGAAAGTTTTATCTTCCCAGGGGTGTGCTAAAAGTACACTGTCACAAACTTGCCTCATCAGGCTTCATCTGCCAAAACCCAGAGGATGAGTTGAGCTTGCCAAACCACTTGACATCTGCAAACCGAGATATGACCTCCTCCCATGTTGGCAATTTAAAATACCCTCTCTTGATGGCCTTATTGAAATCTCTTGTGTTTGGACATATCCACAATGCTCCATTTTTCTTTTGCACAATGACCATTGAGCTCACCCTATCTGTTGAATCTTCATTATTCTGTATGACATTTATCAGTTCCATGTGCGCTCATTTTTGTTTGAGTTTGTTTCTAAGTATAAACAAAACTTTCCTGCAATCATTGACAACAGCAGCATCCATATGAATTTAGGGTACACCAGGTAAGCATCTGAGCCCCACAAAGACATCTGCGTACTCTTCCATGAATGTTGTGTGGTCTTGTTAGATCTGTGAAGCCACTCCGAAGATTCTTTCCACCAGGCTGAGTTTTTACATGCACTCAGACCTAACATTGGCCATATCTTTTTTTCTACAACCAGTAGCTTTGCCTGTTGTCCCTTGTCTTTGAAGGCCGATATATAGCCTTATTTTACTGGAACATTCTCTCCAGTATAACCTGTCACTTTTAACTTCATTGGGTAAATCTTGCTCTTGTAATCGTCCATGGATACTAGATTCACCTGGTCTCAGGTGTCAAGTTTGAATGGAGTCACATCTCAGTCACCGTCACTGGAATGAACCATTGTGTCTTCCTGGCACCAGCAGCAGTCTGCAGAGAATCCACAACGAATTCCTCCATTGTCTCATTAACTGTTTGCATCTTTCTCTATGTAGCCCCAACTTTGCAGCACTTTGCAAAATGATTCTTCTTCCCACAATTATTGAAGGACATTCCAAAAACATAATGCATCTTTGGAATGTGACTACCTCCACATTTACTCCATTTGCTGTTTGAGACTCCACTTTTGCTTTGCTGTTGCTTTGGGTAACGCCTTGTGTACTGGCCTTCTGTTTCCACAGTATGAAAAGTTGTTTCTGCCCTGTGCAGCTTCTTACCTTGTACTCATGTGGTCTCCACTGCCCTGCACATGTTCACAGCTTTTGCCTCATATCAAATCTTTATTATTGAGCAATCTTTCTCTGAGAACGTTATCTGGGATTCCACAAACTATTTTGTCTCTAACTAGTGAATCTCTCAAATCTCTAAACTCACAGGATTTACTTGCTGTGTGAAGCTCAGCAAAGTATTGGTCAAAGCTAACACCTTGTTTTTAGTCACAGGAAACTAACTTACTTCCTTCAAATCTGATCATTTTACTTGGGACAAAAGCCTCCTCAAATTTTGTCATCAGAGTGTCCAATGTAAAAGCTAACTCTTCAATTTGAAAACTGTTATAAATGTCCAAAGCATCTTTGCCGGTTACTTGCAGAAAACTAATGCATTCAAATTTTTATCAGTCCCTCCCACCCTGCCGCAAAATATGTATTAAATCACTGATGAAACATTTCCAATTATCTGTTAGATTACCGGTAAACTACATAGGTGTGGGAGGACTCAGCTTATCCATGACAGGAACGCTTGGCTTCTCATCTGAATTTTTTGATGAATTCTGAGGACCCTGGACACAACGTGTTCTCTGGCCAGCAGCTTCTCTTTGTCACCAGTGTCTCTTTCTCAGTCGCTCACAGTATTCATTTACTCTCCATGTTAAGACCTCACATTGATTTCTGAACCATCTTATATTGTCCTTAATAAAGACAAATTTGGCACAGGTTTACACTAGAACATTTTATTATTGAACTGCTGTTCAGGACTGAGCACATGCAACCGGCTAACCATCATAGCTTCTGGGTCCGGGTGAATCCCCCGCATTGCCCACTGGGAACTGAAATTCTTTATTCCGAAAACATAATAACACAGCTGGGTGGAACTACAGTCAGAGGTCATGGGTTAAGGGAGAAAGGTGAAAAGTTTAAAGGGAACATGAGGGGGAATTTCTTCACTCTGAGGGTGGTGAGAGTGTGGAATGAGCTGCCAGCACAAGCGATGCATGTGAGCTCAATTTCAAACTTTAAGAGAAGTTTCGATAGGTACTTGGATGGTAGGGATATGGAGGGCTATGGTCCCAGTGCAAATTGATGGGAGTAGGTAATTTAAATTGATTGACATGGACTAGATGGGCCAAAGGGCCTGTTTCTGAGCTGTACGTTTTTAATGACTTTATAACTCTGTTGTTACACTGCTTATTGTGAGGCCTTTCTGTTTGTAAACTCACTGCAATGTTTCACAGTGGCATGGCTATACAAGCTGTGCCTCACATCTTCACAATTGGATTCATTCCTGTCTTTGGGCTCTACATGTGTGGAGAGTAAATGTTCTCCTTGTGACCAAGTGTGTGGGTTGGTTGACAGGCACTATAATTTGTCCCAAAACTGGATGAATAGTAGAATTTCAGATAGAATAGTAGATAGAACAGTAGAATAGTAGATCTCTCAGGATCTGAAGTGGGAGCAGAACATCAGCTCCATCCTGAAGAAGGCCCAGCAGCGGATGTACTTCCTGCGGCTCTTGAGGAAATATGGTCTGCCTCAGGAATTGCTGCTGCAGTTCTACACTGCAGTCACTGAGTCTGTCCTGTGCACCTCCATCACTGTGTGGTTTGGAGCCGCCACCAAGCAGGATAGAACCAGACTACAGCGCTCAGTGAGGACTGCCGAGCGCATCACTGGAGCCTCCCTGCCGTCTATTGTGAACCTGCACTCTTCCAGGTTGAAGAAGAGGGCGGGGAACATCATAAAGGACTCCTTCCATCCTGCGCACGGACTGTTTGAACTGCTTCCGTCTGGTAGGCACTTCAGATCCCTCCAGACTAAGACTAATAGGCACTGAAGAAGTTTTTTCCCTACCGCGGTCACTTTGCTGAACAGTTAACTGCCGGTTAACTGTCGGCTAACTATTACTTGGATTGCACTACCTGTATGTATAATCTATATTTTCATTTATATTTATCATCTGTTATGAGCAGAGAGACAACATCTGCCAGAAGTAAATTCCTTGTATGTGTACAGGTACTTGGCGATTAAAGTCTGATTCTGATTCTGATTCTGATTCTGATTCTGATTTTGGGGGAGTTGATGGAAATGTGGAAAAATAAAATGGGATTTCTATGGGAATAACATAACAGGGTGTTTGACAGTTAGCAGGTTTCTGTAACTCTACAAGACCCTACAGCTTTCACAACTGTTCAGATATACTTCATTATCTTTGGAAGTCCAGGCTTTGTGAACGATTTTCTTCAACCAATCAGAAGAAAGAAGTATTAAATCACGAGAGAACATAATTAATAAGAAACTATAAATGGTTATTACAGAAAGGATAGTGGACAAAAAACCTACATTAAATGGCACCCCCACACAACAGTACAGATGTATTCTTGGGATACTTCAGGGTAAAAGAAGAAACATTGGAAAGGAGAAGACTTCAAGTGGATCAGGTCACAATGATGAAAAGAAGTTCACAAACAATATGCTTCATCAGAACTTGATGGGTACATCTTAGGTTTGAAGGAAGAACTTGCAGGACCCCTTATATCAGAGCAAGTTGTGAAGATTCTGTCAGGTGGCAGTCCGGTCCGTAATCCACATTCCGGGTCTCGATCCATTCCGAGGGCTCCAGACTCTGGGTCCTGCAGTTGTCCATCCCGTCACCCGTGATCTAATTAGGACCCTCCTGGTTCAAGGAGACACACCTGTAACTCAGTGAGCTGCAGGTGTTTATAAGGGGCCTTGGGACTGGGACCAGGCAGGTGGTCGTTTTGTTCTGTTTCCCTGCCGGCTCTGAACTCTTCTCTGCATTCTGTTATCCTGCCCGGGCTCAGATCTACTCCTCATCACGCTTCTCTGCCCTGTACCAGTACTGCCAGTTGGTCCTCTCCCCCACCTTTCTTCCCATGCACTGGTCCAGCTTCTCCGCTCGTTTGTTTTGTTCGCGCGGTCGCGCTGTCTGCCGGCCGTTCCCGATTTTCCCGCTATCATGGCTGTTGTGTTGGTCACCCTGGACCTATGCCCGTCCTATCCCTTGCCTTTGTCGGGCAGGCCCTGCCGGTCTGCCACTGCCTGGCAGGTGTTCTGCCCCATCCTCCTCTTCCGCCTGAACTCTGGGATTGTGCCCCGCACCCGCCTAGGGGTTCGCGTTGTACTCAGGCCTCCGGTGTTTCCGCCTGGAAGGCAGCCCTTCCTGGGGAGGGCTCTCCGCCAGCCTATCTAGCCACCTAGACCTGCCTGAACCCTGGGGACCTGCCGGCCTGAACCCCGAGGACCTGTCTGCCTGCACCCCGGGGACCTCTCTGCCTGAACCTCGGGAGCCCGCTCCGCTCTGCCTGTCTGAACGCCGGGAGCCCGCTCCGCTCTGCCTGTCTGAACTCCGGGAGCCCACTCCGCTCTGCCTGCCTGAACGCAGGGACCTGCCTGCCTGACACTCTATCGACCTGAACCCCAGCTCTACCCTTACATGCCATGGTATCCCTATCCTGTCCTTCCCCTAGTACTTCAGTGTCTGCCTCCTGCGTTTGGGTCCATCCGGCCGCGTTCCTGACAGATTCACAATTCCAAGAGACCCTATGATGAGAAAGATGAGCCATTGATGGATTTAAAAATAAAACATGTGCAGGTTACTCACCTGACTAAATCCAAAACAATAAAAATGAGTCAAATTTTCAAAATAAAGTCCTGTGCATTCTTTGCATTGGGAGTCTCTCTCATTTTGTTCTTGTTGAAGAGTCTTATCAATGTAGTCCAATCCCATCTCATCACCCTGGCGGGTTTTAGTAATGTTTTGTATGTGTGAATGAAAAGATGCATATGCTACAAAGAAAAGTTCGGTGTTTCTGTACCTTTACCCCAATGCTGAGGCTTAGAAAGTGGAAAAAATTAAATAATCTTTCTTGGCTTCACCAACTAACATTGGGCTGCAGTAAATTCTACCACTTCACCATGTTGCCCAGCTTTTGTATAATTTTGGTAATGCTCTGAAGTAACCTTCACTAGATCTTTCGCATAAGGTTGTTTCCATAGAGACAAAGAGCACTTAATTCTTAAACACATCATATCTTGTACTTCATTACAGTACTCAGCCTATCCAGCTTATGGTGACTCTCAGAGCTATCCCACCAGCCCCATTCACACACTTATTTCTTTGTAACTACTTCTCTCTTACATACGCATCATTTCCCCTCTGTTTCTCCTGCCACCTATTTACGCTAGAGGTGATTTACAGTAGCCAATTAACCTTCCAGCATGGAGGAGGAAACTAATGCAAATGGGTTAACGGGGAGCCTGTAAACTCCAAAGGTTTATCGACCGAGGTCAAGATTGAACTTGGGTTGCTGGAGCTGCGTGACAGCAATGCTAACTGTGCTGTGTTCATTAAGCTATAAATTTCAGTTCTCTCCAAGGACCAACTTTAAGAGCAGGGAATACTTCAAATACGTTTTGGCTTTGTTTTCAATGAACTCCCAAGACGTGGCAATATGTACATTGCTCATCCCCTTTGCCCTAAGATGGTGAGATGGTTCTTCTTTAAGTAGTTTACTAAATCTAAGTAGCTTAAGACGTTGGTTGTGCGATGGAATCACAGTTAGGCCAGGCTGAATAAGGAAAGTGGGGGGATTTTCCTTCCGATGATCTGGTTGTTTTTTTTTAATGGCTGAGTGACAACCACTGATGATGCTAGCTCTCTTAAAAAACTGACATTCAACTTCTCAATGAGACAGTGGAATTTAAATGTGATCAATTAATTTGGAACCAAGTTCACCAATTCAGTAATTCTTCATCATAATACATTACATTTGTGCTCTCATTTAATTAATGAAAAACCATATCTTGTTAAAAGTAGATTTTACATCCCAAGGGCTCAGTCACTCTATCTCATCCTATCTCTGTTCAACATATTTCTCAAGGCCCCTGTCTTTAGTCTGATTTTATCAGTAAATGATTTGAACAGGCTAACATTGAATTAAGAGAAAATATTCTAAATGTACTTCCACTGTCGCAGAGAATAAGGCAGATACAGCTCTAAAAAAATTTAGTGTGGTATATTCTCATCCATGATCACAATCAATTTCTCAAGGCTGATGGTAGAACAATCTCCCAAATATGAGCCCGTAAAGAAAATCTTAAACTCGCAATGATAAATCCTGATCAGATGAATTATGCTGCAAGGAAAATGTCAACTCTACAAGTCAATAGCTTGTTCAGCTTTGTTTGAACAGTTTATAGCTGTGATTATCTCATTAAAAGACAGAAATAAGTCCACATTTTCTCTACACCTCTTGATGCTACTCTGATTAGCAAAATCACTGGATAAACCTTCCTGGGAGAGGCACACGATTTTCCTGTCATTCCTGTTTCTCTCTCTCCAATTAATTGCTCGTGCTTCCCCATTTACTAAGACTGAGTAGTGCATAGCAGCAAATCACCTGAAAGGGAAGCTGTCGTTCTTAATGAGAATTCCCATTCAGTTTGCTTTCCAAGAGTGGCCATTGATCAAGGGAAGGAAACCTCGATGGCTTTCAGAGATGCCCTACAAACATTATGGGAAACCGCAATTCCTTCATGCTGTCTCAAAGGAATATTGCATGCCATTGAATGTTTAATTGTTCTTTATCAGGTTGTGTGTATCGCTGGGAGGTTTCTGGTTGGCATCTGTTATATGTAACTTTGTGGCTTGTTGAGCCAACACAGTGGGCAATTAAGAGTTAACAGTGAGACTTGAGTTGTGTATGTAAGGAGCATAATGCATGAAGCCGGCAGGTTTCCTTCTTGAAGTACTTGTATGTTAGTGAACCAGTTCTATGTATGTTATGACATTCTAACATTGATGTCATCTTTAAGTGCAGTTTCTACATCTTTGAAACTGAATTCAAATGTTCAGATCATCATGACAAGGCACCAGTTTGGATGAATAATCTCTGGATTATTCATCCAAGAACATTGAGAAAACTGAAACAACTGTACTTGTGAACGTAGTTAACCTTTTCTTCAGCAATACTGGATAATAGAATTATAGCTGTCTGGAAGTAAATTGCTTTTGTTTCCATCTCCTAATCAGTCCAAAGGTCAAAAGTATAGCAAGTGTTTCATTTCAAACTGGGAAGCCTCCTCCGATGTCTAAAGTCATGACTTCAAAACACTGATGGAGCTTAACATCATCAAAGATATATATTGGTTAACTGCAAATCTGAATTTAACAAGAATCCGTAGGTTGTTGTGGCTGAAGTATGAGATATAACAGTCAACAACAAATCCAAATAGTCAACCCACAGAATGACAGGATGAAATTAGGTCCCACGTATTTTGCTGTGCATTTCAGGGTTTGATGTAAAAAGTGACAGAAATACTTGCACAAAGGCCACTGACTGGGAGGACCCCACGTCTTGCCATCAGAAATAGATTTGCACAAGTGTGTATTCAAGGGCTACCTATAGCGTATAGAACAGTCAGGTCACAATGTTAATAACTGCCCTATTGAGTCACGGAACAATACAGAAAGGAAACTGGCCCTTTTCATAATCTCCTCCCAGATTCCACCACTCACCTGCACCCTGGAGGAGATTTACAGTGGCCATTGAACCTATCAATCTACATATCATTGGGATGGCACAAGATACCCGAACACCCAGAGGAAATCCACACAGTCACAGCGAGAACACGCAAACTCCACAGAGATGGCAGCAGAGGTCAGGATTGAACCCGAGTATCTGTGCCTGTGAGGCAGCAGCTATACTCATTATGCCACTGTGTCTCCCACTGGAGCTCTGCACTCTCTGGCTTAGCTTGTTTGCCTGAAGAGATTTATAGGGATCATCTCCTGATTGGAGTATAGTTGCAGGTTTGTTTTCTTCTAGCAATCACTATAATAGCTTCATCTTTTTTGGTTTCTTTGCATATTTGCTGCAACACTTTCTCAGGGTCAAGTCGCTGCTGTTGAAAACTTTTAACTCTTTTGTCACCTATTTAACCACGTCAGTGAAGCACAAAGCAAGGTGGTGCACAAAACAGTTGCATCCAGCAATAAATGGGCTTCCTGGTGATGTTGCTCATGACTTGGAGGGTGGGTGGTAGTGGGAGCTAAGATGCAGAAGAAAGTACTTTCGTTGCAGCAGTTGGAGTTTAGGTGGGTGCTCATTGTGACGCAACTAGGTATTGGCTGACCAATTCCACATCACAGTGTGAACACGGTCATGATAATAGTGTTGGCATTTCATTCACCATGAACATGCTTTTCACTCCTTTATTGCACAACAGCAGAAATCCTCATCTTAACTTTCAGCAGCAAAAACTCTTTCTCCACCTTATTGGTAATTGGTTATTACTCTCATATTTATCAAAGTACAGTGAAAAACAGTCTTTCGTGTCATTCATGCAGATCACTTCACAACACAATACTTTAAGGTAGTACAAGGGAAAAGCAATAACAGAATGCAAAATGAAATTGCAGTTAAAGAGAAAGTGCATTGCAGGAAGACAATTAGATACAAGGACCATGATAGGATAGACTATTTGATCAAGCAACCATCTTATGGTATGGTGTCTATTGAGTAGTCTTATATCAAAGGAATAGAAGTTGTCCTTGGGCCTGTTGGTACATGCTTTCAGGCCTTTGTATGTTCTGCCCTGTGGGAGGAGGTAAAAGAGGGAATGTCTGGAATGGGTAGGGTTTTTGATTACATTGGCTGCTTTACCAAAGCAAGGCAAGGGAGGGGCAACTGGGCAGACTCGTAATGGCTGCAGTGCACTTGTCATTACATACATATCTCATGTTCGTTCAATTTAAGATGATGCCGGTATCTAGCCAGATGAAATTGACAAACTTGCTCTTCGGTGCCTTAGTAATATCCACTTTCTTGAAAAGCTGCAATAAAAAGGGATAGGGTATGGAGAAAATAGGTTGAAAAGTAGAAGCAGTTTTTAGGTTAAGAGAGATCAGAAGAGAAGTAGGACGAGAGCAGGAAGAGAGTACTGCCCTCTTCAATTACCTGAGCCTCGCCAGTGCCCACATCTCACCAATGCTCCATCATACTGGGGCTAACACATGCAGGTTGCTTCATCATCACAGACTCCTTCAGTACTCAACATTCTTCAGAAATGTGTCCAGTGACCACCATACAATGTGCTTGACTGATGTGGTTAAATAGGTGAGAATGGGGCTAAGATTTGGTGAGGTGCCTGCGTGGGTATTGTTACTGATATTTGGTTTATTATTGTCTCCTGTACCAAAGTACAATGAAAAACATGGTTTCTCAGGCCATCCTACTGGTCATTTCAAAACACAATACTTCAGGGACATACAAGGGGAAAACAATAACAAAACACACACATTTTTTTTTGAGATTCAGTGCAGAATTGGCCCTTTCAGCCCTTGGAGCAACACTGCCCAGCAACTCCTGATTTAACCCTAGCCTAATCACAGGACAATTAACAATGAACAGTTAACCTACCAATGAGTACGTCTTTGGACTGTGGGAAGAAACGTGAGCACACAGAGGAAACCCACGCGGTCACAGGGAGAACGTACAAACTCCTAAGAGACAGCAATGGGAATTGAACCAGGATCGTCGGTACTGTAAAGCCTTATGCTAACCATACGCTACCATGCTGCCCCAAAAATACAGTGTTGCAATTACAGAGAAAGTGCGATGCAGGTGCACAGTAAAGGTCCATGACAAGGTAGGTGGTGAGGACAAGAATTCTCTCTTTAAGTACAAGAGGCCCATTCAACAGTCTTATAACAGCAGGACAAAAGCTCCCATTGAGCCTGGTGGTGCACTTACAAGCAGCAATGCACGTGAATGTGCAGTGCCCGACAGAATGAGTGGTCATTGCCAGTTTATGGGCTGGGTCCTACCTAAGACGAGGGGCACATTTGAATGGATGTAATACTTTAAAATTGTCTCACCATCTTGGTAGATTACACAATGGCATTACATTTCCCCTGCACCACTCTCCTGATGTTGACCATTCCCCTAAACCTGGAGGATCTCCGTTCTCATTTCTGCCACCAGCTTGAAGAACATTTGTACCAATGTCCAGCCATCATGGCTTCTTCCGTAGCACAGCATTCAGATTGATCTTAGTACCATCAGCGGATACAATGCACCTCCTCTTTCGAAGGTGGATGTAAATGGCTGCGGGCTATTTGTTGGTAATTCCAGACATGAATGTTATGAATGCCTTGTGCCTGTGTCCTAGCAAAGAACAGTATGGGAACTGGTGACTACAGATTGAATTTATGGAAGTTAGCAGGCAGCTTAAAGCTGCTGGCTTGTCAGTGATGAAGACAGTGAACTTAGGTTAATTGTTATCACAGCCCCCACCGTTCAGATGTCGCCCTTTAATCAAGTCATTTTTACTGCCTCCTGGATTATTGTAGTCTCGTTGCGAAGGTCACTATGGAAATTCATAGGATTTCTATCTCAGTATTAAGTTGTGTCAAACCATTTGCCAACTAAACAATATACAACGATTTAGTTAATTCCAATTTTTATTCTCATTTCTTTAGGTGTCACTAATCAGAGCCATGCTGCAAAATCAAACCACACAAAAACAGGCCTTTCAGTCCACCATATGATGACCATAGATGCACATTTACCCTAATCCTGATAGACCATAAGACATAGGAGCAGAATTAGGCCCCATCTAGCCCGTCGTCTCCTCTGCCATTCAATCATGGCTGATCTTTTTTTTCTATCTCCTCCTCAACATCATTCCACTGCCTTCTCCCCATAACCTTTGATGCTATGTTGAATCAAGAATCTATCAATCTCTACCTTAAATACACCCAACGACCTGGCCTCCACAACTTCATGTGGAAACAAATTTCACAAATTCATCACCCTTTGGCTAAAAAAAGTCTGTGTATCTCTGTTTTGAAAGAGTGCCCCTCTATCCTGAGGCTGCGCCCACATGTCCTAGACTCTCCCACCATGGGAAACATCCTTTCCACATCTACTCTGTCTAGGCCTTTCAATGTCCAAAAGGTTTAAATGAGATCCCCCCTCATCCTTCTGAATTCTAGTGAGAACAGACCCAGAGCCATCAAATGTACCTCTTATGATAACCCTTTCCTTCCTGGAATTATCCTTGTGAACCTCCTCCGGACCCTCTCCAATGCCAGCACAGCTTTTCTAAGATGAGGGACTGTTCACAATACTCAGGGTGAAGCCTCACCAGTGCCATATAAAGCCTCAGCATCACATCCTTGCTCTTGTATTCTAGGCCTCTTGAAATGAATGCTAATATTGCATTTTTTCTTCCTCAGCACCAACTCAACCTGCAAGTTAACCTTTAGGGTGTTTTGCACAAGACCTCCCAAGTCCCTCTGCATCTCAGATACCTTGATTTTCTCCCCATTTAGAAAATATTCCACACATTTATTTCTACAACCAAAAAGCATGACTATGCATTCTCCAACATTGTATTTCATTTGCCACCTTCTTGCCCATTCTCCTGATCTATCTAAGTCTTTCTGCATCCTACCTGCTTCCTGAACACTACATGCCCCTCCACCAATCTTCATATCATATGTAAACTTGGCAACAAAGTCATCTATTCCATCATCTAAATCGCTGATATACAGCATAAAAAGAAGCAGTCCCAACACTGACCCCTGCAGAACACCACTAGTTGCTGGCAGTCAAGAGAAAAAGGATCCTTTTATTCCCACTCACTGCGTCCTATCAATCAACAAATGCTCTAATCATGTTAGTAACTTTCCTGTAATACCATGAGATCTTAACTTGGCAAGCAGCCTCATGTGTGGCACCTTATCAAAGGCCTTCTGAAAGACCAAATATACAACATCCTCTGCAGCCCCTTTATCTATCCTACTTTTAATCTCCTCAAAGAATTCCAACAGTTTTGTCAGGCAGGATTTTTCCTGAAGGAAACCATGCTGACTTTGTACTATCTTGTCCTGTGTCACCAAGTACTCCATCACATCATCCTTAACAATTGACTCTAACTTCTTCCCAACCACTGAGGTCAGACCAACTGGTCTATAATTTCCTTTCTGTTGCCTTCCTCCTTTCTTAAAGAGTGAAGAAACATTTGCAATTTTCCAGCCCACTGGCACCATGCCAGAGTCCAATGATTTTTGAAAGATTATTTCTAATGCCACTACAATCTCTAATGTTACTCCTTTCAGAACCCTAGGGTGCAGTTCATCTGGTCCAGGTGACTTATGTTCCTTTAGATCTTTCAGCTTTTTAAGCACCTTCTCTCTGGTAACAGTATCTGCAACCATTTCTCTTTCTTCACACACTACAACATCAGGCACACTGTTAGTATCTTTCACAGTGAAGACTGATGCAAAATACTCATTTAGTTCTTCAGCCATCTCCTTGTCCCCTGTTATTATTTCTCCTGCCTCATTTTCTAGCAGTCCTATATTCACTTTCATTTCTCTTTTATTGTTAACGTACTTGAAAAAGCTTTTACTTTGATATTATTTTGATATTATTTGCCAGCTTGCTTTCACATTTCAACCTTTCCTTTCTAAAATGTTTTTAGTTGCTCTCTGTAGGTTTTTAAAAACTTCCCAATCCTTTAACTTCCCACTAATTTTTGCTTTGTTGTATGCCCTTTCTTTTGCTTTTACAATAGCTTTGACTTCCCTTGTCAGCCAAGGTTGTACTTTTTTCCCATTTGAGTATTTCTTTATTTTTGGAATACCAACACTTCTCCCATAGACTCTATATAAGAGCTCATCGAGATACTTCTTAAATACTGTTGGAGTCTCTGCCTCCATCACCCACTCAGAGAATGTGTTCCAAGTTTCAGCACTTGTCTGGGTAAAATTCCTCTTCCTCAGAATGCCTCTGAAGATTTTATCCCTTGCCCTAAATCTATGCTCATCTAGTTTCAGACATGGGGGAAGTTTCCCATTATCTACCCTATCTATGCCCACTATCATTTTGTACGTCTCTACCAAGTCACCACTGCAACAGAAAGAAAGGCATCCTTATTTCACCACCAGTTTTTATTGAAATGCTCCATGCCAAACAACATCCTAGTCAATCTTCTCTACACCCTTTCCAGTGCAATCAAATTGTTTCTATATCCTGGCAAACAGCAATGAACATTGCATTCCATACGTAGTCCGACCAAATTAGAACCCCACCCCCCCAGCTCTTATATCCTATGGCTAAAGTGAAGTCGGGTGTTCAGAATGTCTTCTTTACCACCTTGTGTACTCTGCTATCATCATTAGGGATCAGCAAGGTCATCCTTTTACTTTATATTCCCTAGGGTGCTACCATTCATTATGTATGTCTTATACTTATTATTCTTCTAAAAATGCATCACCTCACAATTATTAGGATTAAATTCCACCTGCTATTGTTCTGCCCAATTTACTAAATTATCAAAATCATCCTGCGGCCAACAACCTTCCTCCTCACTATCAACAGCCCCACAAATTTACCAACTGATCAATATCATCCTGTGACCGACAACTGTTCTCATTATCAACAACACAATCAATTTTCATGTAATTTCCAATCTTACCATTTTCCTACATTTCTATTCTAATTATTAATGGATATAGAAAACAGTAAGATCTATCCTCCTCAATATCAACAGCACAATGAATTTTCATGTCATTTCCAAACTTATTAACCATTTTCCTACATTTCTATTCTCATTATTAATGGAAAGCTGAGCCTACTGGGCTTGAACACCTCCCTCTGCGACTGGATACTAGACTTCCTGACTGGAAGACCTCAGTCAGTCCAGATTGGAGGCAGCATCTCCAACACCATCACACTGAGCACGGGGGCCCCCCTCAGTCCACTGCTGTTCACTCTGCTGACCCACGACTGTGCTGCAACACACAGCTCGAACCACATCATCAAGTTTGTGGATGACACGACCGTGGTGGGTCTCATCAACAAAAACGATGAGTCAGCATACAGAGAGGAGGTGCAGAGGCTAATGGACTGGTTCAGAGCCAACAACATGTCTCTGAATGTGAACAAAACAAAAGAGATGGTTGTTGACTTCAGGAGGGCATGGTGCGACCACACCCCACTGAACATCGACAGCTCCTCGGCAGAGATCGTTAAGAGCACCACATTTCTTGGTGTTCACCTGGCGGAGAATTTCACCTGGTCCCTCAACACCATCTCCATAGCAAAGAAAGCCCAGCAGCATCTCTACTTTTTGTGAAGGCTGAGGAAAATCCATCTCCCACTTCCTCCCCCCATCCTCATCACTGGCTACAGAGGTTGTATTGAGAGCATCCTGAGCAGCTGCAGCACTTGCTGGTTCGGAAATTGCACCATCTCGGATTGCAAGAGCCTGCACCGGATAGTGAGGTCAGCTGAGAAGATCATCGGGGTCTCTCTTCCTGCCATTACAGACATATACACCATACGCTGCTTCCACAAAGCAAACAGCATTATGAAGGACCCCACGCACCCCTCATACAAACTCTTCTCCCTCCTGCCATCTGGGAAAAGGCACCAAAGCATTCGGGCTCTCACGACCAGACTATGTAACAGTTTCTTCCCCCAAGCCATCAGACTCCTCAATACCCAGAGCCTCGACTGACACCAACTTATTGCCCTCAACTGTGCCTAATGTCTTGTTTATAATTTATTGTAATGCCTGCACTGTTTTGTGTACTTTATGCAGTTCTGGGTAGGTCTGTAGTCTAGTGTAGTTCTTGTGTTGTTTTACGTAGTTCAGTGGAGCTTTTGTATTTTTTCTTGTAACACCATGGTCCTGAAAAATGTTGTCTCAGTTTTACTGTGTACTGTACCAG
Source organism: Hypanus sabinus (assembly GCF_030144855.1). Lineage (NCBI taxonomy): Eukaryota > Metazoa > Chordata > Chondrichthyes > Myliobatiformes > Dasyatidae > Hypanus > Hypanus sabinus. Next base: position 81,222,549 of record NC_082716.1, read on the forward strand.
CAGTTATGGTCAAAATGACAATAAAAAGTGACTTGACTTGACTTGATATAGAAAACATTAAGATGTTCAACCAATAATGTATGGTGCATCACTGGTCATAAAATAGATATTGTATCCTTTATCTTAATTCCTTATGATAGTCATCAATTAATATATTTTACTGATGTCAATTATGCTTGGTTATCATTAAATAACACACACACACAAAATGCTGGAAGAACTCAACAGATCAGGCAGCATTTATGGAAGTGAATAAACAGTCAATGTTTCAGTCCGATACCTTTCTTCAGGACTGGAAAGGAAGATGGAAGAAGCCTGCATAAAAAGATAAAGGGAGGGGAAGGAGGATAGTTAAAAGGTGATAGGTGAAGCCAATTCAATTGGAAAGAAGGAATGTGATAGGAGAGGAGAATGGATTGTAAGAGAAAGGGAAGGAGGAGGCCACCCTGAGGGAGGTCACAGGCAGGTGAGAAAAGGTAAGGGGCCAAAGTAGGGAATAGAAGATGAGGGGAGGATGAGGGATTTTTTTTACTGGAAGGAGAAATCAATATTCTTGCCAGCAGGTTGGAGGCTTTCCAGACAGAATATTAGGAGTTGCTCCTCCACCCTGAGCGGACCAACATGTCAGAACAAGAATGGGAATGGGAATTAAAACGTTTGGATACAGGGAAGTTCCACTTTAAGTGGATGGAACAGAAGTCCTTGATGAAGCGGTCCCCCAATTTACACTGGGTCTCACTCATTTCGAGGAGGCTGAATCGTGAGCACCAAACACAATAGACAAACCCTGCTGATTCACAGGTGAAGTGTTGCCTCAGCTGGAAGGACTCTTTAATAACTTCAACTACTTGACTACCCATTTAGTATGACAATAGACAATAGGTGCAGAAGTAGACCATTTGGCCCCTCGAGTCTGCACCGCCATTCTGAGATCATGGCTGATCATTCACTATCAATACCCAGTCCCTGCCTTGTCCCCATATCCCTTGATTCCCCTATCCATCAGATATCTATCTAGCTCCTTCTTGAAAGCATCCAGAGAATTGGCCTCCACCGTCTTCCGAGACAGTGCATTCCACACCTCCACAACTCTCTGGGAGAAGAAGCTCTTCCTCAACTCTGTTTTAAATAACTGACCTCTTATTCCCAATCCATGCCCTCTGGTACTGGACTCTCCCAACATCTGGAACATATTTCCTGCCTCAATCCTATCAAATCCTTTAATTATCTTAAACGTTTCAATCAGATCCCCTCTCAATCTCCTCAATTCCAGCGTGTACAAGCCCCATCTCTCCAATCTCTCTGCGTAATACAGCCCTGCCATCCCAGGAATCAACCTAGTGAATCTACGCTGCACTTCCTCAATTGCCAGAATGTCCTTCCTTAAACCTGGAGACCAAAACTGTACACAATATTCCAGGTGTGGTCTCACCAGGGCCCTGTACAAATGCAAAAGGACATCCTTGCTCTTGTACTCAATTCCCCTTGTAACAAAGGCCAACATTCCATTTGCCCTCTTCACTGCCTGTTGCACTTGCTCATTCACCTTCATTGACTGGTGAACTAGGACTCCTAGGTCTCTTTGCATTTCTCCCTTACCTAACTCTACACCGTTCAGACAATACTCTGCCCTCTTGTTCCTGCTTCCAAAGTGGATAACTTCACATTTATTCACATTGAATGACATCTGCCAAGTATCTGCCCACTCACCCAGCCTATCCAAGTCTCCCTGTATTCTCCAAACGTCCTCTTCGCATGTCACACTGCCACCCAGTTTAGTATCGTCAGCAAACTTGCTGATATAGTTTTCAATGCCCTCATCTAAATCGTTGACATAAATCGTAAAGAGCTGTGTTGGAAAGTATGTATTGGAAAGGATCAGTCCATGCTGGGTAATGTTGAGTTCAGCTTGTATTGTAACACCATAAGGTAAGGTGATGACAGATGATATTCAATATCAGTTTGATGTGTTAGTGACTATGAAATGAATCTGAAGAAAATCATTAACAGTGTTAAGAATGCTTTGTGCGTTGAAAGCGCTAACTGTCAGCTTAATCCTTAACAGTAACATATTACAAAGGGAGGTATCTCTGCAATTTAATTATGCTCCAAATCAATTAATGGCTGTTTTCTTTCCCTCTAATTTTACTTCAAACTGTGATATATCTTGTTCAAAAAGAGAAATCCTGTCAGAAGTATAAGAAGATGCTCAGAGCAATAGGAGGAATTAGAGGTTGTTTTATTCTGTGGTGTTGAATCTCTAACATTCTCAAGAAGTCAACAAATATTTTGGTTGGATATCGATGCCTCCCTCCACCATGTTACGCAATAATTCATTTTCTTTTTTTAAAAGTAAGCTCTTATTTATCGTTCAGATCAAACTAAAAGAGAATTCTGAAAGCTATCAGCAGGTCATTGACTGGAGTACCACACAGACACAACCGGAGTGTTCCCACACAGGTCCAACAAAGATTTTCGACAGAAAACCCAGTCTCTATAAAAGGGAGGTACCGCCTAGCGGAAGCGGTTGTCGTCGGAATAGTCTGAGTCAGAGTAGGAAGGTTTGGCTCAACAGGGCTTCAGCGAGTACAGGTTTATTCCAGGTAAGCTCATTGCTTATTTCTTAGTCAGCTCTAGAAAGAATAGGGGATATGACTACAGAGCCAGTTTTCTGTTCTGGGTGTCAGATGTGTGATGTCCAGGAGACGTCCAGCCGCCCCAAGGGCCACATCTGTGCCAGGTGCATCGAGCTGCAGCTCCTCAGAAACCGTGTTAGGCAACAGGAGGTGCAGCTTGATGATCTTCCGCTTGTTAGGTAAAGTGAGGCAGTGATAGACAGGAATTACAGGGAGGTAGTCATCCCAGGGCTAAAGGAGACCGGTAAATGGGTGAATGTCAAGAGAGGGAAGGGGGATCATCAGATAATGGTGAGCACCCCTGTGGTTATCTCCCTCAACAATAAATACTCCATTTTGAGTGCTGTTTGGGGTGGGGGATGACCTGCATGGGAGAAGCAACAGTGGCCATCCCTATAGCACGGAAGGGTAGGGAACTGAAGAGGATGGCAGCAGTTATAGGGTACCATATAGTCAGAGGGACGGGTAGGCAATTCTGTGGATGCAAAAGGAAATGCAGAGGGTAGTTTGCCTCCCAGGTGCCAGCTCCGAGATGTTTCTGGATGCATCGACAATATCCTGAAAAGGGAGGGACAGCAGCCAAAGGTTGTGGTTCATATTAGTACCAACGACATAAGAAGAAAAAGGGAGGAGGTCTTGAAAAAAGAATGTAGAAAGTTAAGAAGGAAGCTGAGCAGAAGGACCTCAAGGGTAGTAATCTCAGGATTGCTGCCTGCGCCATGCAACAGTGAGGATAGGAGCAGAATGAGGTGGCAGATAAATGTGGGGCTGAAGAATTGGAGCAGAGGTCAGGGACTCAGATAGCTGGATCATTGGGACCTCTTCTGGGGCAGGTGGGACCTGCATAAAAAGGATGGGCTGCACTTGAATCTGAGGAGACCAATATTCTTGTGGGCAGATTTCCCAGAGCTGTTGGGAGTGGTTTAAACTAATATGGCAGGGGGTGGGAACCAGCTTGATAGAGCTGAGGATGAGCCAACAGGTTTACAGGTAGATGATGGGTGTAACATGAATGTGAGGAAGGACAAGTGGATACAAATGCAGACAGAGCAAAGAGTTAAATTGCACCACAGAGGCAAAATTCAAAAGGGTAAAGAATGCAGGACTGAAGGTGCAGTATTTAAATGCATGTAGCATTCAGAATAAGGTGGACTAACTCGTGGCACAATTAGAGATTGGTCGGTATGATGTAGCGGGCATCACTGAGTCATGGCTGAAAGAAGGCTATAGTTGGGTGCTTAACATCAAAGGATATACTTTATATCAAAAGGACGGGAAGGAAAGCATAGGCAGTGGTGTGGCTCTGTTGGTAAGAGATGGAATTACATCTTTAGAAAGAACTGACATAGGGTCAGAGAATGTTGAATCTTTGTGGGTGAAGTTAAGAAATTGCAAGGGTAAAATAAAATTATTGTGGAAATCATATATAGGCCTTCAAATAGTAGCCAAGATATGGGTTTGATATTGCAAAGGGAGCTGGAAAAGGCATGCCATAAGGGTGATGACACAATTGTAATGGACATCAATTTGCAAGGGGATTGGGAAAATAAGGTTGGTGTTGGATCGTAAGTGAGGGAATTTGTTGAATGCCTACAAAATGGCTTTTTGAAGCAGCTTGAGTTTGAGCCTACTCGGAGAAAGGATGTCTTGGATTGGGTGTTCTGTAATAACCCAGATCTTACTAGAAAGCTTAATATAGAGGAACCTTTAGGAGACAGTGATCATAATATGATTGAATTCATATTGCAGTTAGAGAGGGAGAAGCATAAGTCACATTTATCTGTATTGCAATGGAATAAAGGGAATTACAGAGGCATGAGAGAAGAACTTGCCCAAGTGGATTGGAGGAGCATACTGGTGGAGATGATGACAGAGCAGAAGTTTCCAGGAACAGTTCACAAGGTGAAGGATAGATATGTCCCACAGAGGAAGAAGTTCTGAAATGTCAGGGGTAGGCAACCATGGCTGGCAAAGGAAGTTAAGGACTGCATAAAAGCCAAAGAGAGGGCATATAAAGTAGTAAAACTAAGTGGGAGGTTGGCTGACTGGGAAGCTTTTAAAATCCAACACAAGGCAACTAAAAAGGGAAAAGGTGAAATATGAGGGCAGACTAGCCAATAATATAAAGCAGGATACCAAAAGTTTCTCCAGTTACATAAAGAGTAAAAGGGAGGTGAGAGTTGATATTGCACCACTGGAAAATGATGCTGGTGAGGCAGCAATGGGGGATAAAGAAGTAGCAGATGAATCTAATAGGTATTTAGCATTCGCCTTCGCTGTAGAAGACACTAGCAGTGTGCCAGAGGTCTGTAAGAGTCAGGAAGCAGGAGGGAGTGCCATTGCTATTACAAAGGAAAAAGTGCAAGGCAAGCTCAAAGGTCTTAAGTTGGGTGTCACCTGGGCCAAATAGACAACATCCCAGAATCCTGAGAGAGGTGGCTGAAGAGATAATGAATGCATTGGTCATGATTTTTCAAGAATCACTTGATTTTGGCATGGTCCCAGAAGACTAGAAGATTGTCAAAGTCACTCCACTCTTTAAAAAGGGAGGATGGCAAAAGAAAGGAAATTATAGGTCATTTAGTGACCTACCTCAGTGGTAGGGAAAGTGTTGGAGTCTATTATTTAGGATGAGGTTTCAAGGTGCTTGGAGACTGATGATAAAATAAGTCAAAGTCAGCATGGTTTCTGTAAAGGGAAATCGTGTCTGACAAATCAGTTAAGAGTTCTTCGAGGAAGTACAAAGCAAGGTGGACAAAGGAGAGGCAGTGGACATCATTTACTTGGATATTCAGAAAGCATTTGATAAGATGCCACACATGAAGCTGCTTAAAATCCTTTGGTATTACAGGGAAGGTACTGGCATGGATAGCAGAATGGCTGACAGGCAGGAGTCAGCGAGTGGGAATAAAAGGGGCCTTTTCTGGTTGGCTGGTTCCCTAGTGGTGTTCCTCAGGGACCGTTGTATTGGGACCGTTGCTTTTCACATTGTAGGTCAATGCTTTAGATAATGGAATTGCTGGCTTTGTGGCAAAGTTTGTGGATGATACAAAAATAAGTGGAGGGGTAGGTAGTGCTGAGGAAGCAATGCTTTTCCAGCAGGACCTAGACAAATTGGAAAAACGGGCAAAAAAGTAGCAGATGGAATAGAGCGTTGGGAAATGTGTGATAATATATTTTGGTAAAAGGAACAATAGGGTGGACTATTATCTAATTGGGGAGAAGTTTCAAACATCAGAGGTGCAGAGGGACTTCAACGTCCTCATGCAAGACCCTAAAAAGGTTCATTAACAGACAAAGTCTGTGGTAAAGAAGGCAAATGCAATGTTGGCATTTATTTCAAAGGGAATAGAATATAAAAGCAAGGAGATAATGCTGAGCATTTATAAGACACTATTCAGGCCAGTGTATTGTCTACAGTTTTGGGCCCCATATCTCAGAAAGGATGCGTTTTCATTGGAGACAGTTCAGAGGAAGTTCACGAGAATGATCTCGGGAATGCAGGGGTTAACATATGAGGAGCATTTGGCAGCTTTGGGCTTGTACTCATTGGAATTTAGAAGAATATGGGAGTGGTGGTGGTGGGGGGGGGGGGTTCTCATTGAAACCTACCAAATGTTGAAAGGACAAGATGGATGTTTCTTATGATGGGGGTACCCAGAGCCAGAGGGCACAGCCTCAAAATTGAGGAATGGCTCTCCAGACAGAGGTATGGAGGAATTAGTTAATCTGTGGAATGCTCTGCCACAAACTGCAATGGACACCAAGTCCATGGGTATATTTAAGTTGATTGTTTCCCGATCATTCAGGGCAGCAAAGGATATGATGAGAAGGCAGGTGTATGGGGTTGAGTGGGATCTGGGATCAGCCATGATGGAATGGTGAAGCAGGCTCAATGGGCCGAATGGCCTAATTCTGCTCCTATGTCTTATGGCCTTATGGTCAGACAGTATCTGCAGAAAAAGAAACAATATTTCACATCAAAAACTCCTTGCCAGAAGTTTCTTTCTTCTGATAAATGATCTTTGACCTAAAATGTTAACTCTATTTCTCTTTCTTCAGGTGCTTTGTGACCTGCTGGAAGTTAAAATCAACACCATATTTCAGCAGATAGTGCCAATACAAAGGTCTGCACGATAAGCATGCACTCATCATTTGCTGAAATAGCCTGGGATTACCTTATGACCAGAATTCTTGAGTTTCTACTGCTGAACAGGACACTTCATCAGATTATTATCAAAATCTGACTGGCTTTCAAAATAGTCTTTTGGAAAAAGTAGCTGCCACGCTTTCCTGTCCTACTTTATGAGATTCTCACCATCACATCATTGTGTTTCACACCTAATCTATTCAAACATTACTAGATTTTTCAAAAGATCTCCCACCTTCTTCTGAGGGCAACAAGGATGGGCAATAAATACTGGCCTTCCCATCGATGACCACTTCCCATAATTTTTGTTTTCCATTTCTCTATTTTTATATACATTTACAGCAGATAGCATCAGTGATGAGAACAGCATTTATCGTCCATCCCAAATTGTCTATGAGCGGAATGGTTGGCAGGGACATTTCAATTAACGGTCAATCACATTTCTAATTAAGCTGAAGGGAAACTCTGGAACTGCAAAACATACAATGTTCTACCATCATGATGTCTTAGTGCCCATTGGAAAAGAGGTACACTGGAAGGCAAAAGAGGTCAGTCCTTACCCTGAGCTCCAGGGAAATAGAGCATTACATCAAATTAGGCTTTCGTCTGGATTACTTTGAAAAAGCTAGCAAAGATTAAGATCAAGTAATTGCAGAAAGTGCCTGGGATTGCTATGTGAAGGGTTGGGATTCTTTTACAAATTACTCTCGAAAATTAATATCACTTCAACTGTTGTTTCAAACAAGTGTTAAGGAAATTAGTCAAGAATGTTTCAAGAATTCAGAAGAGGACTTTTAGTTTTGATTCTTTATTTATTATTATTTGTTTCAGGATGTTGCTGGCTGAACTAGCAAGTACTGACCATCCATAATTGCTCTAGAGATAATGGGAATGAGTTAACTGTTTGGACAACTGCAATGAATAATGACAGTGAACATGCTTTTTTGGTACTTTCGGGGAGGGTCTTTTAGGATTTGGAACAAGGAAGGTTGGAAGACCGATGATACATTTCAAAATCAGGATGGTGTATGACTTGGTGGGAAACCTGCAGGTGAAACAATGCATCTGATGGCAGAGGTAAATCAAATGAAAATATTGAAATCTGAAATAAATGCTACAAATAACCAGTGGATCAGAGAGATAAACCCTCCAGACTTTTCATGGGAACCAGGCAAAAAATATAGGAAATGACTGTGTTAAATTCTGGAGAAGTGGAAGAGATGGAGAGAACAAAAGGAATGTCTGTGACAGGATGGAGACCAAGGATGGATGACAGTGGTGATGCTGCTGGCTGATCATGGCCAATCTGTCTGGAGCAGGTTTAGAGTCTTGCAGCCCAGAAATAGGCCCTTCCATTTGACTAGTCAATGCTGAGCAAGATTCCCACTAAATTGATTCCTTACAGAGGTGAAATAGAGAAAGAGAGGGGTTAAGAACAGTAACAACCAGTCTCCTGCAGTTACTGGAAAACTGAAGTTTAAGAGACTGGTGGAGGTATCCAATTTAGGAATGTGGTGGAGATTTAAATTCCAGGCAACTAGAAGATCAAGGTCATCCAAGGGTTCCTCAATGCTATCATCCAATCTGCTTTTGGTTTCGCCATTGTAGGGAAGACCACATCATCAGCACCAATGTTGCAGTAGTAATCTGCAGTCAAACACAATACATCTTATCTTCTGCTGAGCAAACATTTTAGGGCAGCACCAGCTCCACCACGGACGTTCCGCTTCCAGTGGAGCACAGCGTCTGCGATCCAAAAGGCACAGTCTCCGTGGACGGTGGAGGATGAAAGTTACTTGATTAGTCAGGGTGTCAAAGGTCATGGGGAGAAGGCAGGAGAATTGGACTGAGGGGGATAATAAGTCAGCATTGATTGAATTGCAGAGCAGAATTGATGGGCTGAATGGCCGAATTTTGCTCCTAATATATTCTGAGTAACATGGGAATGTGAGTGAATGTGGATGGAAATGAAAGAATGAGGCATGGAGATGCGGAGAGCATAGTTTCTTCAGAATACCAAACGTCAACGGAAATTGTGTCTTAAGGATATATATCATTGATTTCCTGTTCCATCCTCTCTGTCATTAGTCTCTTCTAATGTTCCAACAAAGCCTAACATAGGTTTAAGAAACAGCATCTCACTTTCTGACTTGCATGCTATGGCTTTTGGCTCTCGAAACTGAATTCAACCATGTAATGTCATCAATCTGTCATACTAACTTTTTTCTCTTTCTACTTTTGGACCATGGTTACGATGAGGTCTGGAGCTAAGTAGTCCTGGCATTAACCCAAACTGAACATTAGCGAACAGGTTACAGAAGAACAAAGGTGACTTTGTCGCTCTGTGAACAACACGTTCAATCACTTTGCAGGTGAGAGAGAGTAGATAGACTGAGTGGCATTTAGCCAGTTTGGGTATCGCCTTCCTTTTGTTCAAAAGATGTACCTGGCCAATTTTCCACATTGTTGGGTGGGTGGCAGCGTGGTAACTGTACGAGAATTGTGTGGTTGGAGCCCCGGCTGTGTTTGGAAAGCAGTTTTCAGTATTGTAGCTGGGATGGTGCCCCATAGTCACTGTTGTATTCAGTAATCCCATCCTTTTCTTGATTTTACGTGGTGAACTGAATGGCTGAAAACTGGCTTATCTGGGGATCTCAGGAGGAAGCCAAGATGGATCACCCATTTGGCATGGCTGGCTAATTGTAGTTGCAAATTCTTTAGCCTTTTCTTTAGTGTTCACACACTGGTCCCTGCCACTGTTGAGATTTGTGTATAATGTCTGTGCATTGACGATGCAAAGCCTTAGAATATGACTTCAAACAGTGAATTAAAATCACTTGTAGTAATCCCATTTTAAATCATTTCCATTACCCAATTGTCTCAATTTTAACAGACTGGGGAACAGGACAACACCTTTTATTCAAACAGCAAGACTCTATCAGAAGAATGTCACATGATGCTGTGCAGATTGTGGAACAGGGAATAGAATGGGCACTGGATTGAATGGAAAAGAATTAGCTGCATGTAATAAAAGATCAGAACAGAATATTAACTTGTTATTAAGGCTTTCCAAAGTACTGAAGCCAGCAGACTTTGTGCTTATATATAAAAGGTAAAGGAAATGGGTTTCAAACTGGAGAGTTCAAATTTGGATTATTGTAGGAGCGTTAAGAACAATTAATTATGCAATTTCATAAATATAACAATACTGTAAATGATTACTCATTAGATTCAATTTCAGTAAATTGTCCGCTGGTTTGTATTTTGTGCTGTGGTGTGCAAGGGGGCAGAGATTTTACTATGGGCAATAAAATGGCAGTGTGTACCATAGTAAAAGTCTCTCTTTAACCATGGTTCTCATCATACTTACGGGATTACTGGACAGTCTGTAATTCTATGACTGCTTAAAGGCACATTTTTGTGCATTAAGGTCAAAGTCCTAATTCCATGAATGGTAGTGATGTTGGAAGCAAGAAGATACTTTGACACGGAAACCCCAAAAATGTGGATTGATGGGAGGAATCCTGCAATTCCATTATTATAAATACGTCAGTGTTTGGTCACTTCCACTGGTGGTGTGTGCACATCATAAATGTTAATTTAATATCTCAACTAACTTCCCATTAGCAGCACTCCATGCCTGCCCCTGAGGGAGATCTTCATGAGAAGCTGTGCATATATTATATAATCAGGTTGTCTACACACTGCATGAAAAGGAGATTAGACAGGGTCTTTGCTCACATTATTTTAATCTGTCTTTTCAATATAACCCTGTGAAAAATTGGTTGGATGTGGGATAACCTCGTTTGGGTCAATGTGGAAAGCAGCACTTGTCAGAACCAGAAGATTAAAATCAGGTAACCGAAGCCCGTGGTCCAGAAGTGACTTTTACAGTGATTAATCACTCAAGGCGCAGAACATCAATTTTCAGCACAGAAAATGCAAGTGGTAAGCATAGGATGACTGATGTGAACCCTTGCCTCATTACGGTGGAGCCCCCTGACACAAGCAGATGATAAAATAACTCACGGCAAAGTAGTCAGCAAGTGCACCTTTCTCATTAAATTTAATAAAAATTTTATTTTTTTAAAGAAGACTTCTGTGAACGCCAGCTGTGTCAGCTATGTATTTTCCATAGTTTAGATCTGTGCAGGAAATTATCCTTTACGATTTAAGAGAGCATTGTGTGGAATTTACATCACCAAGAGGCCATTCAGTCTGAACAGTCAACACAGCTATTTGTGATCCTCTACACATTCCCAATATGAATTCCTGAAATTTTCTGCAAATATGTTGCAGTTAGTGTAGATGAACTTGTACAGATAACTACAGTTTTGGTTATTTCTGCATTTCCCAGCACCCTCTAACTTTAATTAATTGGCATTGCCTGAGTGAGTGCAAAACATGACGCAAAAGTCCAGAGAACCTGGAAAGTGATTATGTGAATGAAATAAGATGATTGCATGGAGTAATTGGATTGAAATCAGATTTAAATTTGACGTGAGCCAAAGGTGCTGCCGATGCCACTAAATTTCAGGAAGAAACAAGTCCCTGGTGAGTTCTACTTCCTGACAGGAAATATTTAACAAAATATTTTGTGTGTTTGAGAGGGTGGACTCTGAACTCAATTGTCAAGAATGGTTACCTATTGTTATCAGCTCTCCCAGCTTACTTAATGCAACTCTCTATGTATTGAGAAAATATTTCATATGTAAAAAAAAGTCCTAACTGGGCATCTTTCTTATTTGTTTAGTTGGGCATACATCTAAGGATTCTTCAAAAGATTGCTAACTTCCAACTGATCCCCAAAGCCCCCTATCTAATCTGACAGTTATTGCTCTAAATGTAAAATACAGTTATAATGATAAGCACAGTCAAATTGAACATAGATTTTATTAGCTGGCTTGTTTTTCTCCAAGGTTGGGTTGCAGTACTGAAGAAATTATTGCTACTGAAGTGTTGGTAACTCTGTTCCCAAGACAATCGATGCTGTTCTGTAATTTTTCTATCACCCAGCAGCTGGGGTGGGGAGCATTGCAGGCAGCAACAAACTAGTTCAATTCCCAGTACACTTCATTCCCTTGAGCCCTTGTGCTTTTCACCATGCATTGATGTTCCCAGTATTAACCAACCCCAAAGGAGCCCTCCTAATTACCTAATTATCACTGATAAAATGGCTCTTGGAGAGTTGGTGCAAACCTGCTTTAAACTGATTGATGCCATGGCTAGAACTTTTATTTCATTATTTATTTATTTGATTGTTTATTGAGATACAGCAAGGAATAAGCCCTTCTGGCCTTCAAGTCATGCCACCCAGCAGTTCCCCAGTTTAGCTGAATTATAGGACAATTTACAATGATCAATTAGCCCACCAACCAGTCTGGCTTTGGACTGTGTGAGGAAACTCGAGCAGCTGGGGGAGCCCACATGGTCACAGGGAGAATGTACAAACTGTAAAACCACCTGGGTTGCTTGTACTGTTGTGCTGACCAGCACACTACCATGCCACCCTTAGTGCTTCCTGTTGAGAAGGTCTACCATGCAGATTGGACAAATTGATGTGCAGTTGGCATATCTGAACCAGATATCAGGTGCCTCACCATGTTATCTTTGCACAGCCTCTGGCCTTCAAAATCACAGACAGCAGAGGAAGAGGCAAAGGCATCTGCGGGCTGCTGCCCAGCGCATCCATGGGTGTGTTGGTTGACATAAAGGACACATTTCCATGTGGGTTCTGATGTACTGTATACCTGATAAATGAGTCTGAACCTGAAAAAGTGCAGAGAAAACAAAGGGACATAGATTCTGCAATCTGATCAGTAAGAAAGGTAATTTAGAACCAGTTAAGGAACAAATGGGCAAATGGGATCAGCTGGGAGAGGGAAAAGTAACTGGGTAATGGGTGTCAGGGTGGGTGGTGTTTAGAAAGAAGAGAGGATGTGAGAGAACATGTATGAAGATTAAAGAGGACCATATTGTCGTGTGTAGCAACTGGCTAACCATATAACTATTACAGCATGGAAACAGGCTATCTCGGCTCTTCTAGTCCATGCCAAATGCTTACTCTCACCTAGTCCCACTGACCCGCACTCAGCCCATAACCCTCCATTCCTTTCCTGTCCATATACCAATCCAATTTTACTTTAAATGACAATACCAAACATGCCTCTACCACTTCTACTGGAAGCTCATTCCACACAGCTACCACTCTCTGAGTAAAGAAGTTTCCCCTCGTGTTACCCTTAAACTTTTGCCCCCTAACTCTCAACTCATGTCCTCTTGTTTGAATCTCCCCTACTCTCAATGGAAAAAGCCTATCCACGTCAACTCTATCTACCCCCCCCCATAATTTTAAATACCTCTATCAAGTCCCCCCCCCCAACCTCCTTCACTCCAGAGAATAAAGACCTTACTTGTTCAATCTTTCTCTGTAACTTAGGTGCTGAAACCCAGGTAACATTCTAGTAAATCTTCTGTACTCTCTCTATTTTGTTGACATCTTTCCTATAATTCAGTGACCAGAACTGCACACAATACTCCAAATTCAGTCTTACCAATGCCTTGTACAATTTTAACATTACATCCCAACTCCTATACTCAATGCTCTGATTCATAAAGGCCAACGTACCAAAAGTTTTCTTCACCACCCTATCCACATGAAATTCCACCTTCAGGGAACTATGACCCTTATTCCTAGATCACTCTGTTCTACTGCATTCTTCAAAGCCCTACCATTTACCATGTATGTCCTATTTGGATTATTCCTACCAAAATGTAGCACCTCACATTTATCAGCATTAAACTCCATCTGCCATTGTTCAGCCCACTCTTCTAACTGGCCTAAATCTCTCTGCAAGCTTTGAAAACCTACTTCATTACCCACAACACCACCTATCTTCGTATCATCTGCATACTTACTAATCCAATTTACCACCCCATCATCCAGATCATAGATGATCTAACAACTAAACCTTTACAATAAGTCAACGCAATGTTAAATCTGGTAAAAGAAGCAACCTTTACATGATCCCTGTAGTCTGGTATAAAGAGAAAATAGAACTAGATGGCCACCTCAGCTAATTTATCTGATTGTGACCACGATGGAAATTAAGGGTGGAAGTGTAAGCAATGGAACAGATGTGTTATGTTTATCAGATATTTGAATGAATGACCTTATAGTCACAAGGGAAATGAAAAGGGGGACATCTACACACCTCCAGGCAAACAGAAGAAGCCATTAAAAGAGGAACCATCAAGGACATCATAGTGAGAATTCTGGATCAACCATCACCAAAGTAAGATCCTGAGACTGGGATTCAGAGAAGATTGCAGCACCCATCAGAATAAACTGAGCCAGTTTTCCTCACAGGGGCATTGTTTAAGCCTGAGTTATGAGTCTTATGGTTTGATATAATGAGTGATAAGTTGGAATAGTGAATTAAATGTGGAGTTATTCAAAAGTGATAGTATGATGGCATGCCTGAGTAACTTGACTACTAATAAAGATGAAGATGTACTAAACTTTAGGTTGTGAGTCTCTTTGTTCTTCATGTTAATTGATTTCTTATAGAAGTAATAGAGTCAACAAGCGTTTGTGGGTAACCAGAAATTGGGAAATTCAACATTCATGCTATTAGTTTGTAACCTACCCAGATGGAATATAAGATACAGCTTATACAGTTTTCATTTGACCTCATCCTGACAGTGGAGAAGGCCGAGGACAGACAGGTTGACGTGGAAAAGGGGAGGGAGAAGAGATGAAATGACTCTAGTCTCAATCAGGCCTCCAATTCTAACCATTGCCCCAACCCCAAATGAGATTTCCCAACCCTCCTGTGCCTTGATCTCAAGTTGTGGCACCAGCCCTAACAGAGGTCTTCAGTCCTGATTTTGGCTTCCAACCCCAACCCCTAAGTGCAGTCTCGGCCCCTGTTTGTGGCCTCCAGACTTGACCAAGGCCTCCAACCCCAACTAGTCCTGAATATGTCCTCTAGCCCTAACTGGAGCCTCCAGTGATGAGCAAGGTCTCCAGTCGTGACCAAAATTTAGACCCATAGAACAGGAAATATATCAGCCAGAACATGATTTTTAAACAAAGCGGCTTCATCTGAACTTACTGGAGCTTTCAATGTTTGCTGTAGATTATGGTTCCTGAACTGCTTATGCTGTGTTACAAATCTGAAAAAATATCACATTACAAATCTCGAAGAAATTCTGACACAAAAGAATATTTTAAAGGTTGAAATGGCCAAGAGTGGATATTGAGCTCAATAAGGACTAAAAATCAAAAGGGTTCAAGTCCCCGAGCTAATGCAGGATATGCGAAGCAGAGTAGAATGGAATTAAACAGGCAGCTTGAGTTATAAAGCTTGCAATGCAAAATCAAAACCAACAGTTGCACAGAGGGACAGAACAGACGATAATGAAAACAACCCAAGATCCCAGCTAGCCAAAGAGGAGCTTGGATCAGTTCCAGAATTGGCGAGGCTTAAAGTAAAAGTAATAATGCTGATGGAAAATGGTTTTTGTTTAACGAGCAGGCTAATAGGATTCAGTGATATTAAACTGATGCATATTAAATAGCAGCTGATGTAAAAAGCAGATCATGACAGAAGTCTCAACAGTATCAAGTGGAGATAAAATAAAGAAATAAGGTTTGTAACTTCACTCACATCTCCTTGATTTAGCTGGTAGAGTAAAGCTGCTTATTTTAATTATCCAACTGATTCATTTGAAACAAAAACTGCTTATGCTGCATTGAATCAGTGTAGACATCCATTGTCAGTGACTGCATTCTCAGGACAGTATCTCGACCTCTGATAAGAGAGGGGACTCCTTCAATTATTTCCAACTTCCCAAGGACCATTCATGCCCAGCCGTGAGTTATTCCTCTGTCTCCCTCACCAGCTACACTGTGCCAATGTCATGCCACTCCGGGACTATTATTTGTTGCTAATGAGGAGAGATGGTTAAAGGTTACAAAGGTTCTTTACAGTGAGTAGGCAGAGAGTAAATGTTTACCTCAAGAGTCTGGGTGAAGTTAATGTGTTTATGTTTTGCTTAGTGATCCATAATCATTTCAACTTGTGCTGGTTTAATTGAGAGACATCCAATTGGCAGGTGGAGTACCAAACTTCATTTATCGTCAAGCCAGGTTTTTAAGAATATTCTGAAAGAAAATCAGATTTATATCATTTGCATGCCATTTTAGGCAGCAAGATTGTTCTTACATGAATAAATTAACTGCATTTGATTTCCGTGTCACCACTTTTCATTTTCACTCCTCACTGAACTATTGATGACCAATGATCGATGACAATCTTCTCCAAAGCAGGACTGAATCGTCAGGAAGATGGTAATTATCTTTAGGGAGCAAGTCTAGAGGATTGAACTTAGTCACAAATAATTTGAGAAAGGTTTTGCCTTTCTCATAGATCACCTCCGTCAACATTAAACTTTGAAGCACATATCCCTGCACTTACTCACCAGCTCTCAATTAGTAGATCGTCAGATAGTGTTACTGCCTCACAATTCTAAGGCTCATGCTTCGAATCTGACCTTTGGTGCTGTCGGTGTGGAGTTTGCACATTCTCCCTGTGACTGTGTGAGTTTCCCCTAGGTGCTCCAGTTCCCTCCACATTCCAATGGTGATCTGGTGGGTTAATTGTTCCTGCACATTGCCCATTGCAACAAGTAAGTGCCAAATAAAACGGAGATGACAAGCGTGAAAAAGAGAGCAAGTTGCTCAGATCAATCAGAAAAATCAGGAAAGGGTTCAAAGTTCTAACGTTCAAACTTTTATACAGCCTTGAGATTTATCTCCTTACCAGCAACCTCAAAGAACCCCAAATAAAACCTGTTAAAACAGAAGAAGACCCAACGTGCAGGGAAAAACAAAAACAGAAAAAATTGTGCAAGCAACCAAAGTAAGCAAACAGCAATCAGAACTGAAGTTCACGTAAGTGAGAATACAGCCTGGCATCACTGTAGCCGATTCAGAAGCCCTTTAGGGAATAGGTCTGATGGGATTACTGCATTGAGAGGAGAATAACCCTCTTCTGTGTTGTATTAAATTTGCATAAAACATACTTAATCCAGGTTTAGAATGCCTGGTTTATGGACACCTCTATATTAGAATGAGCTCCCATGATATTATTAAATTCATGTCGAATGTATTTGTTCCTGCAATAGACTCTGCAGTTTCTCTACTTTTAGTAAAACTTCTTTCTTATCAGCCTTATATGTTTTTGCTGCCATTCATCACAATACTGTGGAGATATGGTTACAATGTTGAATAATTTTTGTGTACTCCCTGACTTAAAAACAAAATTAATCTTAGAGCACCTGCAAAAACAGAACGGTAATGCAGGTTATGTGAAACAGTGTGGAACGCAATTTAACAGGCAGCTAGAGTTATAAAGTTTGCAATGCACAATCTCTTCTCCTTTATTTCATATCTCCAGTAGAGTCAACTCCCATGTTATGAATGTTTGAGAAACAGAAATTCGCCCTTCACAAATCACTGAACAAATATCTGAGATAAGGAATAAAATTTGCTCTCACAAAATTTAAGTGGAAAAGTAAGTAAATAGATAAGCACAAAGTGACTTGTTTCAACTTACATTTGTTGATGTGTGTGACGTGGCTGAGCACTATTCAAAATCTTGACGCTGACTATTTCTAGCATCTCCCTCCTACACCCCATTCAATGCAGGGATCAAATTACAGTACCTACAGCACTTTTCTTTGATAGAAAAGCCGACAGATTGCTGAATGAAATGTTTGACGCACTTTCAAGTTTATCAGAAAATCTATGAGCAGGGAATTGAGGATTCAAGGGTCATCACTTTGCCACGGTGGAGAGGCTGGTGAGTTCCTGAGGTCACAGAAACAAACCTATCTGAAGCTCACACTTTCTCCTGGTAGGCTCAACCTTGGCAGTAAGGTCGGTGAGGTGGTTTCAGGCAAAGAGCCCACCAATCAAGACCTCAGCAGTGGAGTTGGCAGAAGGTATGACACATCACCATGGCAGTGAAGGCAGAGGAAGGCTGCAGCAGTGAAGGGTCCCCAGTCATCTCACATTCCTTGCCACTGGACCCTGACCCAGATCTGTCAAAGACCGAGTGGCAGCTTCCCATGCTGAACTCGGAGTCTCTCCTATGCACAGGGCAACGTGGAGGGGCAGAGGGTGGGTGATGGGAATCTAAAGTATCACCTTTTTATCAACTTGTCATCGTTTTACTCAGTCAGTGCAATCTTTGCTGCCAGGTAGTAAAAGGGCATAACACAATGCAAGCAACACTCTTCCAGTTGCTGAGGAGTGAGGCTACTGATTGGATGGCGGCTACATTGACGGGAGTGGGGTGGAGGTGT
This sequence comes from Hypanus sabinus, assembly GCF_030144855.1. NCBI lineage: Eukaryota > Metazoa > Chordata > Chondrichthyes > Myliobatiformes > Dasyatidae > Hypanus > Hypanus sabinus. The sequence goes on from NC_082716.1 coordinate 81,240,708, forward strand.
ACTGAGTTGAAGAGTCCGGAACACGTCCCACAGGAAGAATATGCTTTATACATGGGGGTCACAGGGTGCTGCAAGGCTTCCTGGAGGGAGGTTGCTAGGGAAGTTTCCACAAACATATGCCTGCAGAATACGAATGCCTGGACTTTGGGGAAATGTGCAGTCTAGGCAAATGTCTATGTTGCCTACTCCTGTGAGTTGAAGGAAAAAGTTGATGAGGTCTCTTTTGTTTAGCAGGCAACAGAGATCAGCAGCAGCCTGCATTGGCTTTGAGGTTTTGAGACGGAGGGTGGCAAGCGCCATTCTCTCTGTGGACAAAGTAAGGAAAGGGTATACTCTGACTCTGTTTGAGTTTTAGGAGGTCTCAAATCTCAGTGAAGAAAAAGGACACCATTTAGTGCTTCTGGTCAAGGAATAGATGTTTATCAGAACGTAACAGAGAACTGTCTTAATCTTTCTTTGAATGCACCTAGTCACTCATCTAAGCCACATTCATTCTGCAGTGAAGTGAACTACCAATATTAAATGATGTGCTCAGGTTGCTTGAGTGAGATTCGAACACTTGACTTCATGACTCAGTGACAAAAGCACGACCAACTGTGCCCTTCACCAGACAGCATCAAGATAATTAAAGTTAATTAATTGAATGAAAACTATAACAGGGAAAAAGATCAGGCACAGGATGAAACAGGGCCCATTTTCTAGTAACAGCTGAATTTAATGTGTTCTGCTTTATGACTAATCAGATCTGGACCTCACAGATGAGCCCTTCCTGCTGCCCTCAGCCAGGCAAACACAGCCAGCTGTGCATCAAGCTCAACAGAAAGACAGTCACAATCCAGCTTGATGATTTCTTATACTATTAACATGAGCACCTGTGAGCTACATGGTGCTGGTAAAGTCAGAAGACCAACGTTTTAAGGTAAGCTTAGACTGAAAATGCCAGTGGATTCTAACTTCATGGAGGATGCTTCAGAATTTCACGCTATTGATTTCATTGGAAATGATAAATTATAATAAGTCATTGAAATTAAAGGCCATTAAAAACATAGGAGCAAGAGTAGATCACTCCCTCCCCTACTAACTGAATATGACAATAGTTGATCTGCATCAGGCCTCAACTCCTCTTTTGTGCCACTACCTCACAGCAACTTACTGAGGCAAAATTCTAACTCAATGTTTCAGGTCGAGACCCTCTATTCGTCCTGTTTCAACCTGAAACATTGAATTTGACCTTTTATCAGAGATGCTGCTTGATCCATCGAGTTTTTCCACATGTTATTTCCTCTGGATTGCAGCACCTGCTGTCCCTTTTGTCCTCACTTCCTGTTATGTTCATTTCCAGTTGTGTGGCACTGTAGGTAGCAGTGCCACCTTATTTAATTTTGATTGTTTTGCAATTTTAGGCCACTTCAGTATAGGTAATTATGGGTGAATGAATGGATTAAAGTTTTTGTTTCATTTCACATTCTTTTCTCATAACCTACGTGCTGTTGGCCAGGCCAGGATTTATGGTCAACCCTTAATCGCTCTTGGGGTGGTGGTGGCCAGATACCTCCTTGAGTCGCTGTAGTCCTTCTGGAAAATGTACCCCATCGTGATGTTGTCATGTATGCTGCAGAATTTAGACACGGCAAAGTCAGAATACAAGCCCCAGAGGTTTAGATGACCTCGGGATAATGAACAGTGGCCAGGATTGCTTAGAAGTAGCCAGGGATTAGAATAGGAGAGTGAAGTGGTCAGTGTAGGCTATGGATAGAGTGGGCGAGGGGTCTATTATTGTGTTGAGCTACTGATGTCCATCATTCTAATTGCAAGGATAAGTGTTTTAACAATGGATAAGTAGACAGGGCAAAGTCAGTTGGATTATTCAACTTTTAAGTCTGCCAAAATGAGTCTGAAAGTCAGCACAAGATCAGATATGACACCATGGTTGTAAATAATCTGTGTCTGCTTCAGACAGTTGAAAAGCAACAACTGAAAGATATTAAAATACTAATCCTGGTCCTTTATCTACCAGCTAGTTTTTTCATCCAGGAGTGTAAATGTACCACTCCTGTACCATTCTGAAGCAGTGGAATAGATTTCACCTGAGGCAAAGGAATCAAGGATAATGCTGTGTTTATTATTTTTAGCCAAAAGGACACCTCACGTTCATGGTAAACTGCTCTTACCTGTTGCAATTATCTCAAGACATGGTAGCTAATGGAAAGGGAATATGAAATGTGTCACAAATGTATTCAAGTGGAAGAAAACAAGCTGGTTCTTGTTTATTAATAAAAAAACAGCATGATTATGAATCACAATGGAAACTCTGTATAACAGTGAATGATCAACCTTGTTTGTAAAACCACAATCATTCAATTCAGTTTTCAAACTGTAAGCCATAAAAAAGTACTTACTTATGACCATTTTGGAAGAGGCTCCTTTTAAACATTAGTCACATTTTGCTGGTGACATTTTATCACACTGGAAATTTTAATTACATGAATTTTCCCCATTTGGCATTCTAAATTCATCTAAACGGATTCTAAAAGATTAGGCTTACGCGATTGATCATGGGAATGAAAGGGTTTGATGGCTCTGGGCCTGTACTCACTGGAGTTTAGAAGAATGAGCGGGGATCTCATTGAAATCTGTTGGATATAGACATATTGAAAGGCCAAGATAGAGAATGTTTCCTATGTTAGAAGAGTTTAGACCTGAGGGCACAGCCTCAGAATACAAGAACATTCCTCTAAAATAGAGATGAGAGGTAATTTTTGTTTAAGTTCAAAGTAAATTTTATTATTCAAATACATATTCTGTCTATCACCATATACAATCCTAAGATTCATCTTGCAGAAACTTATCAAATCTATAGAATAGTAACTATAACAGAATCAATGAAAGATCAACCAGACTTCAGAAAACAATAAACTGTATAAATGCAAATATAAATAAATAGCAATAACTAACAAGAATATGAGCTAATGAGATAAAGAGTCCTCAAAGTGAGATCATTGGTTGTGGGAATATTTCAATGATGGGCCAAGTGAAGTTGAGTGTAGTTATCTTTAGCCAGAGGGTGCCGAATCAATGCTGCTATAGACAGCTGTGGAGGCCAAGTCATTGGGTGTATTTAAAGCAGAGGTTGATAGGTTCTTGATCAGTCAGGGTGTCAAAGGTTATGGGAGAAGGCAGGAGAATGGAGTTAAGAGGGTTAATAATCAGCCATGATTTAATGGCAGAAAAGGCTCAGTGGGCCAAATGCCTAATTCTGCTGTTATGTCTAATGGTGTTGTGGTGAAATACATATACCTGTTCAGACAGGTATATGTAGTTCACCACATTCACCCCCCCCCCCCTTGTTTTAAAAGAGAGTCCCCATGGGGCGAAGTTTCTTACAAGTATATTTACAGCGTCAAGTGGGCAGCGGAGTCTGTGGAAGCAGAGTCCTGGGCTTTGGCTAAGTGGGCTTCGGCGTAAGGGGACTTCGGCAAGCCTGTGTGATTGCTCGCTGAGGGGAAGAAGGTAAGGTCGTTAGGTGCTTTTTAGACTTATTCTATTAATCCAGTTCAGGTATGGGGGAGACAGTCAGAGCAGTGGTGTGCTCCGTATGCAGTATGTGGGAAGTCAGGGTCAACACAGTTGTCCCTGATGACCACACCTGCAAAAGGTGCATCCAGCTGCAGCTCCTATCAGCTAGGGAGTTGGAGCAGGAGCTGGATGAACTACGGATCATTCGGGAGGTGGAGGCAGAGATAGATAGGAGTTATCAGGAGGTAGTCACACCAAAAAACCAAGAAGTAGGCAGATGGGTGACGGTCCAGAGAGGCAGGGGGAGCAGGCAGAGAGAGCAGAGCACCCCTGCGGCCATTCCCATTAACAATGTATACCGTACTGGATACTGTTGATGGGGATGACCTACCAGGAATGAGTTGTAGTGGTCCTGCCTCTGGCACAGAGGTTGAACCCTCAACTAGAAAGGGGAGGAGGGAAGAGAAGAGAGCGATAGTTTTAGGGGACTCTATAGTTAGGGGGGCAGATAGGAGATTCTGTGGGGCAGATCGGGAGTCTCGGATGGTATGTTGCCTCCCTGGTGCCAGGGTCCGGGACATCTCAGATCGGGTGCAGGCTATTCTTGAGAATGAGGGCATGAACCCAGATGTAGTGGTCCATGTAGGGACCAATGATGTAGGTAAGGTGAGTGAGGGGGTCCTGCTTAGAGAGTTCAGGGAGTTAGGAGTGAAGCTGAAAGGCATGACCTCCAGGGTGACAATCTCGGGATTGCTACCTGTGCCATGTGCGAGTGAGGCGAAGAATGGAATGATTATGCACATTAATATGAGGCTGAGAGCATGGTGCAGGAAGGAAGGGTCCAGGTTTTTGGATAATTTGTCTTTGTTCCAGGGACATTGGGATCTGTTTCGAAGGGATGGTCTACATCTGAACCGGAGGGGTACTAACATTCTTGCAGGAGTATTTGCCAGTGCTGCTCGGGGGGGTTTAAACTAGATGTGCAGGGGGCAGGGATCCAGATCCAGAGGGTTGGTCAGAAGGTGCATGGGGTTAAATGTGTACAAGGTTTGGGTGATCTTGAGAAGGTCATCAAAATTCAGGGTGCAATTTGCCCGATGGAAGTTCAAGGAGCTGGGTTAGGTACAGTAGACAGTGTTTTAAGCAAAGAGAGGAGGAATGGGCTAAGAATTCTGTACTTGAATGCGCGTAGTGTCAGAAATAAGACAGATGAGCTTGAAGCTCAGATGAAAATGGGGAACTACGATATTGTTGGGATAACGGAGACATGGCTGCAAGGGGATCAGGCCTGGGAATTGAGTGTACCAGGGTATACGTGCTATCGTAGAGACAGAAATATGGGAAGAGGGGGTGGGGTGGCCCTGTTGGTGAGGAATGAGATTCAGTCCTTAGCAAGAGGTGACTTGGGAACAGGGGAAGTAGAGTCTGTGTGGATTGAGCTGAGGAACAGTAAGGGTAAAAAGACCCTAATGGGTGTTGTGTACAGGCCCCCAAACAGTAGTGTGGATATTGGGTACAAGTTGATTAGGGAGTTAACATTGGCATGTGCTAAAGGTAATGCAGTCGTTATGGGAGATTTCAACATGCAGGTGAACTGGGAGAATCAGGTAGGTGCTGGACCCCAGGATAGGGAGTTTGTGGAGTGTCTAAGGGATGTATTTTTGGAACAGCTTGTGCTTGAGCCAACCAGGAACGAGGCTATTTTGGACTTGGTGATGTGTAATGAACAGGAATTGATAAGTGATCTTGAAGTAAAGGAGCCATTAGGAAGTAGTGATCATAACATGATAAGTTTTTATCTACAATTTGAGAGGGATAGGGGCAGATCAGAGGTGTCAGTGTTGCAATTAAATAAAGGAGACTACGGAGCCATGAGGGAAGAGCTGGCCAAAGTTAAATGGGCGGATGCCCTGGCAGGAAAGACAGTGGGTCAGCAGTGGCAGATATTCTTGGGCATAATACAAAAGATGCAAATGCAGTTCATTCCAATGAGAAGGAAGGATTCAAAGAGGGGGAAGGGGCCACAGTGGTTGACAAAGGAAGTCAGAGATTGTATAGCATTAAAGAAAAAGAAGTATGACAGGGCTAAGATGAGTGGGAATACAGATGATTGGGAAAGTTTTAAGGAACAGCAGATCTTAACTAAAAAAGCAATACGGAGAGAAAAAATCAGGTATGAGCTCAGTCTAGCCTGGAATATAAAAGGGGATAGCAAAAACTTTTTTAGCTATGTGAAGAGAAAGAAGATAGTTAAGAACAATGTTGGCCCCTTGAAGAATGAATTGGGAGAAATTGTTATGGGAAACAGGGAAATGGCAACAGAATTTAATGCATACTTTAGATCTGTCTTCACCAGGGAGGACACAAGCAATCTCCCAGATGTATGGATGGGCCAGGGTCATAAGATATCAGAGGAATTGAGACAGATTGACATTCGGAAAGAAACTGTGATGAATAGACTGGTAGGACTGAAGGCTAATAAATCCCCGGGTCCAGATGGTCTGCATCCGAGGGTTCTAAAAGAGGTGGCTCAGGAAATTGCGGATGCATTGGTAATCATTTTCCAATGTTCCTTAGATTCAGGATCAGTTCCTGAAGATTGGAGAGTGGCTAATGTTGTCCCACTTTTCAAGAAGGGAGGGAAGGAGAAAACGGAGAACTATCGCCCTGTTAGCCTAACGTCAGTTGTGGGGAAGATGCTTGAGTCCATTATTAAGGACGAAATAGTGGCACATCTAGATGGCAGAAATAGGATTAGGCCGAGCCAGCATGGATTTACCAAGGGCAAATCATGCTTGACTAATCTGTTGGAGTTTTTTGAGGGTGTAACAAGGATGTTAGACAAGGGTAAGCCAGTGGATGTTGTGTACCTAGATTTTCAGAAGGCATTCGATAAGGTGCCACATAGGAGATTGGTGAGTAAAATCATAGCTCATGGCATTAGGGGCAGGGTTTCAGCATGGATAGAAAACGGGTTGGCAGACAGAAAGCAAAGGGTAGCAGTGAATGGGTGTTTCTCAGACTGGCTGGAGGTGACTAGTGGGGTACCACAGGGCTCTGAATTGGGACCACAGCTCTTTACGATTTATGTCAATGATTTAGATGAGGGCATTGAAAACTATATCAGCAAGTTTGCTGACGATACTAAACTGGGTGGCAGTGTGACATGCGAAGAGGACGTTAGGAGAACACAGGGAGACTTGGATAGGCTGAGTGAGTGGGCAGATACTTGGCAGATGTCATTCAATGTGAATAAATGTGAAGTTATCCACTTTGGAAGCAGGAACAAGAGGGCAGAGTATTGTCTGAACGGTGTCGATTTAGGTAAGGGAGAAATGCAAAGAGACCTAGGAGTCCTAGTTCACCAGTCAATGAAGGTGATTGAGCAAGTGCAACAGGCAGTGAAGAGGGCAAATGGAATGTTGGCCTTTGTTACAAGGGGAATTGAATACAAGAGCAAGGATGTTCTTTTGCATTTGTACAGGGCCCTGGTGAGACCACACCTGGAATATTGTGTACAGTTTTGGTCTCCAGGTTTAAGGAAGGACATTCTGGCAATTGAGGAAGTGCAGCGTAGATTCACTAGGTTGATTCCTGGGATGGCAGGGCTGTATTACGCAGAGAGATTGGAGAGATTGGGCTTGTACACGCTGGAATTGAGGAGATTGAGAGGGGATCTGATTGAAACGTTTAAGATAATTAAAGGATTTGATAGGATTGAGGCAGGAAATATGTTCCAGATGTTGAGAGAGTCCAGTACCAGAGGGCATGGATTGAGAATAAGAGGTCAGTTATTTAAAACAGAGTTGAGGAAGAGCTTCTTCTCCCAGAGAGTTGTGGAGGTGTGGAACGCACTGCCTCGGAAGACGGTGGAGGCCAATTCTCTGGATGCTTTCAAGAAGGAGCTGGATAGATATCTGATGGATAGGGGAATCAAGGGATATGGGGACAAGGCAGGGACTGGGTATTGATAGTGAATGATCAGCCATGATCTCAGAATGGCGGTGCAGACTCGAGGGGCTGAATGGTCTACTTCTGCACCTATTGTCTATTGTCTATTAGAGGTTAAGTCTATCAGGTGGTCGAATCTGTCGCTGCGATCTACGTAGCACCGGCTGTGATTGCACAGGTGCTGGTGGTGATTGCACCGGAGACGGAGGTTGTGCTGGTTCTGGCCTAACTGGAGGGGTCAGCCCACTAGGCGTCAGTGATCCCTCATGCATGTACGAGGCGCCTGGTATATGCGTGTATGAGACGCCCGGTATAGGAGTGTCGTGAGGAGTCTGTGTAGGGCTCGGTGTGCGCGGTGTCTCCTCGGATACAGGGTTCATAGTTACCATGGAGCGTTCAGGGTGGTGGTCTGCTGCTCCTGCGGGCGCCAGGTAATGGACGGAGACCGTGTCCTCCTGCCCATCAGGTAAGACCACTTAAGCATACAGGGGGTTCGCATGTAGAAGGTGAACCCTCTCGACCAGCAGGGAGTATTTATTGCTCCTCACATGTTTCTGGAGCAGCACTGGCCCTGGGGACGTCAGCCAAACTGGTAGGGTGGTCCCAGTGGCAGACTTCCTGGGAAAAGAGAATAGGCGCTCGTGAGGGGTGGCATTGGTGGACGTACATAACAGGGAGTGGATAGAGTGGAATGCCTCGGGGAGGACCTCCTGCCATCGAGAAACCGACAACCCTTTTGACTTAAGGGCTAAAAGTGTGGCCTTCCACACAGTGGCATTCTCCCTCTCCACCTGTCCATTTCCCCTGGGGTTATAACTCGTGGTCCGACTAGTAGCAATGCCCCTGGCCAGCAGGTACCGGCGCAGCTCGTCACTCATAAAGGAGGACCCTCTATCACTGTGGATCTAGCAGGGATATCCGAACAGAGTGAAGAGCTGGCGCAGGGCTTTTATGACAGACGTGTTAGTGGTGTCGGGGCAGGGGATGGCAAAGGGGAACCGTGAGTACTCGTCAATAATGTTGAGAAAGTAGACATTGTGGTCAGTAGAGGGAAGGGGGCTCTTAAAGTCAACACTCAGTTGCTCAAAGGGATGGGTGGCCTTGATAAGTTGCGCCGTTTCAGGACGGTAGAAGTGCAGTTTGCACTCAGCGCAGACTTGGCAGTCTCTGGTCATCGTCCTGATGTCCTCAAGGGAGTACGGCAGGTTCTGGGCTTTCACGAAATGGTAAAATCAGGTGACCCCCTGATGGCAAAGATGTGCATGGAGGGTGTACAGCTGGTCGAGCTGTGTGCTGGCACACGCTCCCCAGGATAGGGCATCAGGGGGCTCATTGAGTCTGCCAGGCCGGTACAGGATATCATAGTCGTAGGTGGAGAGTTCTATTCTCCACCGCAAAATTTTATCATTTTTGATTTTGCCCGGCTGTTGGTTGCTGAACATGAATGCAACTGAGCGCTGGTCGGTCAGCAAGGTGAACCTTTTGCCGGCAAGATAGTGCCTCCAGTGCCTAATAGCATCTACTATGGCCTGGGTTTTGGCCACTTGGGAAAATCGTTGGAGGTTGACGTTGTGATCCGACCAGCCGTGACCACAGATGGTGATGTTATCCAGATAGGAAAATGTAGCCTTCAGTTGGCACTGGTCCACCATCCGGTCCATTTCCCTCTGGAAGACCGAGACACCATTTGTGACACTGAATGGGACACGCAGGAAGTGATAGTGCCTGCCGCCCGCCTCGAAAGCGGTGTAGGGGCGGTCCTCTGGGCGGATGGGGAGCTGGTACCTCCTGCTTTTAGTTGCCACAGGTTTACAGTCGGGGGTCAGGTTGGCGAACAGCGGTGGGGGAGCCGATATCTCGCCTTCACGTCTCAGAGAGAGTTATTGATGGTGCATCAGGTGTTATGTTTTACAATTCACTCATTCCTAGCTGCAGTTCACAATGTGATGTTAAATAGATTAAGGGTTAAAAAGCTGGGGAGTTAAGGATATAAGAACTAGGAACAGGAGTAGGTCTCATTTGATTCTGTTCTGTGATGTTATGATATAGCCTCTTGAGAACTAGAGAAGATCATCTGAAACTCAGCTATATGGGAACAGGCTCCCTGAGTGAGGCATCAAGGGAAGCAGATTTGTCTGATGGGGCATGCCAGAAGGAACTGCAGATGTTACCTTGCTGTTACCGGGTTCGGATATGGCTCAAGTGCAGAGTGAGAGACACTGAAGCAGGTCGATAGATCACAAACTTTAATACGAACAGCGTTAAAGGGAAAATAAACAATAAACGCTAGGCCGAACAGGACTGTTAGCTAAAACTCTCAAAAAGGAAACGAAGCCTACACTGTGGCTGAAAAGAACATCTGAACATTAAACGAGTCCCGCTAGTCTTCAGAATCAGTTGCCATGACAGTCCAACATCCCAGGGAAGGCCGAATGCGAAGCAGCAGTGAAGAGTTACTATGCTCTGTCCAAGTCTCGACAAGCACTACGATGACAAGTATGGAGTTAAATACTATCACGATTAAATAATAGTTAGCTGACACGTGTAAATTCAGAAGTGCAATTGCCGTATCTACTGTGCTGCCGAATCCGTGGTTGTGACAGCGGAAACCTCTCAATCCAATTCTAATAGGAAAGAGAGCTTAACATCAAGAAGGCATTTACTGGAGGTACTTTGGGAGTGTTTATGCAGTGTTAATCCCTGGGAATACAGAAGGAAACTTCGGACCTTGTTCCACTTGGCAGCTTGGTGCAGTGGTTTAGAGAGTGTATGATCAGGTTGGTGAATAGATCGGAGGGGAATAGGGAAAGGAAAGAATAGAAGCTGCTGAGGGCAAGAGGAAAGGGAGGGATACCTGGGGTGCAAAAGAGAAGGAGGAGTTCTGAAACAGTCATAGCTAGCAGGTCTGAGGGAGGGAGTATAGAGTTAAGTGGCAAATAGACACTGGATATGAATAAGTTCTAGCATCAGAGGGTGGTGGCGAGAGATGAGACCTGAGTCCAATCCTTGTGTGTGTGTTGTGTGTATGTGTATGCCAGAATCAGAATTAGGTTTATTATCACCAGCATGTGTTGTGAAATTTGTTAACTTAGCAGCAGCAGTTCAACACAATATATATTCTAGCAGAGAAAAGAAATAATAAAATAAAAATAACAATAATAAACAAGTAAATTAATTACATACATTGAATAGATTTTTTAAAAATGTGTAAAAACAGAAATACTGTATATTAAAACAAAAAGTGAGTTAGTGTCCAAAGATTCAATGTCCATTTAGGAATCGGATGGCAGGGGGGAAGAAGCTGTTCCTGAATCACTGAGTGTGTGCCTTCAGGCTTCTGTACCTCCTACCTGATGGTAACAGTGAGAAAAGGGCATGCCCTGGGTGCTGGAGGTCTTTAATAATGGTCACTGCCTTTCTGAGACCCACTCCCTAAAGGTGTCCTGGGTACTTTGTAGGCTAGTACCCAAGATGGAGCTGACCAGATCTACAACATTCTGCAGTTTCTTTCGGTACTGTGCAGTAGCCCCTCCATACCAGACAGTGATGTAGCTTGTCAGAATGCTCTCCATGGTACAACTATAGAAGTTTTTGAGTGTATTTGTTGACATGCCAAGTCTCTTCAAACTCCTAATGAAGTATAGCTGCTGTCTTGCCTTCTTTATAACTATATGTTGGGACCAGGTTAGATCCTCAGAGATCTTGACACCCAAGAACTTGAAGCTACTTACTCTCTCCACTTCTGATCACTCTATGAGAATTGGTATGTGTTCCTTCATCTTACCCTTCCTGGTCCACAATCAGCTCTTTCTGATGTTGAGTTTCAGGTTGTTGCTGTGACACCACTCCACTAGCTGGCATATCTCACTCCTGTACGCCCTCTTGTCACCACCTAAGATTCTCCCAACAATGTCGTCAGCAAATGTATAGATGGTGTTTAAGCTGTGCCTAGCCACACAGTCATGTGTATATAGAGAGTAGAGCAGTGGGCTAAGTACACACCCCTGAGGTGTGCCATTACTGATAGTCAGCGAGGAGGATATGTAATCACCAATCCAAACAGATTGTGGTCTTCCAGTTAGGAAGATGGGGATCCAATTGCAGAGGAGGTATACAAGCCCAGGTTCTGCAATATGTGTGTATGACCATGTAACAGCACCTTGGGTCCAATTACTCTGGACTCTTCATCCCACTCAAATTCTTGCTGAGACCGATAAGTTGCCTTACCTTTCCAGGAGCATTGTTTCAGGTAACTTAATCATTCTCCATTCTTCAAGCACTTGAATAAAATGAACAGTGGACTAATTACTTTGTTTAGGTTGTAGAGGAGAATGACAAATTTGTCTGACAAGAAAATTACTGATTCTTAACTCTTTGGTATGTAAATAGTGCGCAGTAAAGCTCTCCTCAGCCAGCTCCTGAAGTCACTGTCCCCCATTCACTGCCAGGTTGCAGCAACTGTGAACTTGAAGTAAGTGTCAAAATTTGAGGAATAGAAATGGATAGAGCCTCCCCAGAGGTAACTACAGGAGAGATCTCTGAGCATTCAATGGTCACAATGAGTTGATATCAAGGTTCCATAGATTTACTGAGCCAAATCTTAACACCCACCTTTACCCACCACTGACCATCGTCAAGTTGACTGAGATCAAAATTACCACTATGTAACTTTTTATTTATATAAAAAATGTTGCAAAGCTTTTAAACCTGATCTCCAAGCTTTCCTTCGACATTTATACCAGAAACAATCAAGAGCTGAACAATAGCGTTCCCGTAGTAAACTGTCCAAGAGCAGCCTCTAGTAGCAGGAGACTGGCACACAGTTGGTGTACAGGATGTACTTTCAGCCTTCAGAATCACTACTCTCAATAAGTACTTCAGACCAGGTACTTGACCTTGGTTGCAAGAGCTAACTCTGCAATGGAATTCCTTCAGTGTTGTGTGCACCATATCCATCCTTCAGTATCTTTTGACACACAGAATACGCGAGATTAGGATCCAATTTATTCAAGACTACACAATACAAATATCAGCTTTACTGTGGGCAAGTGAGACCTTCAAATAAAAACTTACATAGAAGATTTAAAAGACACAAAGATAGCTTATTTGACAAATTAATGACTTTCTCAGAAAAGTATAAAACTTTAAAAATTTTAATCTTTAAAATGTTAATTTGGCCTTTAGAAATACTAGTTATTGAAAGATCCATGCAAATAAAATTAAGTATATATAATACAATTTCAATTTAAGACAGTGCAGGGTTTTATTTTAACACTGTGATTTGTATTAGACTATCTTAATGCAAATGAAGTTGAGTAGTTTGGAGTTAATGATATCATATTTTCTACTTGGGATGTTTTTAAATTAGGAATCAATGCAGTATATTATCCAGAAAGAATTTTAGTATATTGTAAATGTTACAGCATGGGCCGACAAATTTCTTTATTTTGTGCCATATGTTGAAACTTCAGCAAAATCTCAGTTGAATGCTGAGTGCATCAGTAGTACATTTCTGAACTTCTGTTCCAGTTTTCCGCATGCAGATGCCCACGGTCAACTGCGGTCCCATTGAAGGATGTGTAATGCAAGTTTTGATTTCACTTGTCAAATGCTTCTTTGTGCTTGTGAGGTCCACTGAAGCTGGGCTTAATCAGTCAATGGAGTCACAATTCAGTAATATTGACAGGAGACCCAAAATTATCTGACTCAGTGAAAAGAGTTCCTGATTGTTCCCTTTCCAAATATGTTCTCCTTTACATGGTTTTCTTCATGGTTGCTCTCACACTATCCCTTTCCCCACTGTTTAAGTCCTCATGGAAACCCCTACACCACTCACTCATCCCAGTCACCAAAACTAACTAACCTGCTTTTGAAAACCAACTCAACTAATCCCCACTTCACTCCTGGTGAAGGGTTTCAGCCCGAAACATCGTCACTACCTCCTCCCATAGATGCTGTCTGGCCTGCTGAGTTCTGCCAGCAATTTGTGTTTTTACCCACTTACCTTTTTGTGTTCTGCTGATCACTAAATAATCCTCTCTGCACTACCCTTGCCTCTCTACCTTCCTCATCTTCTCTTCCCGTCCTGTAACCCTTGCTTCACCAACACCACACCTCTATCACTGCTCAACTTACTTCCTTGCAAGGGGTTTACTAGCGTTTCTGTTGCGCAATGCCTATTCCTTTGCATATACACTTTTGATTTCATATGCGACAGAGTAATCTGCTGCATAGAATCACATAAAACGTACTTATGACCACACTCCCTGTGTACCCCACCCCCACACTTCGCAACAGTGTGCATGAACATACATTAATGCATTCTCAGGTGTAGTCCAATTTCTAGCAACAGGTATTTCTGATGATGAATTGGAGGATATTCCATGTTATACTAAAACAATAATAATTTTAAGTTATTTGTAGTAATTGATCAAATTTTTAAATTAGATTGCATTGTCAGGATAGCTACAATTTTTTGGATGACAGCATGGTCTTGCACATTGCTTTATGGAAATTCTATATCAGTGAATTTGAACATTATCTCTTCATACATCAGGAATAGCAGCATAGTGTGGTGCTGTTTTAGCAGCATTGTGGAGCTGGCTGTGTCCTGTGATGCAACACTATAAGTTTAACATGTCATGTATTCACATTGGGAGACTATTTTGTGTACGTCGAAGGGGTGTGGTTCAGTGATCAATAAGAAATCAGTCTATTAGATTTGTCTACTCCTAGCAATAAATTGTGGACAACTTAATGACGGAACAACATAAACAAAAGTTGCCCCATCGGGCCTACTTTATATATGTTAGTGCAAACGAGTCCCACAGGAACTGTATGTGTTGCATTAATTAGTTTCAAACCACAAGTCACTTGAGACTTTTTATGGCAATACTTAGTGTTATCTATAGTGAATTAATAATCACAAAGCTATGTAGAGTAATAAAGAAAAATATTTTGTTTGCAGGTTAATTTCTTTCCTTAAGGGATATCAGTGACAACTGCTTGGAGAACAGGCAGTTTGGATTTACGTTCAGAAGTCAGTTGTGATGCTAAAAGTGAAAGCATCCTGTTCTGTAGTTACTTTATACATTTCAACATACAAACATACTATTTTGTCCTATCACACCAGTTTGATGTTGATCCCCTACTTTAGAACTATTTTAATCCTATTTTTCAATCCAGCTCTAATTTGCAATTTCTAGCTTTTGAATTTCTTCTCCAGAAATATTGATTGGAATTGATCAGCCTTACTCAAAATGAAGTCCTGAAAATTTATGAGGATATTATTGATCAGCAGGTTATAGAGAACATCAAATTTCATAAAATTAGATGATAGATTACATAATTGTATAATCTTACAACACTAAAAGACAGTTTAATGAATTAAAGCAGAATTGTATCCTGTTGAATCCCATTCTGATTTTCTTTTTTTTTTTGAAAACTTTTTTTTATTGCATTTTTAAATAGTTACAAAGTAAAGTATGAAAAAAAATGTATATAACCCTTACCCCCTCCCCTTAACCCCTCCCCCCTAACTACCCTATAGAAAAAAAAAGAGAAAGAAAGAAGAAAGAAAGAAAGAAAGAAAGAATGCCTGGTTGTTGGAAGATCTCCACATGCTCCATGGAATTCGTAATAACTTTAATATGTATATTTATTTCTTTCCCCTAATAACCAATTGTTTCATCTTCAGAGCATCTATATATTTAATCCTGTCTTTTGTAAATAAGGGCTCCAAATTTTCAGAAATGTTTCATATTTATCTCTTAAATTATGTAATTTTTTCTAATGGAATACAGCCATAGATTTCTTTCTTCCAAGAGTCTATACTTAAATATGTATCTGATTTCCAAGTAACTGCAATAGCTTTTTTGGCTACTGCCGGTGCAATTTTTATAAATTCTTTCTGATATTTATTTAGTTTGAGTTTCGGTTTTATCCCTTCAATATCACCTAGTAAAAGTAATATTGGATTATGAGGAAATTGTGTTCCTGTAATTTGTTCCAGTAAAAGTCTTAAATTTGTCCAAAAAGGTTGAATTTTAGAGCAAGACCATGTCGAATGTAAAAAGTACCAGTTTCCTGGTTACATCGGAAACACTGATCCGATAAATTTGGATTTAATTTTTTTATTTTTTGTGGTGTGATATATAATTGATGTAGAAAATTATACTGCACTAATCTTAACCGAACATTTATTGTATTTGTCATACTATCAAGACATAGTCTTGACCAATTTGTTTCTTCAATTTTAATATTCAAATCACTTTCCCATTTTTGTCTTGACTTATGGACTCCTTGTTTAATTGCCTGTCTTTGAATCAAATTATACATACAAGATATAAATTTTTTAATATTTCCTTTTTGAATTAAAATTTCTATTTCATTAGATTTCGGCAATAACATTGTTTGACCTAATTTTTCTCTTAAATAAGCCCTTAATTGAAAGTAACAAAATAAAGTGTTATTTGATATTTTATATTTATTCTTTAATTGATCAAATGACATTAATATACCTCCTTCAAAACAATTCCCTATATATCTAATCTCTTTTTGAATCCAATTATATAAAAGTTGATTGTCCATTGTGAAAGAGATCTCAAAGAGATCTTTAATTCAAAATAGACTTATTAGCAAAGAGATCTTTAATCCATTCTGATTTTGAATTTTGATTTCACTGAAAATCTATTTTTAAATATTACTAGAAGATAATTATATAATATATGTTATAATTACTTAGAAGAAGAAGAAGAAGAAGAAGCATTTAGACAGGGAGAAGCAGATCAATGACCTTACATCAGGAAAGTTCTGGTGCTGCCTTACCTGGTGGATTTTTCTGGCATTTTCTGTTTTTCTTTTTCAGATTTCTTGAACCTGCAAATTAAATTTGCTTTGTTCTTTATGAGCTTTCTTCAAAGTATCAAATACTGAGCACAAAAATTAATGTTGTCCTATCAGGAGAGTATGTGAAAATCAAGGTAGACCACAGGTATTAGTTGACAATCAGGTACTTTACCTTGGCTGCATCTGCAAGGACATGGAATGGATGTATAGAGATCATGTGCTGGTAGATATGCTGTTTAAGCTGGCATCATGTTCACTGCAAGCCAAAGTGCCTGTTCCTATACTGTATTATTCTGTCAACAAATTTTAACTCATTTCTGGCACTGTGGGTGAGACAAAAAAAAAACTATAAAGTCATAATCCTTTTCTTCATGACTCCCATACCCTTCTGAATTGCAGAAGTTAGTTTTACTTTTACTGTGTACTGTTTTACAAAGAATACCTCATTGTTCTGAGCATTACATACACTCATCACAAGGCTTCCTCACTGGAGATGAAATGTGTCTTTCTCATGTAGTGTTTTAGAGTTATTGCATACTTTCTCAGTACTGCTTTCTCTAATTCAGTATTTTGAAAGTACAAGGGTAAAGAATCAAAGTGTTGAAGGGAATCTCAGGAAGAACTTCTTCATGTACAGAGCAGTTGGAATCTGGATACATCGCAGAAGGCGATGGAGGAGACTGATACACCCAACTTGCACAAAGTTATCTCTGGAATTTGTTGCTACAGGCAGCTGTGGTGGACAAGTTATTTGGTATATTTAAGGCAGAGGTTGATAGATTCTTGATTTGTTAGGGCATGAAGGGATACGGGGAGAAGGCAGGAGATTGGGGCTGAGAGGGAAAATGGACCAGCCATGATGAAATAGTAGAACAAATTCGATGGGCCAAATGGACTAATTCTGCTCTTGTATCTTATGGTCTTATAAGTATCTGGGCAAGCACTTGAATCAGCAAAGCTCAGATGGCCATGGACCAAGGGCAGGTAAATGAGATTTGTGCTATATGTTCCCTATTGTTGACATGGGTATGGTTCCCTATTGTTGTTGAACAGCCACTTTTGTGTTGCATGTCTGCATAACTCTATTTCCCTATAAACTCACACTGTGAAATTTACCTCTCTTTCTGCAAGATTTTGATTTTTTTTCCAACTTTCCATCTCACAAGGCTTCCTGCAAAGCTTAATCACATTGGCCAGGGCTCCATCCACTAAAAC
This sequence comes from Hypanus sabinus, assembly GCF_030144855.1. Classification (NCBI taxonomy): domain Eukaryota; kingdom Metazoa; phylum Chordata; class Chondrichthyes; order Myliobatiformes; family Dasyatidae; genus Hypanus; species Hypanus sabinus. Next base: position 81,258,237 of record NC_082716.1, read on the forward strand.
AGCTGTAATATTACATGTATGCCTGTTGCAATTACACTGCTCTTTCAATGTATGCTCACTTTTCAGCTTAAAGTAACATTATCATATATGGAATTACGCTTTAGTATATGTATATTGAAAAATTGTCTTATATAAGTTAAGTTAGGTTCAATGGAAAATCAGGAAATGATTATCCAAATTTCTCATGCCAGAGCATAATTGAAGAAACATGTGAATATTTGATCCTCCAAGACCTCGTTGTAGGGTTTGGAGGCTTGCGTGTCTCAATGACCTGGAGATCTATGTTGGCAGGAGTCAGGGCTTTATTCTTTGGCTCTTGGTAGGGTCACCCATGCCAAATAGGTGAAAGGGTAGAGGCCTGGCTAAGAGTGGTCCACCAGTCCTCCAGGTTCAGGGGTTCAGCTCTGAGTGGTGAAACAATATTGCTATGGAAACAGCGATGAAGAATCATTCTACATCTGTATGCAACCGTGTTCCTGAGTCTCCTCTCGGAGCTGTGTGACTGACAGTGATAAAAAAAGTATCAACATGATGAAGGAAGCCCTGGACACTGTCAGAGACAGAGGACCTTCCTTGCTGCTCCAAGTGCCAGCGTTGTAGCAGGCAGTAAAGAGAAAGAGAATATTTGATGAGGATAGGAGTGGCCATATTAGGAAGAACATAGGAAATTTTAATTGAATACAGGTGATCCAACATTGAAAAAAATAATTCCTACTTAGGTCAGTGTATCTTAATCTTGTAATAAGAGCTATTGAGATGAAGAATGGAACATTCTTCAAGCTTATCCACTTGCTCACAATCAGCATAAAGGGGAACCAAGTTAAGAGGAGCAAAATTTAAAGAGAATAACACTTATCTTAACTTGATTTTCAGAAAAATCTTATGCTATCCCAGTCTTTCAAACAAGTCTTTGAATTTCGAGACCAGATCAAAGTAGTTTTCTGCTGTTAGGCTGAACCATGCTGGATATGGGAAACGGACTTATTCAGCTTCTTTACCTTACAGCTAACAATAAAAGTTAAATCATCCCTGAGCTCACTATAAAGTATATATGAAAAAATTCAGTTGCCAAAACCAACACATATAACCTTTTCATTTGTGACATAAGGGAAGGGATAAACATTGGACAGGATACCAAGGAAACTCTCTGCTCATCTTCAGAACTTCACCTCATTAACTTTTTCATGCACAGATGGATCTGAGTTTAATGCCTTATTTGAGAGACAACTGCTTCAACAGCACAAAGTAGCCTTCGTGTTGTACCAGGATGTCATCAGAATCGTGTGGTCAAGTCTCCAGTTCTTGAGACCACAACCTACTGACTGAAAGATAAGAATGTTTCTTATAAACTAAGGATGTTGGAGGCCAAAGTCAGACTGTTTTACAAGAGGGTGAACCCTCACAAGTTGGAGGGGCCCAATGGAGTACCTAGTAAGGTTCTGAAAACCTGTAAAAGCCAATTGACAGGGGTAGTCAAAGATGTTTTTAAACTCGCACTGCTGGATTCGGAAGTTCCCACCTGCTTCAAAAGGGCAACAATTATACCAGTGCACAAGAAGAGCAGGGTGAGCTGCATAAACGACTACCATCGAGTAGTATTTCCATCTACGGTGATGAAATGCTTTGAGAGGTTGGTCATGACTAGAATCAATACCTGTCTTAGGAAGGACCTGGACCCACAGTAATTTATGTATTGCCGCAAACAGGTCTACAGCAGATGCAATCGCAATGGCTCTCCACACAGCTTTGGATCACCTGGACAATGGAAATACCTAGCAACACACATAGGTCAGGAGCTTAGGAGGAATAATGGTGCCTAACAGCAACTCCTTTGCTGGCATCTTTGGAAACAGTTCTATTTCCATCTTTAATATCTCTATTTTTCCCTTTCAGGGTTCTTTTGAAGATCCTGACCTGGAGTTACACACTGACTATGGTTCTTTGCGGGACTGGGACTTGCTCTCGAGGTTTCGCTACTGGACGTTATTTGGCACATCAAGGGCTTGGCCCAAGAGTTCAGCTCGTCTTCAGAGGACCGAGATCTTGTGGCTCTGGAGACGAGGATCAAAGGTCGGTGTCACGGCAGGAGATCGGTGTATCATTGGAGACAGCAACCTGAGATTTTTGGGCACAGAACTCGGGGGAAAAAAGCAACGCAATGGACTTTTAACATCGTAAACCAGTGAGTAGTTTGTTATGTCTCCCCTCTCGCTGTGAAATGGAAACACCTATTTGTCCCTTATTAGGAAGAGAGAGAAAGCCTGTGGTATGTTGAATGCCTGGTGAACAACGTAGTCTTTGGAGACTCTGCCAGTCTGTGTCTTTGCTGTTGTCTCGCTCATGCTTGAATGCTCAGTGGCATGTGCCGATGTGTTTTTTTGCCGGTGGGCAGAGGGGGGATTGTTGCTTGCTACCTCTTATGGGCGGGAGGGAGGAGAGTGGTGGGGACTTTGGGGTTTTAACATTGAACTGTCATTCATTCTTTGGGGCACTCCTCTGTTTTTGTGGAAGGTTGTGAAGAAAAAGCATTTCAGAAAGTATGTTGTATACATTTCTCTAACGTTAAATGTACCTTTGAAAATATTGGAGGAACTTAGCAAACCCGGCAGCATCTATGGAAAAAAGTACAAATACCTATGTAAATGCAAATACCTATATCAGGATGCTGTTTATTGACTACAGCTCAGTGCTTAACACCTGCAGGCCTGATTAAAAAGTTTTAGAACCTACGCTTCTGTACCTTCCATTGCAACTCGACTTTCTAACTGGAAGACCATAATCTGTGAGGATTGGAAATAATATCTCCACCTTGCTGACAATCAAAACTAGTGCACCACGAAACTGAAAAAAAAAGATAGCAGAAATTACAATTCATAGAATTAGGGATCCAAGAATGAAAATGATAAAAAATAAGCTAGGTGAAATTCAAGAAGTTTTTGAGGTGTTTTACAAAACTCTATATTCCAAAGTTCCAGGGGGAGGCATAACCCAAATTGGCACCTTCCTGAATTCTCTAGAGTTACCAACTTTAAGCAAAGAACAAAATAGAACGATGACTGCTGACATAACTGAAGTTGAATTAAAAGCTGCAATTAGTAGGCTAAAATTAAGCAAGTCACCAGGATCAGATGGGTATACGGCAGAGTGGTATAAAGAATTTAAAAATGAGTTAATTCCTGTTTTACTCCCCACACTGAACTGGGCTCTAAAAAAGGCACAAATGCCACCCAGTTGGAAGGAAGCGATAATCTCAGCTATACGGAAGGAAGGCAAGGATAAAATGGAATGCAGGTCATTTAGACCAATATCCGTTCTTAATGTAGATAATAGGTTATTTACCTCTATCATGGCGAAACGATAAGAGGAGTTTCTAACCATACTGATACGTAATGATCAGACAGGTTTTATACGACAATGCCAAACACAAGACAATGTACGAAGGACACTTCACATTATGGATCATATACAAAAAAAATAAAATCGAAGCAATAGTGATAAGTGTGGACATTGAAAAGGCATTTGATTTGGTTAATTGGAATTTTCTTTACAGAGTTTTACATAGATTTAGTTTCCAAGATAATTAATAAAACTATACAGACACCATATGACAACCCTACTGCTAGGATTAAAAACAATGGATATTTATCAAATAGTCTTACCCTAGAAAGGGGCACAAGACAGGGTTGTGCATGGTCACCACTACTCTTCATGTTATATTGGAACCATTAGCTCAATACATCAGACAAAATGAAGATATCAGGGGAAATACTATTAAAGGGACAGAGCATAAATTGGCTTGTTACACAGATGACATTTTGATCTATCTAGGGCAACCAGCATACCTTTTACCTAAATTGATGCAATCTTTTGAACAATATGGTCAATTATCAGGATACAAGATCAACATAGATAAAACCCAATTACTTTCATATAACTATAGCCCACCAAGAGAAATTGAGAGTAGATATTCCTGGGCATGGCACACAGAGTCTTTCAAATATTTGGGCATCATTACGCCAAAAGATCTGGCAAAATTATCAGAATGTAATTATCAGCCTCTATATAAAAAAATTAAGGAAGATGTGGCAAGATGGAATCTGATTCCTTTTTTCAGTCTCAGTTCAAGGATTGAGTCTATTAAATGAATATACTGCTCAGACTGTTATATCTCTTTCAGACCCTACCAATAGAGATTAATCAAAATCAATTCAATATATGGAACAAGATATTATCAAGGTATATTTGGCAGAGTAAAAGACCTAGAGTTCGTCTCAAAACTTTGCAATTAGCAAAGGAAAAGGGGGGATGGGGCCTACCTTCTCTTAGAGATTATTATTTTGCAGCACAGTTGAGAGCTGTGATATGTTGGTGCAACCCATCATATGACGCTCAATGGAAAAACATTGAGGAGCGGGTACTTCCCATCCCCATACAAGCAATTTTGGCTGATAACAACCTGCAAAGGTACATAAATACTATTGATAACCCATGGGTGAAATTGACTCTTAAAATATGGAAAACTACTATAAAAGAATATAATCTAGAGGGAGATATTGCAATTCTTAAATGGTGTGCATATGACTTGGAGTTTACACCGAATAAACTAGATGCTAGATTTAAGGACTGGACAGCTAAAGGTATAACAGTTCTTTGCAACATAATGAAAGAAGGAACACTGTTCAGTTTTGAAATGCTTAAAGAGAAACACTTATTAGAAAAAGAAGATTTTTGTCAGGATTTACAGGCGACAATATGTTAATAGGATGCTTAAAAATGTAACCAAGGCAAGTATATGCTTGATAGAGCTCTTTAGAAAAGCAGATAATGGTAGTAGAATCATTTCAAGCATGTGTAAGGTTTTGTCAAATCTTAAAACACATTCGACTTCATACATTAAAACAAAATGGGAGAAGGAAGGAGGGATAACTATATCTGAGAAAGAATGGACAATAATATGGAGGTATCAATAGAAGTGAACCGGTTCACAGAAATGGAGGGAGTTTGGATCGAAAAACTTGATAAGATATCTTATTACACCCTCTCAGAAATCCCATTATGATAGTAACCTCTTTGTTTGCTGGAGAAATTGTGGAAATCAAAATGCAAATCATTATCATATTTTTGGGACCGCCCTTTTATCAAAGACTCTTGGATTATCACAGGAGAGCCCAATGTTAAATACATGGATGGAAATTACAATGGACATTTACAAAATGGAGAAGATAACCGCATCTGTTAATCATAAGCTGGAACAATTTGATTCATACTGGGAAAAATGGTTGAACTACATAATGCCTCATAGGCCTGATCTTATTCTCACAAATCAATGAATATGTTGTAAAAAAAGATCACTCCCTAATTGTACATAGTTTTTTCCTTTTGCTTGTTTTTTCTTTCCACTCTTTTCTATAAGTGTATACCTCAGATAAATACTATGTGGAGATTTGTGACATATATGATTACATGATATATATGTAGAATGTCTGAAATACATCTTATGGAAATGTTTGTTTGATGATGAACTTCAATAAAAAAATAAATTACAAAACTAGTGCACAACAAAGATGTGTGCTTAGCCCTCTGCTCTACTCTCTCTGTATGCTCATGCCATCTATACATTTACTGATGATACAACTATTGTTGACAGAATTTTGAACTGTGACAAAAGGGCATACAGGAGCAAAATATACAACTTAGTTGAGCGGTGTCGGACCAACAACCTTGTACTCAACATCAGTAAGATGAAGGAGCTGATAGTGGACTTCAGGAAGGGTAAGACAAGGGAACACAAACCAATCCTTGTAGAGGCATCAGAAATGGAGAGATTGAACAATTTCCTGGGTGTCAATATCTGAGGACCTAACTTGGATGCAACATATCAATCCAGTTATAAAGAAGGCAAGACAGCAGCTATATTTTCAATTGGAGTTTGAGTAGATTTGGTTTGTCATCTAAGACACTCAAAAACTTCTACAAATGTACTATGGAGAGCATTCTGACAGGCTGCATCACCGTCTGGTATGGGAGGGGGGGGGAGCTACTGCACAAGTGTTGGAGAAACTTGTAAAATTAGTTAACTCCATCATGGGCACTGGCCTCCGTAGTATCCAAGACATCTTCAAGGAATGGTACCTTGAGAAGGCACTTGCATCATTAAGGATCGCAACCACCCAGGACATGCCCTCTTCTCATTGTTACCATCGGGAAGGAGGTACAGAAGCCTGAAGGCATGTATACAGTGATTCAGGAACAGCTTCCTCCCCTCTGCCATTCAGTTTCTAAATGGACATTGAACCCATGAACACTACCTCAATACTTTTATTTTTGCACTACATATTTTAACTTAACTATTTAATAGCTATGCATACATATACATAAATACATACTGTACATTGGTGGTCACCAACTGTTTTAAGCCCAAGATCCCCTACCTCGGCCTCAGTGAAAGGCGAGATCGACCTCAGATCGATTAGTTACACACATGCGCACCGGGGCAGAAAAGACCGGAAGTAAAACCCGCAACCCGGAAGTAGAAATAATGCATAAACACCAGGGGTACCTACTGTTTTTTTGCACCGCGGACCAGTTTAATATTGATAATATTCTTGTGGACTGGTCAACGGGGTGAGGGGGGGAGTGTTAAACATGACGGGAATACAGCGATACTCGAAGCAAGTTCCTTACATCCAGTCTATTCCACAATTCAGTTTTCGCGGCTCTCGGCACTTAGCTGCTGTCCCACGCTGCTCACGTTTTTTCTGCTGAAAAAACTCAGTAGGCTTGTCTTTAAGTGCAGGGTGCTTGGACTCAGGGTACCAAAGCAATTTTGAGGGCTTCATTGCCTCATTAGACAGCCTCCTGGCCCGAACTCCAGCCTCTGCCCACCCGCCACCAGATGCCCTGGTCATGGGTGGGGTGAGAGGACAAGGTCAGGGCTGGAGGTCCCTGTGCCAGGGCTGCGGCGAGAGAGTGACCAACCGAGTGACTAATGCGACAGGCCCACACCCGCCCCCCTTGTAGGATCTATCAGCCGACAAAAGTTTGGCTGGAGGGATGACTTTCAGCAGATCACAGCGAGGTAGCTGCTCTGCTACTTATGAAACCTTGAGCCCGAATTAGGTCGTCTGCGAATATTTTAGCCCCGGGTTCCCCCGAACATTCGATATGCTAAACAGGTTTAGAGCCGGCACCCATCTGTTCGTGCTCCGGGCCAGTAGCATTGGGGGTTCTCACCGGCCACCCTTTGGGCCAGTAGCATCGGCATTTCCCGCCGGCCGCGTTCTGGGCCAGTGGCATTAACGGTTCTTACCAGCCGCACGAGGTGACCACTGGTGCGAGGGTATCACTGCAGTTAGGCGACTGATGACCTCGCATAGGTTCAAGTTCAACAGTGGGTGTGACAGGGAATGAGGAAAGGTAAAGCTGACTCATACTGTTTCCTCGTGGCCCGGTGGTTGGGGACCACTGAAGTACACTGTGTAGTGCGGGGGAGCTAAATATATGCGCACTGGGCAGAAAGAATGGAACTAAAACCCCACAACCTGGAAACAATCTCTCAACAGTATTTATGTATTTATTTTTCATTTTTTTTCGGGATCTACTGGGAAAGTCTCAAAGATCGACCAGTCGATCATGATTGACAGGTTGGCATGTGTGTGTTTGTGTGTGTGTGTGTGCGCACGCTTAATGTAATACAGCTTTTTTTCTTTATATTTATTTATCATGTTTATCATTGTACTGCTGCTGTAAAGTTAACAAAAATTCACGACATATTCTGGTAATATTAAACCTGATTCTGAACCTGAATCTGATGTTTCATGCTGAGCTACATCTTGTACTTAATTAAAATTTGAACAATGCACTTTCCTACAGCTAAGTAAAACGGCCTGGCATGCACTTGGAAAATAGGCTATATTACTGTTGAAATTGTAGCTGTCGTCATTCATGGGTGCATTAGGGATTAATATTTACTCAACCATTATATAGTCAGGATTACTATAAGAAAGATACCGTGTCATTTCAGTAGCACTTTTCAACCTGCCATGGTACTGCATGCAGTGTGAAGTCCAGCTAATAATTTAAGCCAAGAAGAGTTTTTTAAATAGATATTACACCAGGATGACCAAACATAATTCAGTTTTAGTCATGTATGATGTCCTTACATCATATTTCTAACTGAAATCCCAATGTCTGAATGTAAAAAAGGAGATCATTAAGAGTGACATGAGGAAAACTTATTTTATACAACGTATGTTTGGATTCTGGAACATATTACCTGCAGATGTGGTGGAGGCAGGTTCCATTGTGGACATCAAGAGGATACATGGAGAAAAAGTTGCAAAGCTGCAAAGAAAGCTGATGGATAGAACTGCTCTGGTGTTGCCATGAACACGATGGTCTGAATGGCAAATTTTCTGCACTGCAAGCATTCTTTGATTATATGATAAAGACAACTGTCCATATAAACGTGTCCCAATGGGATTTGTATTTTGTATTATAGGATGCTAGTGTCACGTGCAATGCCCATCACAGATTACTTTTAGAATATGGTACTGAACCAGGTATTCTGTTCCATTGTTGTCTGTATGGTAAAGTTATTCCTCTTGTGGAGTTCTTGGATTTTCACCAAACAATGATAAAGGAAAGGCAACATATTTCCATGTTGGGATTGTATACCTGAACAGCATTGGAATTCCATTGTGCTATGTGTCATCACCCGTAATCCTTCTTGTGGTAGATGTTGTGGATTTGTGAGATACTTTTGAAGAAAATCTTAGTAAGATTCTGCAGTGCATCTTGTAGCTGCTATGGACTGCAGCCATAGTATAAGGGTCATGGAAGGGGTGAATTTTTGTGATGGAGCAATGATTAGAAGGGCTGTTTTGTCCTTTCTGCTGTAATGCATTTTGAATGTTGTTGAAGCAACTGAAGAGTTATTTCCACCAATTATTCCCTTCTCCACTACAGGTACCCCAATGGGGCAGATACCCCATTGTCCTGAGATCAGTTGATATCTGTGCACTGCTTTTTCCACTATTGACAATGTTTAATTAAATAAAAATAAAGCTTTACTTACCTTTCACTTGACAGATGAATTGTGCCAGTTAACTTGGCACAGGTGTATAGAAAGGTGGGTGATTCACAGGAGTTAACAGTGGATATGTCCCTTGACTACATAGTCAACACATTCAGCAGATTTTCCAATTATAAACTTAACTAAAGGAGCTTATAATGTAAAGAGGAGATTTTAAAGTAGTGATAGAGCTTTTAACAAACAGTGGACATATCAGTGTACACAACTAGTTACATTATGGAACCTCTGACCTCCTTTTTATTATTGTCTTCATCAACAAAACAGTGTTGAGTATCCCTCAATTTCCAATCTGCCGATTCTCAGGAGAATTTCTTCTCAGTTACTGAGCTATTTGTCAGCCGTGTAAATAGGGTGCCACTCTTCAATTATAGGAGTACTCTGTACTCAGACATGCTGAATATATTTCATCTAAATATTCAGATTTTCAAAATTTCACTCAGCAAAACATTTTTCAGTAAAAGTAATGTTGTCTTACCAGGTGAGATTTTTCCAGCATTTCCTATTCTGAAACAAACAAAGGTTTCAAAGGTGCATTAATGTCAGAGAAATCTATACAATATATGTCCTGAAATGCTTTTCCTTGCAAGAAAAAGGACCATCATACTGTCATATAGCAATCGTAGGGAATCAGGATCAAATAGAATTGGGATCAAGGAATGCCACTGAAAAAGAAAAGCATTCTCAGTCTCTATTCTTTTTCATTTAGGTAGCACTAAGGTCTGTGCATTGCATCAAACCATGGCAACTGAAGATAAGCACGACATGTCAACAATGTCAACAATGCCATAAATGGACAGCCATTCATGTGATCGTTGGCATTGTTGTGTGAATAACTATTTCCTATCCTCTCTCATAGGAAGCAACCCAGGAAGGTAAGTTAATCTATTACCTACATCAGAACTGGGGAGATATATTTCACTGACTTCCCTAAAAGGTGGAATATTGGGATCCACAAGGATGAGTACTGGGACCATAATCATTCATAATTTACACTGATGATTTGAAATCAAAATAAACTATCTGGATAGTTAGTTCACTTTTTCAACCAGGCTTGGAAATCATCTTTAAATCTTTTCATCTGTTTGCCCTGTAATCTCATTTCATGAGGGTTTGGAACAGATTATTTGTTTTGTAAATGTATTGGGTGTGGGAGATGGCTTTCTTAATGGAGGTGAATAAATGATGTGGGGTTTAGATATGGGGTATAGGTTGCACCAAGGTTGAATGAAATATGACACCAAAAAACTCTGGAAAACCATGCAATATTCAGCAGGTTTGTAGAAAGTGAAATGAACGTGAATAAATGGGTGGTGACAAACACTTGTATGAAAAATACAGAACATGACTGACACACAAAGTAAGAATCAGATTGGATTGGAACACCAACAGAATCTGTGGGCACAGCCGAGCTCATCGCTAACAGCAACAACATAATGCAAAGAGATAGCCAATAGAGTTGGTATTTTAGATTATGATTGGGCTAAGCATGAGAGCTTTTTCACCTGTAGAAGAAGTTAAAACTCAGGTCTACTGATAGAGTAAAACTGAACAGAGATTAACTCAAAAAGAGAAACAAGAAGCCACTTCTCAGAGAATGTTTTGAGGAACTTGCAACCACAAGATGTAGTTGAGGTGAACAACCTAGTTGCTTTCATTAGGAAATGATGACTGCATGAGAGGAATAATCGCAGATGAGGTAGATCAAATATGGAGAGAGTATGAACACAATCTTAGACTAGTTGGGTGGCTTCTGTTTTGAGTATTCTCCAAACCCACTGGCAGGATAAACAAGCCAAAGTGTGCTCTCCCAGGCCAACGTTTCCATCATCAAGGCCCTAAATGCTCTTCATCACCTCCATTAAGAAAGCCATCTCCCACACCCAATACATTTACAAAACAAATAATCTGTTCCAAACTCTGTCATGAAATGAGATTACAGGGCAAACAGATGAAAAGATTTAAAGATGTTTTCCAAGCCTGGTTGAAAAAGTGAAGCATCTCCACTGAATCACTGCGAATCCCTGACCCATAACTGCACAGGAGAAGAGGAAGTTTCAGGTGCACAAGAAGCACAGAGTAAACAGCATAATGCACACAAAATGCTGGATGAACTCAGCCGGTCAGGTAGCACCTATGGAGGGGAATAAGAATTAACGTTTTGGGCTGAGACCCTTCATCAGAGTTAACAGCAGAAAGATCGCATCATCTCCCACAGTAACCATGTGTTGCCCACTTCCTGTCTACCTGAGACAGTCTGTGGATCCCTTAATTGGCCTGATCTGCCATTTCAGAACCCTCAGCAATGCAGGTCATCCTCAATGCTGAAGGACTGTCCCAGAAGAAGATAATTTATGTTTCCAACATCCATGAAAATGACTGAGAGAAATTAAGCCATCAAATTTAAACTTTGTAATTTCTGAAGGGAATTTTAAAACCGGAAATCCCTGGATGATCTCAGCATTTCTGTGGCTGATTTTTTTCAGGGCAATTCACTTGAAAAACAACAATTCCAACTAGAGAAAAGAAAAGCAATGCTCATACTGACCAATAGTGTCACTGCTGTGCAGAGAACCGCAAGGCTTGTTTTGGAAAGCAGATGGAAGTATAGCAAGGTCTTTAATTTCCAGAATTGTTTCATAATTAAAATCTGATGACAAATGAGATTTACATTGGCTTTAACAATTTGCAGAAAAACTGCAATACTGAAGGGTGGCTAGTGATGGCAATGCTGAGCTGTTACATCATTGGACCATCAGAATGTTAAAAGAAAAACTGGTCGAAATCTTTTCCTTTTAATTCCTCCCACTTTCTTGCTTGTCTTCATAATACAGTAAAACTCTGACAATTCACTATCCAACCGTTTAGAAACTGTTCACATCTGGCTCGCCAGGTGGTTCTTTGCCATGCTCCCTGACCACTCGCCGGAGACATGTTTCCGCTGTTACTTCCACACATTAGAGCGCAGGGTCCTCAACCTCCCTTTCATGTTAACTTGTCCTGTTGGTTGTGCTGCCTTAAAAAATTGCTAGGGCCTTGTTTTTCACACTTCCTTTAAATTCACCAGAAAAATACTATTCTACTGTGTATCCCTAAAGAAAAAGTGAATTAAACATTAGTTGAACCATCAAAAGTGCAACAATAATTTATAAAAATTGCTATCTAGGCACCGAGTGTTCAAGATTAACAGTTTTACTGCATCCTGATTTGATGAATACTATGTATTATTTCTTCCATTTGAACCTCGAACTAGGGATTACTATTCAAAGATAAAACAGGAATTTTCTTTTACCCTCAGAGGTTTGTAAGACTTTTTAATTTTAATTTTGATGTGAACAGAAAGGTGTCAAATGTTAGCAGAGTAACAGGAATGTAGGTTTGAGGTTGCAATTAGATTTACCGCGACTTCATTAAATGGTGGAGCAGTTTCAAGGAAGTAAGGGCTTGACTTCTGCTCCTAAATCATATATTTGCATGTTGGTGCTAATTTTGTTTGGAAATATCCACAGGAAACATAATCTCTGGACATGCTGTTGTGTGTAGTCTGTTTCTGAATCCTGACATTTTTACACCTTGCAATAATGTGCAATAATTTAATGAAACAAAATGTTTCAATGCTCTCTGCTTCAACATTCTCAATTCCACTTCATCGCTGAGGCATGTTAGGAGATATTTCTATCAGAAGCATAAGCAAACTGATAAGTTTTAAGGAGCATCTTGAAGCTAGCAAGAGGTATAAAGGTTAAAGAAGGAATGGCAGATTTCAGTGAAAGTCAAAGAAAATTGCGGATGCTGGTAATGTGGAAAAATCGTTAGGAAATACTAGAAACACACAGCAGGTCAGGCCTTTTCTCTGGAAAGAGAAACACAGTCAATGTTTCAGATCTGAGATCCTTTGATATTGGATTTGAAATATTAAGCAACATAACAAGGTACTGGAGGAACTCAGTGGGCCAGGCAGCCTCTGGGGAGGGAAAAGGAAAGTAGACATTTCAGGTCAAGACCATTCAACTGGACTGGGTTTGATTAATTACGTTTGTAAAGTTAACTCTGTTTCTTGTTCCACAGGTTCCATTTGACCTGCCAAGCATTTCCTGTTTTTAATGCCAGATTTTAATTTTGAGACAACACAGGGTGCAACCAAACCATGAATGGGGGAAGTAAATTGGGGGTGCTCAAGAAACTTTTAGGAAATCTTCAGTAATGTCCATCTCTGAACAAAATTTTGTTATTTGGTGATGTGCTTTGAGTACAAGCTCAGCACAATAGGGGCAGTGGCCTCTGCTGCATCGCTCTCCTGAAGAATCTAATACAACTGGTTTAAGTTTTGAGCATTAAGCATGTTTCCAAAGTCCTGGGCCTCTTTGATATATGTTAGTTTGGAAAGCTGAGGCAAGTAACGCAAACCAATGGTGGTGAAAGAATTCTGCAAACCAATTGGATAATGTATATGCCACAGTACATACGAACAAATAACTGCAACCAAAATGGAACTTATAATGGCAAACCATTTTTCTCAATCAAATAAATGCCACACTAAAGAATCAAGGGAATCTTGAGGAAACAGTACTGCAATTAGTCCAGGAGTTTCATCTTGGCTGCTGCTGTTCCACTAAACGGAGCCTTCGGCTTTTTTAAAAAAAATACATTGTTGGCAGCTAGCAGTATCAAAAAATTATGTAACATGCCCTGCATGTTGTCTGTAAGGAAGATATGGGGGTGGAATTGAAGTGATGCTAGTTGTTGGAATATTATCCCCCTTCCTTTTTTTTGAAAAAAGCAGAGCAAATGTTAATTTGGTTGCGGGCTCCAGTAAGTTCCAGCTTTGTCTCCATGGTTGCACGGCATTGCCCTCGCTGTGATTGGTGGTTGTGCTGTCGGCTGCTCGGCTTTGGCGCTGGTCTGCCGCCCGCCGGGCGCTGCCGCCGTGCCGTGAGCCAGGCTCAGAGCCAGCGAGAGAGAGACACACAGCCCGGGAGTCGGGACAGCTCACGGCACCCAGACCTGTACCCACACCCAGTCAGTCAGCTGCTGCCTCTTCCTCTTCCTGTCCCCTCCTCCTCCTCCTCCTCTCTGCCACACTGCAGCAGCTCTGCCCAGATCCCTCTTGCAAAAGAATAAAAGCAGTGAACGGTGAGTGTTCCTTCTATTTGGTGTGTGTGTGTGTGTGTGTTTAATATTAAACTCCTTTGTCCTGGTGGCTCGTGTGCTTTTTGCAGCCGAAGGGCTGGGTGAGTTAAGGCGTTCGCGCTGAGATTTCCTTCTCAATGTCTGGTTGCATTCGCAACAATTAATTTGCAACACTTTATCGCTGGTTTCGTGAATTCTCCAGTCTTTCCTTAGTCTAATTCGGATTCGTCTTCAAAACACGGGACAAAAAATCTTTTCGAATAGCACGCAAAATGATTCATTTTAAATTGCAGTGATTTTTTTTGTTTAATAAAACTGTTTCCTGTTGGAGCAAGAAAAAAGGAGAAAATGGTTTATTTGCTCCAAAACGGGGGAAAAAATCCCGTTTAATGACTTATTTGCACGCAGCATTAGCCCAGCTTCGGAAGTGTGCTGAGATAAATCTTTGATTTTAACTGTTAATGCACAGGTCAGAACGTTTTCAGACTGAGTTTATGTGGGAGAATATGATTTTTAAAAAAATATATGGAATTGTTTCCTGTGGGTCAGTCCTTCGCAGGCCCCTGGGAGTCGATTGCCCTGTAGTTGGTGAGAATCTTGGCAAAATGAATGTACAGTCAGAAAACTACAGGGGCTTGGACCAAAAGCTATGGAAAGAGAGGTGCACCCAACTCGAGTGAACATCTACAGAGGTTTTTTTTTGGGGGGGGGAGCAAATTGGTAAATTCACGCGTAAATATTCGTAAAACGTATTATTTCCAATACCCTCGTTTCATATTTCTACTCAATTTTATGCCAGGATGTTGGGAAACCCCATCTTCATTCTGAGAAACACGAACTACTGTAAGAATTGATGAGTGAGTCACAGTTGAATGTGTAACTATAGGTCTTTATGAGAATTACTCTACGCCTGAGGGAGTGAGTGAGGGGGGGGGGGGTTCTAACAAATTCAGTTGGTGACTGGGTGATGTGTGCCTTGCTCATTGCAAGTTCTGGCCAGATATATGACATCATCTTTCCCATGTATTGTGTGGGTAAATATAACCAATGCATCAGATGCGCCTGCAAGTTTTTTTCTGTGATGTTTGAAACTGTTTTGCTGATTATTCAGCAACTGTTAATAATTTAACTGACACGACGGATTGCACTCCTCACCTGCAATTGTTCGCCGACAGGAAACGTCCTGATTTGGGAAAACTACTGAGTTACAGAAAGCACGCTGTTGCCAAGCTCAGTCTCTCCCCCCACACCCAGTTGTATTTACAATGGTCCCCTATTAATACATAGTTGTATTTTTGTGACAATTTAACAATATCCACTTTGTTGCTTGTGCGGCATCTCCATCATTAATTAAACGTTTATACATCATGCCAATGTGTTTGTGGGTTGATTTATGGTTTCTGCTTAAAATCTCTTTGGAAATTGCGGAAGGTAGTTAAAGTATATTTTGTTTTCCTGAGTGTGGGGATCTTTAGAATTTTTGAGGTTAAAATCAGTTGTTTTCAGTTATGCATGTAGGGGAAAAAATCCTACTCGCTTTATAGATACAGAATTGTTTGGCAAATGTTAATTTGTTTACTAATCTGACACTATAAACCTGGAGTCCTTGATGTGTGATGGAGAGATGGCCACACACCTGGCTTTTCTGTTGGCTCTTGTTGCTGGTTCCCTTATCTGCTTAAGAGCCCTCTATTAGTCTAACCTTTTTAATAGCCATAATGTTGGCTTTTCTGCTGTTCAGAACCCGCAGTGACTTGTTGACTCCTGATCCAGCATGCTGCCTATGATCTTCACTTTTATGGTTGAGGCTTTAGAATGCTTAGTTCAGGGCTAACGTTTTAGAACTTGCATGCAGCATTTTTCATTTTGATCTTTAATTATGTTCTGAAGAACACCTTAACTGTTCAATTCCTGCAAGCTTGTAGTAGTAAAAATTGTTAACATTATGCATAATTTAAAAATGAATGAAAACATCTGATTTTATTTTCTTACTAGACAAGCCCGGAATTCTCGATTCATTCCTGGATAGTGACTGACAATGTGGGTGTACCCTACTATTTTCTTCCTGTTTTCCCATTCCGCAATCAGTCCTGTCAGCCTGTGCTGGGATACCAGCTCGTCAGCTTTGCCTTCCTTTCTGCTTATCCCCCTATGTGCTGAAACGTGTTCTTCCATTTGAAATGCCAGGGCTTGTCATTGCTGCCATGGCAACAAGCATCACAGATCCTTGTCAATTTGCACTGTAGGAGGAGTTCATTGAGATAGTTGCACATGGCCTGGTTTTTCGGAAAAATCCATCTCTGTCTTTTGTCTGCTCACCACAGATTCCTCTTCTATAAATTTGCTGACGATCCAACTATTATTGGCAGAATTTTAGCTGGTGGCAAGAGGGCGTACAGGAGCGAGATATATCAGCTGGTTGAGTGTTGTTGCAGCAACATCCTCGCAGTCAACGTCAGTAAGACCAAAGAACTAATTGTGGAGTTTAGAAAGGGTAGGACAAGGGAACACACAACAATCCTGAGAGAGATCAGAAATGAAAGTGAGCAATGTCAAGTTCTGGGTGTCAGTATCCCTGAGGATCTCTCCTGGACTAAACAGATCAGTCGATGCAGCTCTGAAGAAGGCATGACTGTGGTTATATTTCATTATGAGTTTGAGGAGATTTAGTATGTCACAAAACACACTTGCAAATTTCTGCAGGTTATCCTGAAGAGCATTCTAGCTGGCTGCATCATCTCCCTGTTCTAACCCCATTCTGGAGGACCTGCCTCTCATCCCCATTCTGGAGGATCAGTCCAACCCAACCTCTCACCATAACGATTATAATGGATAACCCAACCTTCGGGAGCATGTAAGGAATCAGCTCTTAGTCTCTGGTAAAGTCTTTTGGATTCTTATAGCAGAAAGCTTATAGAAAAAGAACTAAACCGTGTCTATCTAGGGCAGCGTTTCCCAACCTTTTAACGCCATGGACCAGTAGGAGTCTGTGGACCCCAGGTTGAGAATCCCTGATCTGGGGTGCTTTAGACACTTTGTTTTCTATTTCTATTTAAATATTTTTAGAGATACAGCATGATAACAAGCTCTTCTGCCCAATGATCCCACACCATCCAATTATACCCATGTAACCAATTAACCTACAAACCATGACTGGAGCATCTGGAGGAAACGTACACAGCCACGGGAATGATGTGCAAATTCCTACAGACGGTGGTGGAAGTGAACTTGGGTTGCTGGTGTTTTAATAGTATTGCGCTAACTTCAGTGCTAACAGATTGACACTGTTTCTGTTGTGTCCTATGCCTGCCTCAAACTTCAAATATTGTTTACTGTACGAATGGGAGGGGGATCCATGGCAGCCTGAACCTGCTCTTTTGCTCCTCCTTTTGCAGCTGCAAGTAGAAAGGTTGGGTAGGGATCAGCTCTGCACCTATATGAGGTATTGATCGTCCTGCTTCCAGAGGGAAAGGTCCAGCGCACATTCAGTCCTGGCACCCAATATGGGTGCAGCATCTTGTTGTGGTAGCTTGGCAGGCAAGACTACTGTGTCTCGTATACTTAATGGCATGAGGATGTGTTTGCATGACTGCTAAACTCTGCATTGTCTCATTTCACAGAATCTGGGAAATGATCCACAATGCCTTCAAAATGCAGAGTTAACATAAGGACAACATAGCAGAAAATTGCTTTTGCTCCATGTGTTTTGTTCATGCTATTTCTTTGGTTATTTTCTGTCCTGTTTAGAGTCATAACACTGTTTTGTTAAAACTGCTTTACTCTGGTATCTGTTTTCTCTTCAGATCGTGTAACTATTGTTTGTTACGGTACATCTTACTCATTGTTAGTGAATAACTGTGATCCTTCTCTACACCACAGGGGAGCAATGATTCCACAAAAATCACACTGCAGATCTGGCTCATGAGTAAACCTGGGGTTAGTGACATTAGTTGGCCATTCAGCCCCTCGAGTCTGGTCTGCCCTTGACCATAGCTCAGTGGTATCATAACTCCATTTTGCTCTGTTGCTTGAATAATCCTCAACACACTTAGCTAACAAAAATATTTCTAACTCAGTTTTTACAAATTTATTAGACCCCATCTCAATGTTTTTGATCAAGGAATTGAGATGCCTGGGGAAACTCACAGAGGAGGCATTTGGGCCTTTGACAAATCAGCTGTAGTTATATTGAATTTTTGGACAAACTCCAGTGGCCAAGGCACCCCACTGCTTCTATTCATTGTGCTCCTCTGTTAGGATCTTTATGTTATTTGATAATATCCTTGAACAACTTAGCCCTAATTCTAATTAACCCTAATTATTCAAAGATTTGGTTCAAGACTATACATAAGGACTGATGAAGGGTCTCGGGCAGAAACATGAACTGTTTATTCCCCTTCATATATGCCGCCTGACCTACTGAGTTCCTCCAGCAGTGTGTGTCTTAATCAAATCCTGTAATGGCTGCCATTTCGATCTCTGATTGACCATAAGAAGCATGGCCATGGGAGAGGTTATCCAGTCCGTCCTGTGACCCTGTCACACTGTCTTCAAGAGAAGTCAACCTTCCCTTGAAGACCAGAGCTGGCATAATCCTTCATCTCTATACTTGCTGATGTTCTAGGCCACGATGGCAACACTCGTACTCCAAACCCTTTGCAATAAAGACCTTATTGCTTGCTGTATCTCTGTGAACCATCACACTGAGATTTCTCCCTACACAGGTATTTAATAGTTTGTCATTTCAAATATTGTTTTGTTTTCCTTTCTACCAATGTGAGTAAACTCACCTTTATTCACATGGTACCCCATTTGCCTCCTCACAACCCGCTCCTATTCCTTTGTAGGTGTGTTGCAGGTCACTTACCCAGCTGTCTTTCTATTGGCAAACCTGGGCAGGTTGCAGTTAGTAATTTAATTGTAAAAGGAAGCGGAAAGCTGGCTTATCATAATTCATTATTTAAATCTTTTCATCTCAGGTATCATGGCTGCCAACATATTCTTCCTGAGGTCCAGTGTCCTAGAGAGCATCAAACTAAAACTTTTTATGTGTTACATACCTTCCATCTCTATCTCCAGCATATCTGGTTTAAAAAAGCATTGTTTTGTTATCCTATTGGGTTCTCACCAACAACATTATATATTTTGTTCCCCAAACCCCTCTGCTCCTGCTCTTCCATTCTTTCTTATAGTTTTTCATGGCCTGTAGTTCCCCAAACTTTCAGCATTGTATGTAGTTCCTTTTTTTTATTGAAAGCCCCGATCTTTTCGGAGGAATCTCGCATGGCCTGCTTCACCCATTGCATTTATTTTACAAACTCAAGACCTTTCAGCATGTAAGGAGGTTAAAATACTTTAGAAGTACAGTCTTCACTATTACACTGGAACCTATTAATGTCTTTGCCACTTTCTGCTCCCAATTGCTCTAAATCCATGTTTGAAACAGCTTTGCCAGCAAACCCGGATAGGCTGTATTCTATTTCTTCATCTGAGTCATGTGAAATACTGTTGGTTCCAATTTAGTGTAGTATGTACAGCCAACTGGAGTGTGCATTCTTTAATGCTTCATGCTCTTGTGCTTCATCACAACTTCCATGCCAGTGAGTTAGACCTCTATTTTAAAACACTTTCATTCATAGTTTCTGAGAATAGATTTATTTTCTGAAAGTTCATATTAATATTCTCTCCATGGATGCACCCTCATTAACCATGCTGGTGATATCGTTATAAAGTTGTCTTGGTGAATTCAGTGTAACCTTACAAATCCAATTTAAAGTCTCCATTTGCTTAAATATGTAGACACTGCTAATAGATGCAGGGAGAGTCCATGCACAGTCATAAGACCACCAGGTCCATACCGTTGATTTTGACCTATGTTTTAATATGCTGTCATTCTTGGTTTGTAGGAATAGATTTGCTTTCTGAAAGTTCATGCTAAAGCTCATTTAATTTCCTGGTTTTTTTTCTCTTATTCTTTCTTAATATTGAAGCAAAATGGTTGTTTCCCAACGTAAGGGAATAGAAGCTGTTCCTATATGAATGGTGCTTTATTGATATTTTGGTCTTCACCTTGCAATTTCCTCACCTTCCTACCACCTCCAGGTTAAAAGGTATCAACTGCTCTTGATGTCTGTTTTTAAGTTTCATTGTTTTTACTCTTACCGGCTTATAAATTAAATCTCCTACGTTCTGCTATTTGATTATTCAAAGAAGTTACGTTTGTCATTTGTCATCACACAAATGGAACTTCCCTTTTGAGAGTATGAATGGTGACATAAAAATTTGAATGGGAAGAGTTACTGAAGTAATTTGAGGTCACTAAAACATAATTACAAAGAACATATCCTATACATAATTAGAACAAGGTACATGGCCTTTGCAAGATTTTAAATATGTGGAGGTGTTGATCCTCAGTGCTATAACTGATTGACGAAAATCTGAAATTAATCTTTCCTTTCCGAGAGTATTGTCTATATTTGCCTAGTAATCTATAATATGTTCTATTTTATATTTGTTTTATAATCCTATTGGTTTCTGTTACCTGTACCTCTCATTCTTTTTCCTGAAGAAAAGTTGTTTATACAAGGTAGGGATCTGTGAGAGAGTTGATGTAAGACAGCGGGCATCAGATTGGCCTATTGTTTACAGTGCCCAATTTCTAATTCATCTGCAGTTGATAAAAATAACATTAGGCATTACATTTAATCTACTTCTGTTCTATTATTACTTGTTTTGTCCACACCTCGGGCCATAATTTTTGCTTCTTAATAATCTTTTTTTTAATAATCAGTTCTGCTTTGCTTTTGTGAAAGGTATTCAAGCCATATGGAGACACCAGAGAAAGCAGATGCGAGAACCTGAAGCAAAAAAATTAAACTGCTGGAAGAACTCAGCACGTAAAGTCAGAATCAGGTTTAATATCACCGGCATGTGTTGCAAAATGTTATTTTGCAGCAGTAGTACATTGCAATTCATTAAAAGCTATAAGTTACAATAAGTACGTATAAAAAGTTATATTAAATAAGTAGTACAAAAAGAGAAGAAAAAATACTGAGGTAGTGTTCAATGTCGATTCAGAAATCTGATGGCAGAGGGAAAGAAACTGTTCCTGAAGCGTTATGTGTCTTCAGGCTTCTGAACCACCATCTTGATTGTAGCAATGAGAAGAGGGCATGTTCTGGGTGATGGGGTATTTAATGATGTATGCCATCTTTGTGAGGCATCTCCTTTTGAAGATGTTTTTGATGATGGGGAGGCTAGTGCCTGTGACGGAGCTGGCTGTTTGCTGTTTTCTGCAGCTTTTCCCCTGTGCAGTGGCATCTCTATACTAGACAGTGATACAACCAGTTAGACTGCTCTCCACAGTATGTATATCTAGAAATTTGTGAGAGTCTTTGGTGACATACCAATTCTCCTCAAACTCCTAATGAAATACAGCTGCTGTTGACCCTTCTTTGTAATTGCATCAATATGATGGGCCCAGGATTGATCCTCAGAGATGTTGACACTCAGGAACATGAAACTTCTCCCTCGTTTCACTGCTGATCCCTCAGTAAAGACTGGTGTGTGTTCCCTTGACTGCCCTGTCCTGAAATCCACATTCAATTCCTTGGTCTTACTGACATTGAGTGCAATGTTGTTCTGCAACACCACTCAACTAGCTGATCTATCTCGCCCCTGTATGCCTCCTTTACACCATCTGAACTTCTGCCAACAATAGTTGTGTCCTTGGCAAATGTACAGTTAGCATTTGAGCTGTGCTTGGCCACAGAGTCGTGGGTATAGAGAGAATAGAGCAGTTGACAACACACGCATGCTTGAGGTGTGCCAGTGTTGATTGTTAGTGAGGAGGAGATATGACTGTGGTCTCAGAGTGAGGAAGTCAAAGATCCATTTGCAGACAGAGGTACAGAGACCCAGGTTTTGGTGCTTTCTGATTAGAACTGCGAGTATGATTGTGCTGATCCCTGAGCTGTAGTCAATATACAGCAGCCTAAATTAGCTATTGCTATTGTCTAGGTCAGGGGTCGGCAACATTTACCACTAAAAGAGCCAATATGGACCCATTTCCCACAGAAAAGAAAACACTGGGAGCCACAAAATGAAATAACACTGCATACAACGGGTTTTTTTTTTTGCCTTTATGCTATGTATAAACAAACTATAATGTGTTGCATTTTTGAAATTGATGAACTCCTGCAGAGAAAACGAAATTACATTTCTGCATGCAACAAAAACATTTTGAACTCCGAAAAAAAGACGTTGGGTTGAAGGTTACTACATAGGTAGCCTACCTTGGATCGAAGAATTAAAAGAAAGCGCGCACTGGCGGGTGTCAGGCATTGGCAGTTGTGATGTATATTAATAGCGATAAAAAACACGTTGTAGCGGTGTAGCGCTACACGCAGCGCTAAAATAAAGACTGCAGTCAAAGGTAACTTTATTCGAACTAAACAGCCTTGCTTTAAAGCCTCCCTCAACCCGTCCCCGTGGGCGCGGATGCTCCAAAAGACACGTACTCACAAACCCCCGTAGGCTATCTCCCTTAGTCGGAACGGTGGCTAATTGTGAGCCGGTTCGGATGTGCCAGGAAACGGTGTCTCCGCAAAGTTTTCATATTGTACAAGATCACCATAATCTTCAAATTTCGAATTACATTTCAAAAGCTAACAAACCACGGGGAGCCGCATCACAGAGATCAAAGAGCCGCATGTGGCTCTGGAGCCGCAGGTTGCCGACCTCTGGTCTAGGTGATCCAAGGTTGAGTGAGAGTCAATGAGTTTGCATCAGTTGTGGGCCTGTTGTGGCGACAGGCAAATTGCAGCGTGTCCAGATCCTTGCTTGGGTAGGAATTGATTGCAGCCATGACCAACCTCCCAAAGCACTTCATCATAGTAGATGTGAGTATCACTGGGGAATAGTTGAGGCAGCTCACCCTGTTATTGGGCAGTGGTATGGTTATCCTTGACCATTCTTGCCAGTTGGTTGGCACTGATTTTCAGAGCCTACCAAGTACACCATCAAGGCCTAATGCCTTGGGAGGGTTCACTCTCTTAAAGACATTCTCACGTCGGACTCCAAGACAGAGATCATCAGAAACTGCTGGGATTTGCATTGGTGTGGTTTTATTCTCCCCTTCAAAGCATGCATAAAAGACATTGAGCTCATCTGTGAGTGAAGCATCTCTGCCACTCATGGTGTTTTGCTTTGTAGGAATTAATTGTCTGCAAACCCTGCCATAGTTGACGTGCATCCGATTCTTTCTCTAACTTTAAACAGAGTTGTTCTAACACCCTTAAAATTGCCTTCTGTAGGTCATACTTGGACTTCTTATATAGTTCTAATCACCAATCTTGAATGTAGCCCTCAGCAGCCATGGTTCATGCATGGCTCTTGGTTTGGGTAAGTCCAATATGTTCTTGAAGGCACACACTCATCCACATGGGGTGATGTAGTCGGTGACAACTGATGTATTCATTCAGACTCAAAGATCAATCTCTGGATGTTGTCCGGCCCACAGACACAAAGGAAGTGCTCTTCCTCCTCCCTCGACCATATCTTGGTCCTCACCACTGGTGCTGTGGTCTTTAGTGTCAGCCTATACACTGGGAGTAGAAGTACAACCAGATGATCAGGCTTTCCAAAGTGCGGGCATGGGATGGCACAGTAAGCGTTCTTGATGGAGGTATAACAGTGGTCAAGTGTGTTGGCTCCTCTGATTCCACAAGTGATACTTTGGTGGTAACCGTTCAGAGATTTCTTCAAGCTAACCTGGTTGCAAACCCTCACAATGATAGGATAATCATCACGGTGCGCTGTTTCTTGAGTGCTGATTGTTTCTCAGTTCCTCCAGTGTTTGCTCGACATTGGTCTGAAGTAGAATGTACCCCACTATCAGGATGATGGCAGAAAACTACCTTGGCAGATAAAATGGACAGCACTTGACCACCAGGTGTTCCAGGTCAGATAAGCAGAACTGTGCACCAGCTTATGCACTGTGATGAATTGGTCATAAAGCATTCTCCACCTCCTTTGCCTTTAAAAGACTTAGCTGTCCTGCCATTGCAGAAAATAGTGAAGTAATCAGGCTGTATTGCTGCGTCCAAAATGGCAGGGTGACATTGGTGGAGGCAAAGAGATGGTTGATGTTCCTGAGACAGAGGCTGATAGGTACCGATGGTGGTGGAATCAATGAGTGGGAACGAAGGGCTGAGAAAGGGATAGGAGAAAGTGAACAAAGGAAGAGAGAGAACAAGATGGACCAGGTTACCTTAAACTGGAAAATACAATCTTTATAGCATTGAGTTGTCGGCTACCTAAGCAGCATATGAGGTTATTTTACTCATTTGTGTTTGGCCTCACTGTGGCAGGGGAAAAGACCAAAGACAGACAAGTCTGTGGAAATGGGAAGGAGTGTTGAAAAAAATATGTAGCTGGAAATCAAGGCCTTCATTATGAGTGGACCATAGGTGCTTTGTAATTGCTTGGTCTCGCTGATTTAGAGGAGGCCAAAAGTAAACAGGTGTAATACCTCGTTGTCCACTTGGTAGCCTACAAATCAACATCAGGCCTTTATTGAACTTTGTTCATATTTTGTATCCCTTCCTCCCCTGGCACCCTCCCTTTTTTGGTTCCATATATTGCCTACCTTTACCTCGTCCCTCCCTCTCACATCTGTATGCCAGCATTTTCTCTGCGCTCTCAGTTTTGACCAGAAATGTCAACCATTCCTTTGCCTCTATACTTGTGATTTGTATGCGAAGTTCCTCCAGTAGTTTGTCGTTTTAATTTGACTTTCCATTCACATTTGTTTTCTCTTCCTGTTCAATATCCCACGGCCAATTCAATATATCATCCCTTTCAAGTTGAGATTTAGATTTATTTATTTATTGAATAAATGATCTGTATAGATTCATTATTTGGAGATACTACCAAGGAAGGTACTCCATGCTTACTAAAGTAGAGGTGAATCTTTATTTTCTATTCTATCGATTAACCACCAGAATTATATTTGTCATACAAGTCTTGGGCAAATTATTTTTGTATGGTTTTCATTTTTCCTAATCTTTTGAATGAAATGTTGTAAATTTTTGATTTTCTGTTTATGAAAGCTTTCATTCCTGTGTTCTTTGTTCAGCCAGTGCAAAATGAACTGTCAAAATGATCCATATTGTTAATTTGGTGGGTGTTTCTTTCATTACCAAAGGGTTATATTGAAAGTGGAAATTTCCAGCTAATGCTACAAAGAGGTGACTGTGCCAGATGCTAAATTTCTTACTTTCAATAATTGCTCCCAAAGTAAGTGCCAATTGGCACCAAAGCCAGTTTTCCTTCCCTTTTTTTTTGGAAAGACATAACTTTGAGTGACACATATATCTTTTCCCAAGTGCATATGGAAATAAGATGACCACAAGTTTCCATTTGCTTCATAGACTAATTGTCCGTACTGCTGTCACCTTTGGAAGGAAGAATGTACATTAGTCGTTTTCCTGTGCGTATAAAGCAACTCTGTCTGAATTAAAGTGCCTGATAATTCTGGACTTTTGAAAGAGGGCCCTGTACCAGAGTGCATCAAATTCTTGTGGTTACATTTTGGCCATAATTTGGTGAACAGTATTTCTTCTTTCTTAGCTCCAATACCCAAGCACCTACCTAGGCTAATGCACTAGTGGTTCTGAAGAAGTATACAACTAATGAAAGTTCCCTCGTTTGACATTAGACCGAATGTTCGCAACCTGGGGTCCATGGACTCCTTTGTTAATGGTAGGGGTCCATGACATGACAAAGGTTGGGAACCCCTGCATTAGACTGAGGCCCCTGCTGCCTGTTAGGGTTGATGTAATACCGCGGTTTGAGGTTCCACCAGAACAGGTTGTCCTCTGTTGTTGTCCTCTGTGCCAGCTAAATTACATCAATGGTTACACTAAGTAATGACTGTGTGGAATACTTTGGGGTACCCTGAGGTTGTGATAGTAACCGCTGAGAATTATTTTTATATCGCAGTAGTTCAATCTTTTTATTACAGAATTCTGGAAAAAAAAATCAGGTCTTTCAATGTTCAAGGAAAATTACAAAACAAATTAAATGATCTTGCAAGTTTGTGCTAGGTAAATGTGCAGGACTAGTTTCTGTTGGTTTGTATCCGATTACACTGGCCTACAAAGATATTGCTTCCTGAATACTTCTGGGTGTATCTTATGGATTTTTGGTTTTGGATTATGAAAATCACTATGAAATTTCCCTATTACGCACCATTATTTTGAAATCAAATATATTTTTTATAATTCAAGTTGGAAAAATGATGCCAAGATTAAGGAGGGCAATTTTATTGGTCCACAAATCAAACAGGTCATCAATGACAGGCAATTCGAGAACTTCTAGTGGGACTGGAGAAAATCACATGGAAAGCATCCAAGCACATACAACTATGAAGTGCAGCGTGTCACTAAAGATTCATTTTCTGCATTCCCATTTAGACTTGCCTGTAAATGTATGATCTTCAGGTGAGAACAATAGTTTCTAAAGGAAACATGGCTAGTGAATTGCTGACATTTTTGTTTTGACCTCCCACACAACATGCTTATGTTCAGGTGTGTTGTTGGATTTGCCACGTGTCACTCAGATTACCTGAGTGCCTTTCTTGAGGAAGCAATGGGATTTTGAAAACTGGTTTGTCATGTTAGTCGTGGGTGGTTCTTGGCCAAATAGATTGCTTGGTTCAATTAGGTTACCAATTGGAAAGTAACAAAGATGGACACCAGGAAATGGTTCTGACATTCCTTGGTATGTAAAGCAAGCACACAAGAACAAACTACAGTTCTTTTATTTTGCATTAATTGTTTCTTGGTGTGAATCCCTCTTGATGCATACTCGGTCAGTTCCTGAAGTCAAGGAAACTGGCAAAAACCATTGTTAATAATTGAGGGGCGGTCCCAATCATACCAGTGACTATTTGTCAAAAAAGCTTTGTTGCCATAAAGGTCTCTGAGATTTTCTAAATGAGCCGGGGGGTGGGGTGGGTTTGACAGGGGAGGTTTAAATTACTTTTTTTGTGTGTGAAGGATGGTACAGGAACTTGGACTTCAGTTGTTACTTTCCAAGTCCTGAGATTGTCTGAAAGTCTGCAGGACCTTGTGAATGCCTTTTGAAGACTGTTATGAACAAACAGCAAATTTGCATGAAACACAAACTGGTGGTGAACAGGTTGTTTTAATGGTGGTTGAGTGGGTTACATTTCCCAGCATATTGCAAATGCTACAGTGTGTCTTTTCTTCCCCAATTGGGAATGTAGATGGGGCCTTGGTTTGGAAAAAGTACCTGTGACAGAGCAAGATGCTAGTAGACATTGCCAACCTGTGTTTGTCAATAAAGTATGCAATACTTGCAGGACCATCTCTGTGAGGCTTTGTTTTCTTTCCACAAGTGTGGCTGAGATTGGATTCTTGCCAGCATGTGAATAAGTCCTGCATTTCTCTGCCAGAACTCAGCATGGAGAAAGATTGATTAATCCTGTGCTGGAAGAGGGAGCCATGCCAACAGGTCAAGGAGTTGCCACGGCTGTATTTAAAGTATTGCTGCTGATTCAAGGATGAGTTCTCAAAAGCTTGTTCGGGCATTTAGACTAAGTGGCTACTGAGTGGCACGGCGGGACAAATGTATTACCTAGATTAATAATGAGATAACCAGAACTGGATTGTTGAGTGTGAGATAACTAGCTCTTGGTAAACAGGCTGCAGTAAATCTGAGCAACTGGAATAAAGAGCTTCAATCTATAAATTCATCAATGACACAGCTGTGTTGGCGCAATCTCAAATGGCAACTAGGAGACGTATAGGAGTGAGGTTGGCTGGTCGAGTGCTATTGCAACAACAACGACCAACGTCAGTAGGACCAAGGAATTGATTGTGGACTTCAGGAAGGGTAAGTCGAGGGAATACACATCTATCCTCACGGAGGGGTCAGCAGTGGAAAGGATGAGCAGCTTCACATTCTTTCAACATCTCTGAATATCGATCCTTGTACCATGCTATTGATGTAATTACAAAGAAGGCATTCCTGTGACTAGATTTCATTAAGAGCTTGAGGAGCGAACTGACTGACTCCGTGACTCTGGCTTGAGGCCATCAGCTTCTGGACTGTCCTTGGCGGCTTGTGGATGTGGACTCTCCTTCAGGGACTCTGCAGTTTGTTGTTTAATGTAAGTGTGTTATTTGCTCGCTGCTTGTTTTTTGCACAATTTTTTTCTTTTTTTTCAGGCGTTGGATGTTTGGTCCTTGTGTAGAATTTTTCTTTAAATGGGTTCTATGCTGTTGGTTTGTAGATGCCTGTGGGAAGACGAATCTCAGGGTTGGAAACTGTATAACATTGATAATAAATATACTTTGAAACCTTGACATTCGGTATATCTCCAAAGACCAGCAAGTTTCTATGTATGTACTGTTGAGAGTATTCTAACTGGTTGCATCACCATCTGCTGTGGGGCACCAATGCACAGGATTGGAAAAAGCTGCAGAGGCCAGTTCCATGATGGACACTAGCCTTCCCATCATTGAGAACATCTTCAAATGGTGATACCTCAAGAAGGTGGCATTCGTCATTAAGGAGCCTTGTCATCCAGGACATGCCCTCGCTCATTACGCAGATTCAGGAGCCTGAAGATGCACACTCAGTGTTTTAAGAATAGCTTCTCATTTTCCACTACTTAATCATCTAGAGTAACTTTTATATATTGCACTTTACTGCTACTACAAAACAATAAATTTCACAACATTTGTTAGTGTAAATAAACTTGAATTCTGATTCTGCTCCTGATGGCTAGTCTATATTTGTGCACTCCTGGTGGCATCGGAACCTGTGCAGCAGTGATTCCTTGCAGCCTTCAGTTTCTTCTGCTTGGTTAACAAAGGAGACGTTGCTGCTAAGGTCAGCAGAAGCAGACCATTTGGCTTTGGCCCTTGAAATGAGTGATCTGCAAATACATCTCAGAGCGTGGTATAGGCCACACTTCAGTACAGCTGGAAGAGCCACTGTCTCACAGGGCCAGAAATCTAGGTACAATCCTGACCTCTGTCTTCTGTGTGTAGTCTGCAGTCTCTGTGGCTTTCCTCTGGGTGTTTCGATTTCCTCCTGCATCCCAAAGCAAGTTGCTCCTGGTGTGTAGTAAGTAGTAGAATCTATCGGGTTCTGTTGCTAGAATGTACAGAGAGTGAGATTGATGTAGTTGGTGAGGACTTGGTGGGATAAAGAGTCTGATCCCATACGCTGTCTGTGATTTTAATGCCTCTGTTGTAGGGCTGGAGTTGATTAAAAGTC
Organism: Hypanus sabinus; assembly: GCF_030144855.1. Classification (NCBI taxonomy): domain Eukaryota; kingdom Metazoa; phylum Chordata; class Chondrichthyes; order Myliobatiformes; family Dasyatidae; genus Hypanus; species Hypanus sabinus. The sequence goes on from NC_082716.1 coordinate 81,287,770, forward strand.
CGGCTGTCAGTACACTGAAGGCCCTTTATTGGATTTGAATGAACATGGATTGGAGTTTCAGAAATATGAGAATCCACAGCAACGCACACAAAATGCCCAGAGTCTGCGAAAATGTCACCTGTCACCTGCCACCTTGTATTTCTTTCTCCCCTCACCTCAGCTTATAGCTCAGACTTCTCATCTTTCTTTCCATCCTGCTGAAGGGTCTCGGCTGGAAACGTTGACCGTTTACTCTTTTCCTAGTTGCTGCCTGGCCTGCTGAGTTCCTCCAGCATTTTGTGTGTGTTGCCACAGATTGGAGTTTATTAGAGTTGGGTAACTCTGTTGTCCCCGTCAACTGAGTACTAAATTTTCTGGCTACTATTGTAGGATTTGAACTTCTGCTGTCACATCACGATCCGGGCTGGTGTCTGGTTTAGTTGTTCACTACGATGCTACTGTAACGTGTCAGGGTCTCCTATACAATACAGTAGCAGACCCTTGGCACACCATGTCAGACTAACTAAGCAAATAATGTTTCGTTAAACTAATTTCTTTTGATTGCCTATGGTTGGTATCTCAGAACCTCGTAAACACCTCTTCTGAATTTGCTTTCACCCCCACCTTGGCACTTTTCTGGCACCTGTGCGCTCTTTGTTTAGAAAAAAATAAATCAACTTGCCCTGCACAACCTGTTTTGAAATCCTACCCTCCTCCCACGTGAAGTGCATTCAAGATTCAAGATTATTTATCGTTATTCTTCAGTTCACTAGTGTAAAGGATCTGATGTAGTACAAAAACACAATAAGTATAAAGAACACAGAAATACAAAAAAAACCTTCAAGATAAATATAAAAGCAATCCTATAAACATACTGTTCCGTAACTGTCATGCACATAGACAGTACATACATAAAGTGATGCTAGGTTATGTGTAGGTAGTGTTGGTGGGATGGGTTAATGTTTGGAGATGACTTGAGGGACTTCATTGTTTCCCTATCTATTGTTCCTGGGTGCATGTTGTGTAGCCTCTTCTCTGGGAGTGGGAGAAGCAGGTTGCGTGTGATCCTTCGTGATATTACTGCTCAAAACATTTCTGTATATATGCCCTTTAGTATAAGATATTTCAATCCAGTCATAAAGATATCAGCTGTCTATGATATCCGTGCTTTTATGACATCCTGTCAGGTGTCCCTTCACCCTCCACTGCTCCAAAAAAAAGCTCAATCTCTCATTATAGTACATTCTCTGTAATCCAGGCAGAGTCCTGATAAACCTCTTCTATACCCTCTCTAAGGTCTCCACATTCTTCTTCAAGTGAGTCACAGAATTGAATGTAATAATTCAGATGCTGCCTAATGAGAGTTTTATAAAAATGTAATATAACTTAATGGCTCTTGAACTCAATGCCTCGACTAATAAAGATAACTATGCCATCTGCCACCTTGCCACTTTTGGGACTATCAGGGAGCTTTGAACTTCGACGCTAAAATGCCTCTGTACTGTTCAGCTGAGAAATAGGGCTCTCGGTTTATGGAGGCAGCAGGAAAAAGAACTAGTGCTTTCTAAGATTCAAGATTGTCATTTCTAGTATACAAGTATAAAGGAGAACAAAATGATTGTTACTTCAAGCAAAAAATCAATAAGGTAAAGAACACATTAATAAAAACCTATAAATATATAAGGTCGCTTATATATATTGACTGTATGTCCACAAAGTGATGCTAGGCTCAGGAGCGTCTGTACATGAAATGACTGACAGGAAATGGTGGTTGGAAGATGTGGAGGTGTGAGAAGTGTTGATCAGACTTGCTGCTTGTGGGAAGTAACTGTTTTTGTGTCTGGTGGTCCCGTTGTGGATGCTATGTAGCCTTCTCTCTGATGGGATGGAACAAACAGTCCATGAGCAGAATGGGTAGGATCCTTCATGATGTTACTAGCCTCTTTCTGGCACCTTACTGTATGTACGTCCTTGACGGGAGTTTTGACTACCCATTGTTGGGCCTTCCTGTCTGCCATAGTGCAGTGTCCACTGTGAAACTGTGCAGAGTTTCCACTGCTATGCTGCTAATATAAAGAGGTGTGTGAGTGGTGCAAATTCTCCTGAAGCCAATAACCATCTCCTTTGTGTTGTTGACGTTGAGCAAGAGGTTATTTGCCTGGCACCAGGCCTCAAACTCTTCCACCTCCTCTTTATAGGTGGACTCATCATTGTTAGTGATGAGCCCCCAGCACTTTTGTCTTTGGCGAACTTGACAATGTGATCACACGGTTGATTGGCCATGCAGTTCGTGTGTGAGTATGGTGTATGTAAGTGGGCTCAGCACACATCCCTGGGAGGCACCCATGTTGAGAATGATGGGGAGGCAAGAGCAGTTGTGCATCTTGACCCGATTGTCAGAAGTCTGTTAGTTAGGAAGTCCCAACACCCAGTCGCACAGTGCTGTAGTTAGACTGAGGAGTAGGGGTTTGTTCACCAAGGTCTGCGGGACAACGGTGTTGAATGCCAAATTGAAATTCAGAAAAAGCATTCTGGCTTAAGTACCTTTGCTTTTTTAAGGTCTCAGGGCCAGGTGAATGACAGATAATATGGCAACTGTTGTAGAGTGGTCCTGTCGGTAAGGACTACTGTGCAAGGAATGGAGTTTTTGATTTGTCCCGTTACCAGCTGTTCAAAGCACTTCATGAAATTTGCTGTCAGGGGCACTGGAAAGTACAGGCAGTCCCCGGGTTATGAACGAGTTCCATTCCTGGGTCCGTTTTTAAGTCACATTTGTACGTAAGGCAGAACAGGTACATCGGTAGTATTTAGCGTCAGTTATTCAAATGTTTGTCTTAGTATATAGTATATATTTTTCCTTTCTATGCATATAAAACACAATAATTGCATCTATTTCAATAATTAAACCACTGTGTTGCTTAGTAATAATTGTAGTTTTCATCAGGGCAGGGCCTTTCACATGCTCCATTATTCTCACTTTATCCTTTATCCTTTAAAATTGTTCCGATCGTTGACCGACTGTAGCCTAAAGCTTTTCCAATGACCGATGGCATTTCACCTCTTTTCAATCGCAATCGTTTTCCGTCAGTGGAACCAAAAACTCCAAATTCAGCAGCAGCCGCAGGCGGGCAGGTCCTCTGCTCCCCAGGGTCCTAAAGTCCACCTGCACTGAGACAGGTTAAATGGGACAAATGGGGGTGGTGCTCACTGGAAAAGACGGGGATTCAGGGCGAATCTTGCTAAGAAATATTTAAGCCAAATCAAAGTTACACACTCAACACAGTGTTAATGGCAATGACTTAAAATGGCGGACGGCATTGTGATCCGACTTAAAATGGCAGACGACGTTCTCCTCCCTTTGGTCGTAAGTGCGAGTTGTTTGTAAGTTGGATGTTCGTAATTCGGGTTCTGCCTGTAGTTGTTTATTTTTGAAAGTGTAAGAGTTCTTTGGTACTGGGCTGATGGTGGCCGATTTGAAGCCTGAATGATTGAAGCACAGCACAGGACCTCGCCAAAGTATCAAAACCAATGAAGTGCAAGTCCAGTAATATTGAAATTGCTGGAAGTATGTTTGCCTGGTGAAGAAGTTCCGGCAGCAGCAGCACTGAGATGTGTCAGCAGATAATTCTTCTCAATGATGTGAGTTCAAGAATAAATATTGGCTGAGGGCACAACATGAAATTTGTACTCCATTTCAAGTAGCACTGTGGCATCTGGGTGCAGGCTGTTCAGCCTTCAATTCAGAAAAATGTACCACGCTATCTGCGTGGATACTGAAAATGTCCTGCTGAAAGAAGAGATGAAGCTGTTAGGGTGGAGGCAAGAACTCTGGGGAAAACAAGAAACATTCTTTTCAGCAGTTTTTATTGTGAGTGTTTATGCTTTCATTTGTTGGTATATTTTTTATATCCCTTGTGTCAATGGAGTTTTGAATATAAGTTAGTGACCTCCTTGTTTTAACGGTGTTTGCAGCTGCTTTCATTATTATAGTCTCATGTAATAATTATGAATGGAGGGGAGGAGAAGACTTCTATCAATTCGAAGCACATTCCAGTAGGATTACTGTAGTTCACAGATGATTCATAATTTTTGACCCAAGTCGACTAAGAGAGGCTTCTGCTGGATAAATGCTGAGCTTCAGATGCTGCTGTTAGAATGTTGCAGTCACGAAAAGTTGCTTTGAAATGTCCACAGATGGCCTTAAATGAAAGAAACATTCTGTTATGGAAACAGTTGTTTTGCATTTGTCACTGCTGTGTTCCATTCATTCTATCTAGTTGCTTTTCTGCTCAGTGGGAGACTGGGCAATGTGGAGAATGGGAGGGATGTTTCCTAATAAGTAGGAGTTTTAAAAAAAAGCATCTATCAAGTTGGAAAATAGTGTGTCTAGCATTTGGATGTGGACTTTTGCATTTGCTACATCACAGTGGAGACTACTCAATGGAAAATATGGTGGATTCTGATTAATCAGCCTGTTGGTTAATTGCCACGACCTCTATTTGGGACAACTCTTAAAGAACAAAAACTAATCGAGAGAACTGCTGGGATACCTTTTGTTTATTTGGGATACTATCCTGCTTAATTGGCGCAGGAGACGGTTGTTGAACTGGTTCCAGCTAGCATCAGTCACGTGCACTTGTGTGGCCGTTAGACACTACACCGTGCTTCAAGTGAACAGTTCTAAAATAATGTCACTTGTATGTGCTTGTGTTCAAAAAGCAGTGATTTTTGTCACTGAGAGTTAGAGAGAAATGTGCAGTAAGACAATTCAGAACTGTTTTTCTCACTGCAGTTTCAGGCATTCAGACTTGGAGATGCCAGAGACAGCTGGGAGTGAAAATGCAACAATTACCTTGAATGTTAGAATGAAAATGAAAATTTGGAGTATGTAATCATCTGAAGCATTGTTTGAAGGCAGTCCATTATCTGCACTAATTTTGTTCATTTACAGTCAATCTAAATAACATGCCTGCATACACAGAATGAACTCCTCTGTTGATAATTATTAAGAACATAAAAAAAGTTTTATAGTACTGCGGTAGTATTGGTAGTGTTTAAATTTGTTCTTTATTTTATATAAATACATAAATTGTTAATTAGTTTGTCTTTTTTTTTAATATACCTTTTTTAACTTCTTCCAAGAAAATCAAAATCTGGCTAATTGCGGCAGCAGCGGTTTAATTGGACCAAAATGTACTGGTTCGAATTGTCCCAATTAAACAGAATCCATTGCCCTTCCCCTCCCCATTTTTTTTTCCTCTCTCAAGCTGCCATGCAAGATGCCACCATGATTCTTGCATCATCTGCCTCAATTAAAAGTAGTGCTTGCCAATGTTGTGGAGAGATGCGATAAGATGCTTCACAGATATTGTTTATTCTTAACTCTAGTACTTCCTGCTGTCTGGTGACTCACTGAACTATGAGGACTGTTAGCTTGCATTTCTACGCCTAACAAATGCAAGCTGACAGGTCGTCAGCCTTCCTCCTGTCAACAGGATCATGACTGAATATGCTTTCTCTATGTTCTTCTTTCTTGCAGCAGTCCCACATCCTTCATTCCCTTGATATTTAAAAATCTATCAAACTCTGCCTTGAATGTATTACACAGATTAGGTCTACATACCCAACAGTGAAATATTGCATATCTTCACTACACTGAATGAAGAAACTTCTCTCCTCTTTTGTTTTGAGGTTGTGACTCCTCCTAAATACGCCCATCGAGGATTATCTGCCTACTCCATCAAGCCCAGTAAGAATTTTGTACATTGGAGCCAGGAGCACTGGTTATTCCTGTAAACTCTGCTGAGTGCAAGCTCCAGTATGCCTAAGCTTTTGAGTCACTATCTTTCCCTCCCAGGAATCAGAATGATGGACCTTTGGAATATTCTCTCTCTTGGCAAGTGTTTACAGTCAGCCCTCATCTGGTTCTGAGACTCCTCGCGGATACCAAAAAACGCAGATACTCGAGTCCCTTATTCAACCTGTCTCAATGCGGTGGACCTTGGGTCCCAGTGGAACCCCAGGCCTTACCTAACCAGAGGACCGGGGCGGTGGAGCTCTGAATCCGCAGAGTTTCTGTTCACGAAAATAATCACGATCACGATTGAAAATAAAGTGGAAATTATAAAGCGATCGGAAAGAGGTGAAACGCCATCGTTCATTGTAAAAGCCTTAGGCTGCGATGATCAATGATCGAAGCAATTTTAAAGAATAAAGTGAGAAAGGCTCTGCCCTGATGAAAGCTACAATTATTACTAAACAACGCATTGGTTTAATTATTGGGTTTTGGGGTTTCGCGTTTTTGATCCTCCACATCAATCCAGCACGTTCCAGAGCCTGGCGCTGAAACAAGTGTTCTATATGCATAGAAAGGTAAAATATATACTATATACTAAGACAAACATTTGACTAACTAACGCTAAATGGCACATGTTCAGGGAGGCTGTAACCGATGGCGACTCTACCAACTTAGAGGAGTACACAGCATCAGTGACCAGCTACATCAGCAAGTGCATTGATGATGTTACTCTGTCCAAGACAATCACTATACGTGCCAACTAGAAGCCATGGATGACCGCAGAGGTACGTGCGCTGCTGAGGTCCCGCGACTCCAGATCAGGCAACAAGTCAGCTCGAACAACAGCAAGGGCCAAACTGTCCCGAGCCATCAGAGGGGCAAAGCATGCACATGCCCAGCTAATCCACAGTTACTTCCAGGACAGCGGTGACACGTGGCGCATGTGGAAGGGTATCCAGGACATCACCAATTACAAGACAACATCACCTGTCTGTGCAGGTGACGCCTCCTTCCCAGATGCGCTGAGTAATTTCTACGCCTGGCTTGAGGCGGAAAATGACGTGGCGGCGAAGAAGTCCACCCCTCTTACAAATGACCAGGTGCTGTGTCTCTCCATGGCCGACATGAGAAGAACCCTGTGCAGGGTCAACCCACGGAAGGCTGCTGGGCCAGACAACATCCCTGGTAGAGTGCTCAGAGGATGTGCAGACCAGCTAGCAGATGTTCTCACTGATATCTTCAACATCTCCCTGAGCAGCGCCACCATTCCAACGTGCTTCAAGGCTGCTACCATCATCCCCGTGCTGAAGAAGTCTTCAGTGTCCTGCCTAAATGACTACCGTCCCGTTGCACTTACATCCATCATCATGAAGTGTTTCGAGAGGCTCATCATGAGGCATATCAAGACCCTGCTACCCCCCCTCACTGGACCCCCTGCAGTTTGTGTACCGTCTCAACCGCTCAACAGATGACACCATTGCCACCACCCTCCACCTGAACAAAAAGGACACATACGTTCGGATGCTGTTCATAGACTTTAGTTCAGCATTCAACACAATCATCCCTCAGAAACTGATTGGAAAGCTGAGCCTACTGGGCCTGAACACCTCCCTCTGCAACTGGATCCTAGACTTCCTGACTGGGAGATCTCAGTCAGTCTGGATCAGGAGCAGCATCTCCAACACCATCACACTGAGCATGGGGGCTCCCCAGGGTTGCGTGCTCAGTCCAATGCTGTTCACTCTGCTGACCCACGATTGTGCTGCAACACACAACTCGAACCATATCATCAAGTTCGCTGATGACATGACCGTGGTGGGTCTCATCAGCAAGAACGACGAGTCAGCTTACAGAGAGGAGGTGCAGCGGCTAACGGACTGGTGCAGAGCCAACAACCTGTCTCTTAATGTGAACAAAACAAAAGAGATGGTTGTTGACTTCAGGAGGGCACCAAGCGACCACTCCCCGCTGAACATGGACGGCTCCTCGGTAGAGATCATAAAGAGCACCAAATTTCTTGATGTTCACCTGACAGAGAATCCCACCTGGTCCCTGAACACCAGCTCCATAGCAAAGAAAGCCCAGCAGCGTCTCTACTTTCTGCGAAGGCTGAGGAAAGTCCATCTCCCACCCCCCATCCTCATCACATTCTACAGGGGTTGTATTGAGAGCATCCTGAGCAACTGCATCACTGCCTGGTTCAGAAATTGTACCATCTCAGATCGCAAGACCCTGCAGCGGATAATGAGGTCAGCTGAGAAGATCATCGGGGTCTATCTTCCTGCCATCGCAGACATTTACACTACACGCTGCATCCACAAAGGAAACAGCATTATGAAGGACCCCATGCACCCGTCATACAATCTCTTCTCCCTCCTGCCGTCTGGGAAAAGATTCCAAAGCATTCGGGCTCTTACGACCAGACTATATAACAGTTTCTTCCCCCAAGCTATCAGACTCCTCAATACCCGAAGCCTGGACTGACACCTTGCCCTACTGTCCTGTTTATTATTTATTGTAATGCCTGCACTGTTTTTGTGCACTTTATGCAGTTCAGTGTAGGTCTGTAGTCCAGTATAGCTTTCTCTGTGTTGTTTTTTTTTATTATGTAGTTCAGTCTAGTTTTTTGTACTGTGTCATGTAAACGACGGTCCTGAAAAAAATTGTCTCATTTTTACTATGTACTGTACCAGCAGTTATGGTCGAAATGACAATAAAAGTGACTTGACTTGAGTTGACTTGAAATAATACTGGATGTACCTGCTCCGACTTAGTAAGAGAACTATCAATTTTTTTCGATCCCGATCTACAATAACCGACGCACATCCTCCCATATACTTTGAATCATCTCTAGATTACTTATAATACCTAATAATGACAAGAAAAACTGTCTGTACATGCTCGAACAACAAGTGCTGGAAGAGCACTTCCGGGTTTTCTCAATTCGCAATTGGTTGAATTCGCGGGTGCGGAACTCGCGATAAGGAGGGCCGACTGTACCTTGTGTAGAATAAACCTGCACAGGAACCTGCAGATGTAGTCTCAGCAGGCTTTACATAATTGAAGCACATTTCCTGTACTCCCAATTTTCTGCAATAAAGAGTGATGCACTACTGATTCCTTAATTGTTTACTCGTATTTAACTTAAAGCACGAGGAAACTCTGTAGATGCTGAAAATCCAGGCAACACACACAAAGTGTTGGAGGAACTCAGCAGAAAAGGACAAACTTGATGAAGGGTCTCGTCCTGAAATGTCAACTGTTTAATGCTACCTGGCCTGCTGAGTTCCTCCAACGTTTTTCTTGAGCTCCCAGTGTTCTATCTGCCGTGCCTTTGCTCAGTCATCTAGCCTTCCCGTATCTCCCTCACAGTCTACGCATACAGTATCGTATGCAAAGTTGAATATATTGTCCTTGATTTAGTGCTGTAGGTTGTGAAAAGTGTGTTTCCAACACTGGTCTCTACACTGGCCTCTGATCCCTCTCTTAATCCTAAGTTTGTGAGGCAGACCTGTCTTTCATTTAGCCAGTCCCCAAACCTCGACAGTATAATTGCCTTAAACTATGCACTTGAACTTTATTTAGTCATCTCTCTTGGGCCATGTAACCAAAGACCATCTCAGAATCTGGATGTATGGCACTCCTTTATAATTTCTGGTAAGTAAAGAACTCAGTTGAATTTTCCAATCCAATCGCCGGGCTGAAATTCTCCACTCTGGTCCAACAACACCTGTAATCTGACATGATTTGAACTGGGCACCTTAGTTTGCAGGGCAGCTGTATTTGAGGCATCAAACCAACAAGGTTTGTTTACTTGCAAAACTTCGGGCACCCCGGTCAAAATTTCTGTTACTGTGAATAGTTAAGTGAGTAGAAGATGAACTGATCTCCAAAAGTCATAAAGTTAAAGATGAAACATTCTTTTCAACATTTTAAGCAAGATTAGTGTATTACAGTCAACCCTCCTTATCCGCGGGTTCAGCATGCGCGGCGTTTGAGCATGTACAGACTTTTTTTCCTGTCATTATTCCCTAAACAATACAGTATAACAATTATTTACATAGCATTTACATTGTATTAGGTATTATAAGTAATCTAGAGATGATTTAAAGTATACAGGAGGATGTGCATAGGTTAATGCAGATAGGGAATTGAGAAAACAATCAGAAGTTATCTAAGTCGGAACAGGTACATCCGGTATTATTTAACTTCAGTTAGTCAAATGTTTGTCTTAGTATATAGTATATATTTTACCTTTCTGTGTGTATAAAACACTTAAGAAACGTATGTATTTCAATAATCAAACCACTGCGTTGCTTAGTAATAATTGTAGCTTTCATTGGGGCAGGGCCTTTCACATGCTCCATTATTCTCACTTTATCCTTTAAAATTGTTCCAATCGGTGACTGACTGTAGCCTGACACTTTTCCAATGACTGATGGCGTTTCACTTCTTTCTGATCACTTTTTATTTCCACTTTACTTTCAATCGTGATCATTTTCCATCAACGGAACAGAAACACTGTTCCATTGATGGAACACTGTGGGTTGTGGGTCCCGAATCCACTGCACTGAGACTGGTTAAATAAGTTCAGGAGCTCTACTGGGTCCTAAAGTCCACCGCACCGAGACAGGTTAAATAAGCTCAGGAGCTCTACCGGGTCCTAAAGTCCACCACACTGAGACAGGTTAAATAAGCTCAGGAGCTCTACCGGGTCCTAAAGTCCACCGCACTGAGACAGGTTAAATAAGCTCAGGAGCTCTACCGGGTCCTAAAGTCCACCGCACTGAGATAGGTTAAATAAGCTCAGGAGCTCTACCGGGTCCTAAAGTCCACCGCACTGAGACAGGTTAAATAAGCTCAGGAGCTCTACCGGGTCCTAAAGTCCACCGCACTGAGATAAGTTAAATAAGCTCAAGAGCTCTACCGGGTCCTAAAGTCCACCGCACTGAGACAGGTTAAATAAGCTCAAGAGCTCTACCGGGTCCTAAAGTCCACCGCACTGAGACAGGTTAAATAAGGGACTTGAACATCTGCTGTTTTTGGTCTGCGGGGGGGTTCCGGAACCAATCCCCCATGGATAAGAGGGCCGGCTGTATTTTTGTTTTGTACAATTTTAGAGTGGAAAAAAAGGAACGGAGCACCATGCAAAAGTTTGGGCACCCCAAGAGATTTGAGCTCAGGTAACTTTTACCAAGGTCTCAGACCTTAGTTAGCCTGTTAAGGCTATGGCTTGTTCACAGTCATCATTAGGAAAGGCCAGGTGATGCAAATTTCAAAGGTTTATAAATACCCTGACTCCTGAAATCTTGTTCCAACAATCAGTAGCCATGAGTTCCTCTAAGCAGCCACCTAGCACTCTGAAAATTAAAATAAATAATCCTCACAAAGCAGGAGAGGACTAGAAGAAGATAGCAAAGTGTTTTCATGTAGCCATTTCCTCAGTTCATAATGTAATTAAGAAATGGCAGTTAACAGGAACAGTGGAGATCAAGTTGAGGTCTGGAAGACCAAGAAAACTTTCTGAGAGAACTGCTCGTAGGATTGCTAGAAAGCCAAATCAAAACCTCCGTTTGACTGCAAAAGACCTTCAGGAAGATTTAGCAGACTCTGGAGTGGTGGTGCACTGTTGTACTGTGCAGTGACACCTACACAAATATGACCTTCATGGAAGAATCATCAGAAGAAAACCTTTCCTGCGTCCTCACCACACAAGTCAGCATCAGAAGTTTGCAAAGGAACATCTAAACAAGCCTGATGCATTTTGGAAACAAGTCCTGTAGACTGATGAAGTTAAAATAGAACTTTTTGGCCACAAAGAGCAAAGGTATGTTTGGAGAAAAAAGGGTGCAGAATTTCATGAAAAGAACACCTCTCCAAATGTTAAGCACGGAGGTGGATCAATCATGCTTTAGGTTTGTGTTGCAGCCAGTGGCACGGAGAACATTTCACTGGTAGAGGGAAAAAAATTCAATTAAATACCAGCAAATTCTGGAAGCAAACATCACACCATCTAAAAAAAAAAGCTGAAGATGAAAACAGAATGGCTTCTGCAACAGGATAATGATCCTAAAGACACCTCAAAATGCACAATGGACTGCCTCAAGAAGCGTAAGCTGAAGGTTTTGTCGTGGCCCTCACAGTCCCCCAACCTAAACATCATCGAAGATCTGTGGATAGTCCTCAAAAGAGCAGTGCATGGAAGACAGCCCAAGAATCTCACAGAACTAGAAGCCTTTTGCAAGAATCCCCCAAACAGGAATTGAAAGACTCTTAGTGCAGAAAGTGTTTACAAGCTGTGATACTTGCCAAAGGGGGTGTTACTAAGTACTGATCATGCAGGGTGCCCAAGCTTTCACTTTGGGCCCTTTTCGTTTTTTGTTATTTTGAAACTGTAAAAGATGGAAATAAAAAAAGTAATCTTGCTTAAAATATTAAAGAAATGTGCTATCTTTAACTTTATGCCTTTTGGAAATCAGGTCATCTTTTACTCGCTTAGCTATTCACAGTAACAGAAATTTTGACCATGGGTGCCCAAACTTTTGCATGCCATTGTATATGTCTTTTCTCTTAATCACTATTGTATTATATTTGGCATTGTGGAGGATCAGGGGGATCTTGGGGTCCAAGTCCATAGGACACTCAAAGCTGCTATGCAGGTTGACTCTGGTTTAGAAAGCATAAGGTGCATTGGTCTTCATCAATCATGGGATTGAGTTTAGTAGCCGAGAGGTCATGTTGCAGCTATATAGGACCCTGGTCAGACCCCATGGTGTACTGTGCTCAGTTCTGGTCGCCTCACTTTCAGAAGGACGTGGAAACCATAGAAAGGGTGCAGAGGAGATTTATAAATGATGTTGCCTGGGCTAGGGAGCATGCCTTATGAGAATAGGTTGAGTGAACTTGGCCTTTTCTACTTGGAGCAACAGAGGATGAGAGGTGTATAAGATGATGAAAGTCATTGATCGTTTGGATAGTCAGAGGCTTTTTCCCGGGGCTGGAATGGCTAGCACGAGAGGGCACAGTTTTAAGGTGCTTGGAAGTAGGTACAGAGGAGATGTCAGGGGGAAGTTCTTTTACACAGAGTGATGAGTGCATGGAATGGGCTGCTGGCGACGGTGGTGGAGGCGAATACGATAGGGTCTTTTAAGAGACTCCTGGAAAGGTACATGGAGTTTAGAAAAATAGAGGACTATGGGTAACCCTAGTAATTTCTCAAGTAAGCACATGTTCGGCTCAGTTTTATGGGTTGAAGGGCTTGTATTGTGCTTTAAGTTTTCTATGTTTCTATCTGTTTTGACAGCATTAAATACAAAGGAAAGTACAGTACTCTCAATTATAAGCTTTGTGCTGTATTCCACCTTTATGAAATAGCAGTTAATGTGCAGTGAATTGGCAAACAGAGCTTAGGCAGGGGATTTTGGGTTAATTTCGATGTTTGGACTTCTGTAATCTGGCACTGGTTCGGTCCCAGAGGTATCAGACTAGTGAGTTTCAACCTGTATTGGTTTCTAAGTGCTCTATTGTGCTTTTCATCTTCAGCTGTTACACTTTAAATTCTGCATTGTTATTGTTCTACCTCAATGCACTTTGTAATGACTTGTTCTGTATGAACACTCTGCAAGACAAGCTTTTCACTGTCTCTCAGTGCACATGACAATACTAAATTGATACCAATAGATTCCAGCATCTTCACATTGCGGTTACTTCCCATTTCTTAATAAGGGTTCCCAACCTTTCTTTAAGCCATGGACCAATAACGTAAAGCAAAGGGCCTGTGGACCTCAGGTTGGGACCTCCACTCTGGTTGTTAATATTGTCATTTGTGTAGCATTAAAAGTTGCATGTACTTTATGCAAGTTAGCTAACCTAATGTCTGAGCAAATTTGGCAAGTTGAGTTTTGTGTGTTTTCATGCACAGGGCGCCAGTCAGTGTCCAATACCTGTGATGTCATTGCTTCAGTATTCGAGAGGAAATATTCATGTATGTAAGGAACGGTGCGGGCTTCAAACAAAGCTTGCCTGTAAGGAGATGAGCTCTACGATGTTTACAAGTGACCTGAAGTCCTTCATCTCCACTGCAAACTTGTCTGGTAGCTTTGCGTCCCACCTCCATTACCCCACTTGGGCTCACCAGCCAGGAGTTCTCAACGTGTCAGGAGACTACTATGGTATTATCCCTGGTGACTACTTTGGATCTAAAAAGCTAGAAGTTAGGCATTCAAAGTAAATTTATACCAAGTTACATCTATGGGTGGCACAGTAGCATAATGGTTAGCACAAAACTTTACAGTTTGGATGACCTGAGTTCAACTCGTGCTGCTGCTTGTAAGGAGTTTGTACGTTCCCCATGACTGCGTGGGTTTCCTTCAGGCGCTCTGGTTTCCTCCCACAGTCCAAGGAGGTACCGGTTGGAAGGTTAATCTGTCATTGTCAATTGCCCCATGATTTGGCTAGGGTTAACTTGGGAAATTGCTAGGCTGTGTGACTTGAAGGGCCAGAAGGACCCATTTCATGCTATATAATAAATAAAGTAAAAAAAAATGTCACCATATACAACCCTGAGGTTCATTGTCTTGCAGGCATACTCAATAAATCCTTAGAATAATAACCATAGCAGAATAAATGAAAGACTGCACCAACTTGGGTATTCAGCCAGTGTGCAAAAGACAACAAACAGCAAGTAGGAAAAGAAAATAATAATAATCAATAAATATTGGGAGCATATATTGCTTGAAAGTGAGTCCATATGTTGTGGGATCATTTCAGTGATGGGGCAATTGAAGTTGACCCCTTTGGTTCAAGAGCCTGATGATTAAAGGGTAAGAACTGTCCCTGAACCTGGTTGTGTGATTCCTGAGTTTCCTGTACCACATTCCTGATGGTAACAGCAAGAAGAGAGCACGTCCTGGGTGGTGGGGGTCCCTAATGATGGATGCTGTTTTCCTGCGATAGCGTTTCAGATTAATGTGCTCACTGGTAGGGAGGGCTTTACTCGTGATGCATGTCATCAGGGAATTGCTCCCTTGCTCTCGCACAAAACTACTTTCAGTCCTTGCAGAGCCACTTCATTGCATCTCTCTTGCAAGCATGGGAAAATTTCATGTGTCCTTTGTTCACAGTTCATTTAAGAATCTATTCTTAAATGAAGTATTAGAGGGGTATTACTGTCTTGCAGACCATCACTGCTTTGAGGGGAAAGCAAAGTCGGGCTGCAAATTGCCTATTTTCCATCAGATTTTAGTGAGCTTCCTTTGCGAGTTATGGTGGAGTGGCTGGTCTAGACCAATGGAATTGGTCACCAGTTGTGTGCCAGTTTGACATTGATGCATTTCCCTCAACTCCCAGCAAGATACTGGACAGTTATGACTGAGTGACTGTTTCTGCCAAGAGTTTTAATATGTAACAGTTACCAAAGCTGATCCTGAATAGTTCTCTTTTTTCTCTCCAAACCCTCAGGCATGCATATCAGTTCTAGCACACCAACCTGGGTGAAACATGAGTTCAGTTGCAGAAAGATGGAGAACTAAGTAGTGCTCTAAATTAAATTCCTTAGCTGTAACAATAAACCTGTTTTCCATCCATTGTTACTGGGCTTCCTTTGGGAGTTACGTAAGATGCTGGAGTGGACTCTTACTGAAAGTGGCAACAATAGCCAGGAAGCTTCTCCCTGAACTGAAACAATCAAAGCGCCAACTTAAACCAAATGCTGAAATACTTTCTCCTGCCATTGCACCTTAAAGGAAAATAGTTTCTTAAGATGTTTACCTATGAATGAAAAAGAGAAATGTTTTGGCAAAGCATTTTGCTTCATGTTACAGTTGGGTATGTATAATGTAGGGAGGAAAATGTATTTTTGCCCCTTCTGGAATATTTCAAAGCACTTTATAGTGATTGAGTTGCTAACGGTGTTAGAACACATACATTGCGTTCAGCAGAATTGCACCAACCTTGTGTTTATAACCAGGTAATCAGCTTTCTTAATTTTGGTTAAGATTCATAGTTATAAATGACAAATTACTGGAAATACCCAGTATGTCTGGCAGCATCTGTGAGGGAAAAGGTATATAACATTTTGGGTCTGCACCTTTCAGCAAAACTGGGAAAGGGAGGAAAAAAGCTTGCCCAAAATGTCGAGAGCTCATTTCCCTCCATAGATGCTGCCTGATCTGCTGTACCTCTAGTATTTCTGTGCATTGGAAGATACCTGCTGCTTACCAGTACTTTGGTGCACACTCCTCTTTATTTAAGAGGCCAAAGGTTGAATGTCATGTGTAGTAGAAGCCAGCTTTAGCCTTCATTATTGCACAGAGTTATGAGCCTCTGCTTTGTACTCCAGATTCCACAGTGAGGTTTGAGCCATCGACCATTTGAAATAGGTGAGAGTGCCATCAGCTGACTGGAAGCTGAATGTGGGTGTTCTTTAAACTGCTCTGAAGTGCATCTGTTGTATAACATGTTTATGCACTGCAAATCCCTATTTATGTAGACTGAGGACATGGGCTGTCCTCATTGAGACAGGAAACAAGAATGGCGATAAATGGAGCTCTGGATGCTGAAAGCTTCCACTCCCGACTCTGTGATACGGTGGCATGACATGAGTGTCTTAAACAAAGAAATTGGGTGTTTCCTAATTATTGCAAGGCAAGTATCTTTTGATGGATATTTGCCCTGCGATAATTAATCATACATGTCCCTGTGGCATGCCTTAACAAGGGGAGTCATTGACCTGAGTGCTTCACAAGTAGTGGTTAACTATTTGGGGAAGATTAGAATTGTCTTCACTGAGTGTGTTGTATGTTTTGAAAATGTATCCAGAGAGTTGTGGATGAGCAGTAAATGTGTACAGTCAAGCATAATCAATGGAATCTTTTGGTTGGATGAGACACAGATGGAGGAATGTGGTGGGAAAGTATATTTGAGGTAGAGTATAGTCATAGTCAATAAAATAATATTAAATAACGAAGCAAGTACAAAGTAATACCACATATATCCCTACTCATTTCTTTTGCAATTATTGTATGTTATTTGTAGAAAGAGGTTTCCTTTTTAAATGTATGTGACGAAACCACTGGAGACAAGTGACTGCAGATGCTGCAACCTGGAGCTGAAAGCAAAACGCTGGAGGAGCTCAACAGGTCAGGCAGCATCGGTGGAAGGAAGTGGACATTCAAAGCTCTAGGTGGAGACCCTACGCCTGTACCAGTCTACTTGAACCACTGAGTTCCTGTAGTATTTTGTATTTTGCTAGAGGGAAATGTCTTTTACCAAAAAATGTAACTCAGAAGAAAGTCTTGCCAAAATGAGCCACACTGTGTGAAGAACCATTTGTCTAGCTTTCGTTCATTGACGTGGCTAAGGCACCAAGGCAGTGAGTTCAGAGACATCTGTCAGGCCTTGTAGCTGTACGGATCACTTGTAAAATCTTTTAAAGATCCCAGTTCGTATTTTAAGAATCTCTGAAGGTTGAAAAGAAAATTAAAAAGACTAATTGAAAACTCTGTGATCAAATTATTCTTGTTGTAGGGAGCATTTCATTTTGAAAACGTTTTACAATTTGAAAGATGCTCTGTCAACCTCTCTTGCCAAAGTGCTTCCATATTTCTCTTTTCCAAGTTGTTGGCCTGTTCAGCTCAACAACTACCTGACTGAACTCCACTGCAAGATCAACAACACCACACCTCCCCTCCCCCACCCTCCTTGACAGGTGGACCATCTACTCCCACCTGAGATTGCAGCCAGCTTTGACAGCATGTTGATAATTACGTTGATGTACTGACGGGATGAAATTTGACTAATTGATGATAGACAGTGATTGGGAGTCTCTTCAGAGTTGCTGCTGTAGTATCTCCAGTACAGGAGAGGGCAGGGCACCATGGGAGGAGTGGCAGCGGGGGGAAGTGATGGGCAGGTAAAGAGAAGCGAAAGGGTGAGGCAACCAGAATGAGGAATGGTAAAAGGAGGGGGAAGTGATTACCGGAAGTTAGAGAAATCAGTGCTTGTGCCATCAGATTGGAGGCTACACAGACAGAATATGAGGTGTTTCTTCTCCAACCTGAGTTTAGACTCAGTGTGGCATTAGAGATGGCTACGGACAGACAAGTCAGCATGGGAAGTTGAATTGAAATGTGTAGCAACCAGGAGATCCCTCCCTTTGTGGCAGTCAGAGCTCGAGGTGCTGATTTTTAAATTTTCTTCATCTCAGTTATGTCCCCTCTGCTCCAAAGAAAGTAGCCCCAACTCATCCAGCCATTCTTTTGGCAATGTCTGAGTAAACTCCTCTGTACCCTTGTGCTTATACACCCACCAACACTATCTGTTAAACACTCTAACTTCACTGGTCTGAAAAGCATATCCACGTCAGTGGCTGTACCAAACCAATAATTTCCCTGTATTGAGGCCCTAGTTATATTCTGTATACTATATTGGGTAGGCCACATTGTTTTAACATTGCACACCATACTCTGGAAACAGATACTCCATGATCTCTGACATGGAAGGACATTGCCATGTAGAAGGAGGAAAAGATTCAAGGATGTTTTCAAAGCTTCTGTGAGGAAGTGTAACATCTCCGTTGATTCCCAGTCAAAGTGGTGAAGAGGCTTTGGAGATGGAATTGAAAAATACAAGCCATGCATCAGATGCACACAGATGGCCTGCATACGTTGTGGAAGGAGTGAGCCATCTCACAAGCTGCTCACCTGCTCTCCTTGTTGGGTAACTCCCACCTCCATCTGTAGAACAGACTGTGGTTCCTACAGTGGCTTTCTCGTGACCTTGGAACCTACTAAACCTGAGTGGAAACAAATTCTTCTCAATCCCAAGGTTCTGCCTAAGGAAGAAGGTGAAGTACTTGATCCTTGGGCAAACCAGTGTTACACACAGTTGTAGCATATTAACCTTTCTACTCACGGATTCTTTCCCTTGGCTTATAAAGGAAGCCATCTTGTCTGCTTTTGTTACCACCTTATTGACTATTCCTCTAAGCATCCGTGGATATAAGCTTAAAAGTCCCCTGCCCTCCACACCATTTAACATCCTCCCACTTAATGTGAATTCCCTAGCCTTGTTCAACAATACTGGAGAGTATTGTCCAAGATTTTTCTGTGATTTTGATATGGACTTTGGACTATAGACTCTATTTTTCATTCTTATAGTTTTTATATTCTGTAATTTCCGTCATTTCTGTCTGATCTCCTCATTTTTTTGTGTGGGGAGAGGAATTTGGGGGTTGATGTGCCTGTTCCGTTTTTATTCGTGATTTTTTGCAGGGAGGTGGGATCTGGGGTTGATAATTGTGCTGCCTTTCTTTTTCTTGGTTTCATGGCTACCCAGAGAATTGAATTTCAGAGTTGTACTCTTTGATAATAAATGAGCCTTTGAACTTCTCCTGAAAATTCCCACCTACTCCTCTGCCTTGAGACACAAAGGAGACTGCAGGTGCTGGGAATCCGGGGCATCACTTGAAATACTCCAGGAACTCAGTGGGTCTAGCAGCATTTGTTAGGGAAATGGGCAGTTGACGTTTTGGGATGAGACACTTAACTGATTTCAGATTTCAACCTGAAAGGTTGACTGTCCATTTCCCTGCTTGGATGTTGCTTGACACACTGAGTTCCTCCAGCATTTTATATGTTGCTTCGGTGGATTGAGTTCCATTTAATACTTTTCAGTAAAGTTTTCCTCCTTATTGTCTCCCACACAGCCAATTTCAGTATCACTTGCAAAATTATTTTCAGGTTGACATGCGCTGATATTGTCTGTCATTAATATGCACTGCAGGAAACAGCTCGAGACACAGTACTGAGTACTGTGAGGTACCCCACAGATAATAACTTCTCAGTTATTAATGATTCCTCTTCTACCTGCTACTGTGACAATCTTAGGTTCAGTTTGCCACTCTTTCCATGGGCTTTTGTTTCAGCCAGACTAAGGTGGGACAATAGAATTTTTCTTTTGTTTAAATCTACATAACAGAATGAAATCCCCTGCCCTCAGTAGTTGCTTCTTGATAACTCTTTAAAAATAATTGAATTAAGCTGGTTAGTCCTGACGAGAATTTAAAAAGCAGCACATAGTTATAGAGTCACAGAACAGAACAGAGCAGACCCTTCTGCCAATCTAGTCCATGCCGAGATTCATTGGCCTACACTTGGGCCATAGACCTCCATACCTCTGCCATCCATGTACCTTTCCAAATTCCTCTCCTGTTTGAATCAAAGCCACATCCAACACTCGTTCCACACTCTCACCCGTCTGCGTTGTAGTCCAGTCCAACCTCAGTGGAAAATACCTTGCGTTTACCCCTCATAATTTTCTATACTGTACCTCTGTCTCCCCTCAATCTTCTATGTTCCAGAGACCTATTCAACCCACTACAACTCGAGTCCTCAAGTCCCTGCAACAAATCTGTATATTTTCTCTGCACTCTTTAAGTCTATTTACATCTTTCTTAGGTAGGTGACCAAAACTGTACACAATGTTCCAAATTAGGTCTCACCAATATCTGATACAATTTCAACTCCCATACAAGAAATGATGAAAGTGCAGGAAAAATATATTCCAAGAAAAAAGAAAATCATAAAATGAAAAATGACTCAAATGTGGCTAATGAGAGAAGTTAAGGCTAAAATAAAAGCAAAAGAGGCAGCGTACAAGAAAGCAAAAATTAGTGGGAAAACTGAGGACTGGACGAATTTTAAAAATTTACAGAAGGAAACTAAGAAAGTCATAAGGAAAGAAAAGATGAATTATGAAAGGAAATTGGCAATTAACATAAAAAGGACACTAAGTTTTTTTTAATTTATGAAGAGTAAAAGAGTGACATGGGTAGATGTAGGACCGATTGAAAAGGATGCTGGAGAAATTATAATGCATAACAAAGAGATGACAGAGGAACTAAATGAGTATTTTGAATCCGTCTTCACAGTGAAAGACACTAGCAACATACCTGAAAGCCAGAGGTCTCGGGGAATAGAATTAGGTACAGTCAAGATTACTAGAGAGAAAGTGCTTGAGAAGTTAAATGGACTAAAGATAGATAAGTCTCCCGGACCAGATGAAGTGCATCCATGGGTTCTGAAGGAGGTGGCTTTGGAGACTGTGGAGGCATTGGAAATAATCTTACAGGCATCAGTAGACTCTGGCACAGTTCCAGAGGACTGGAAGATCACAAATGTAGTTCTGTTGTTCAAGAAAGGGGGGAGGGAACAAAAAGAAAATTACAGACCTATTAGTCTGACATAGGTAGTTGGAAAATTATTGGAGTCGATCCTCAAAGATGAGATTATGAATTACCTTGAGGTGCATGACAAAATAGGCCCAAGCCAGCATGGTTTCATGAAGGGAAGATTCTGCCTCACCAACCTATTGGAATTTTTTGGTCTTTGATAAGGTGCTACATAAGAGGCTGCTTAATAAGATGAGGTCCCATGGAAATACAGGAAGGATATTGGAATGGGTGGAACATTGGCTGATAGGCAGAAGCAAAGAGTGGGAATACAGGGATCCTATTCTGGTTGGTCACCGTTTACTAGTGGTGTTCTGCAGGGGTCGGTGTTGGGGCCTCTTCTTTTTACACTGTGTAGCGATGATTTAGATTATGGATTATAATGGTTTTGTGGCCAAGTTGGCGGATGACACCAAGATAGGTGGAGGAGCAGGAAATGTTGAAGCGGAAAGGTTGCAGAGAGACTTGATCAGTTTAGGAGAGTGGACAAAGAAATGGCAGATGAGATACAATGTTGAAAAGTGTACGGTTGTACATTTTGGAAGAAGAAACAATTGGGGAGACTATTATTTAGATGGGGAGAAAATTCAAAAATCGGAAGTGCAAAGGGACTTGGGGGTCTTAGTGCAGGATACTCTAAAGGTTGCAGTGGCAGTAAGGAAAGCAAATGCTATGTTGGCATTCATTTCAAGAGGAATAGTGTATAAGAGAAAGGAGGTGTTGATGAGGCTCTATGGGGCACTGGTGAGACCCCATTTGGAATACTGTGTGCAGTTTTGGGCACCCTATCTTAGAAGGGATGTGCTGATGTTGGAGAAAGTTCAAAGAAGATTCACGAGGATGTTTCCTGGAATACAGGGACTAACATATGAGGAGCGTTTGTCAGCTCTTGGATTGTATTCATTAGAGTATAGAAGAATGAGGGGGATCTTATAGAAACATTTCGAATGTTGAAAGGGTTGGACAGAGTAGATGTGGAAAGGCTGTTTCCCTTGGTGGGTGAGTCCAGGACAAGAGGTCACAGTCTTAGAATTAGAGGGTATCCATCTAAAACAGAAATGAGGAGAACTTTTTTTAGCCAGAGGGTCGTGGATTTATGGAATTCATTGCCACATTCAGTTGTGGCGGCCCAATCATTGAGGGGTTTTAAGGAGGAGATTGACAGGTATCTAATTAGTCAGGGTATCAAGGGACATGAGAAAAAAGCTGGAAATTGGAACTAGACAGGAGAATAGCACATGGTGGAGTGGCAGAGCAGACTCGATGCGCCGAATGGCCTACGTCTGCTCCTTTTTCTTGCGATCTTGTGGTTACACCTTCATCTGGAGTCTTTTTCCACAACTGCATTAAATAGAACTGAATTTTCAGAATTGGGTTAATATCACTGCTTACACACGCAGACACAATATAAAATGCAAACATTTAATCATTTTTAAATGCCGTAAAAAGTACACTTCTAAGAGACTATCTTTCCCTCCCAGCTTTATTCTGAAGTAAATCCAGAACTGCCCACATCCTCCTCTTTATGGGCATAATGCCTGCAGTTTAGAAATTCTGCAATCTCTACGCTGTTTAAACTCACTGGATCCTGGTTAATATTAGGAGAAGTTAAATCTTCAACTATAACTGGCTTGTTTTCTAGGATTCTCACATGGATTGTTTAAAGATTTTATAGTACAATCCAATGTTGTGGTAGCTCCTTTAATGTTGTCACTCTTCATCATCAACATAGAACGAAAGAACATTACCGCTCAGAAACAGGCCTTTTGGCCCTTCTTGGCTGTGCTGAACTATTTTTCTGCCTAGTCCATAGAACATTACAGCAATCTATACCAGCGATCGCTCCTCCATCTTTCAGACCAGTTGAAGGGACTCGACCCAAAATAACGGCTGTCTGTTTCCCTCCACAGATGCTGCAAGTTTCTAAATTCATTGATAACTTTGACAGAATGCAGAGCCCTGCTCTCAGATTTTTCTCTGCATTGCATCACTTGTAGCCAAGCTGCTATTTTGATCTTGTTGTTTGACTCCTGGGTAAGTTGGAGGATATTGAGACAGAGGGCTGTGTGCCTAGTCCCAGTTAGCCCAGCTTCTTCAGTGACTTGACTTTGTGTAATACTGTTCATGTTAAGAGCATTGAGCTGTTTCTTTGCAGTAAAGATACTGTATAACTGCTTGTTATTGATGCCATATTAGATCAGTCCTTTGTACTACTAAGCCAACAGTATAAATGTTTCCCTCACACGTATACCATTTTCTTTCGGAACTATATACTGTATATCAGCTGCTTGTTCAAAATGCTCTTCCTTTGATGCTTCTCCAATGATTCTTTACTGCCCAATGTCTCTGAGGGTGGTGCTATGTTGGAAATACCTATCCATTTCTCCTTCACTACATTGCATTTGGAGCAGTTGAGTTTCCTTCATACTGAAATGATGCCCAAATTAGGGTTACAAATTTTGAATGGTGATGCCCATATCAACATCTCTTCCTGTTGTCAGCACATTTGGACCACACCTCATCTTCCACATATATTTTTCCCTTTATGATATATTTATCAACTTATTGAGAAAGCGTGGAAAAAGGCCCTTTCAGCCCTTTGAGCCATGCTGAGCAGCAACCCCCTGATTTAATCCTAGCCTAATCATGGGACAACTTACGATGACCAATTAACCTACCAACCGGTACGTCTGCAGGCTGTGGTGGTGGGGGAGCTGGAGCACCTGGAGGAAACACATGCTGTCACAGACAAACTCCTTACAGACAGCAACTCAATTGAACCTGGGTCACTGGTACTGTAAAGAGTTGTGCTAAATGCTGTGCTACCATGTTGGTTCCTTATCAAGGAATTATTGTAGGAGCAAGTTAGCATTGGCAGTTTCAATACTCTGCATATTGTCAGTCACAGCTTATTTACAGTTTGCCTGTTTACAGAATTGGTGGTCTTGTACATGTCTACCTCAGTGGTCCCCAACCACCGGGCCGCAAAGCATGTGCTACCGGTCCGTGAGGAAACGATATAAGTCAGCTGCACCTTTCCTCATTCCCTGTCATGCCCACTGTTGAACTTGAACGCACGCGAGGTCATCAGTTGCCTAAACGTAGTGATACCCTCGCGCCAGGGATCACTCGGGTAACCGGCTGCCTTGTGCGGCCGGCGAGAAGTGCCATTGCTACTGGCCTGGAGTGTGGACAGATGGGCGCCACCTCTAAACCTGTTTAGCACACAAAATCTTCGTGGGGAACCCAGTGCTAAAATATTCGCAGACAACCTAATTTGGGCTCAGGGATTTGTAAGTAGCAGAGCAGTTACCTCATTGTGATCTACTGAAAGTCATCCCTCGAGCCAAACTTTTGTCAGCCGATAGATCCTACCTACCTACGGGGGGGGGGGGGGGGGGCACCCTATCGCACTCCTGGCTCGGTCGGTTGCTCTCTCTGGACTGCGACCGCCATGGCCCCGGTACAGGGACCTCCGGCCTTTATCTTGTCCTCTCACTGGTGTGTTGCAGTGATTTTATTTATCCATGCGAGGAAAATATGTGCTGTGTGTTTAATTAGAATAAATCCTTTTAGAAACAAAATTGAGTGTATTAGCCACTTGGAAGTGACTTATCACCTATATTCCAGTCATGATTAACACATCCCCACCCCGGTTGGCCAGTCCGCCAGAATATTGTCAATATTAAACCGGTCCACAGTGCAAAAAAGGTTGGTGACCCCTGGTCTATCTTATCCAGCAGCTGTTAATGTGTTAGTTTTTTTCCCTAATTACTCAAGTTCATACTGAAACAAAAGCCGTGAAGGTTATGTCTTCATGTTTACCATTTTGTTCTTTTGGCAATTTGTTAAATGGACAAGTAATGTTACGTCTAAATCCTTGCTTTTATTTAAACTGAAATTACTTGTTCGATCCCTTTCTTACTGCACAAGAATACATCAAATTAATGTGTGTAGACTGCAAGGGGAAGGTATTTGCAATATGATTGAATTATTGAAATCAAAGCACGTCGGACGTCTAGAAAGGTTTTTGGGTGAATTTGTTCAGTGGTTTATTTTGTGAAGTATACTGCTTCCTGCAGTATCGTGGGGAGAAGGGGAAGGTATTTGTACTTTTTAAAAAATTTAAAATGCAGCCTATAGAGTAGGTGATGGAAGTTGGTTCAATAGCGTCTTTTAAAAGGAAATTGGATTAAGGCTTGGATTTGTTGACTGTTACAGCACAAACGGAGGCATTCAGCCTGTTCTGCCTGTTTTGGGTCCAATCAATACCCCGGCTCTTTTCTCCAAAGCCCAGTAAATGTTTACCCTTCATGTAGTTTGTCCAATTTCCTTTTGAATGTTTCCATTCAAACTGTTTCTTTTGCCCCAACTACGTTGCAACTCCACTTGGAGCAGTTTCTCTTTATTTACTCAAACCTGTTCATAATTTGCACACTTCTAAATACGTTTTTAAACCACCTTTCAAAGAGACCATCCAGTTTCTCCAATCTCACAACATCCCTGGAACTATTCTAATGAAACTCTAATGCGAGCTTTCCAAAGCCTCTGTCGTTCCCAGCATACTTTCCCATAATTGTCTTGAAAGAGAGAAAAAGGGTCTTTGAGGTGTTTTGTGGTAGCCTGCGAACACAGACAAGGGTGCAGAGTTGAGAGCCATATCAACTATTATTGTTTAGACGAGGTTTAAGGTGCTGCATAACCTCCTAATGTTGAGGGAACACTATAAGTGGCTTCATTCCCCCTTGAGTTGAGACCTTTGAAATGGTGGAAAAGTGTATCGTAATGATCCCTATATCACGACAGTGACTGCAAAGTGAAAACAACTCATTGATTGTTGAAGGGCTTAAGGGCATTTTGAGATAATGAACATGGCTGTGTAAGTGAGTGTTTACTTTTCCCATTTCTATAATAGATTTTGGTGACGGGCGGGTCAGGAAGGTTGAAAAGCTCACTCACTTTCTAGGCTTTTAATGCCTGTGAGCCCTTAACAATCTTAGCTCCTTTCTAGACTGTGGCTGCACATTCTACCTGCACCAGTAGGTCATTGTGTTTGAACCCATGCATTAGAGCAGTGTTACTGAGTTACAGAGGATGTTAACGATGTTGTGGAACATAGTATCATAGTGCTTAGATCAAAAGTA
This sequence comes from Hypanus sabinus, assembly GCF_030144855.1. Taxonomy (NCBI): domain Eukaryota; kingdom Metazoa; phylum Chordata; class Chondrichthyes; order Myliobatiformes; family Dasyatidae; genus Hypanus; species Hypanus sabinus. The sequence goes on from NC_082716.1 coordinate 81,313,919, forward strand.
TAGATCAGTGTTTTATTTAAGCATTTCTTTTACTGCACTCGACTTGGTATCAGGATATTCCAGTTAGGGCTTGTTGCAGTTTTAGTTCCTTTTTCCAAAGCCTCAGGTTGTCAAGATTGGGAGCAGAGAGGTACTTGAAAAGACGTGTCCTCCATCAGGGATTTCAGGGTGGCGGGGGTTAAATACAATTCCACAAGTTTACATATTCCACTTTTCCTTATTGTCACTATCCTTTATTCCCAGAAGGAAATGTGTGCATGTCACAACTTAAATTCAGTGCAGTAGTGAAACCTGGTGAATAGATATACACAGATTTTTTTTGAAGTATTAAAACAAGTGAATAAGGTGCTTTTTTCCCTCTAAATAAATATATATATATATACTGTCTTGGCTTAATAAACTGGTAGAGGACAAAAGCGAAAAGCTGTGTTAATCCATCTGTAAGTCAGTGGTTAGGTCTGGGTGCTGACTACTGTTCACTCTAAGCTGTGTGGGTCCGTGGCCGCACTGTAACTGAAATGCTCCCGCACACATAGCCTTCGTTGCTGCACAGCTGGAATTTTCTTTTGTTTAATGTGTCGTGCAGTTTTCAGGCCATGTTTTAAAAAAAAATATATTCCTTGCTCAGAGCAATGGTTAGTCTGCACAGCTGTAAAAAGAGGGAATGTAGGTGCTGACCTCATCATATTTTTGGAGGGATGTTGAGGGTTTGGAAGGCTTGCTGGAATTATCTGGAGTGAGAAGCTACTTTTATGTGGATAGAGTAGAGAAAAGAGAGCAAATGTATTTAACAGATGTGTTCAAAGTTTTTTTCAAGAAGAAGTAAGTGAAACTGTTTCCAGCAGTAGAACAGTTGTCTTTGGAATTATAATATTATCAGCATAATTACCAGAGAGGAAACAAGTTGATTTTCAATTGCAGTAGCGTGCTGTAGGAGTGATGTCAGTAACGACTTTCAAGGGGAAAATATGTGGATACTTGGAAGGAAAATTCTTAGAGTTGGACTAATTAGAGCCGGTGTGGCTCAGTGGGTTGAATAGCCTTTCTGTGTTTCATGATTGCATGAGATAAATATATTATCCAATATTGTCCTTGGAGGGAAAAAGTGTTTAGACTACATGTAGTTTTGAGTATTTTTAACAATATTGACACAAACATGGATGTTTACTTTTGGGTATTTTAACATTTACCATTTTGAATTTTCAGCTTACACAATGATTGGAATATGGGACAGGCAGTAACAGAAAAGTAGACTTTACATAGTCAACTATTGGAAAAATAGGCAAATAAATATCATTTCACCTCTTTTAAATTGTTGATCCCATTTTGCATTTGTGCCACATTTGTAAGCTGCAATTGAAAAGTATGACCTCAGGCTCTATTTTAAAAAAATTGGGTGATGGTCAGTTTGTTAATATGAATTCTGATTATCAACAGTGAAATTCTTTTTCATTGATCTGTGGATGAAATGGACGTTTATTGATGTTGGCTGCTGTTTTTAAACAAATGCATCCTGCTGAGTTGGGACGATTAAAGGCCATGAATTTGTGTGCCGAAATGATTCATTTTGCATGGAGCAGTCTTGGGGGGCCAAGATGTCGGTAGTGATATACAGCGTTTTGTGGGCAGTTCACACAACTACTAGATGATCTACTAAATATACTTCTGAACTGTCCAACGAAGCAGCGATTTTATAATCTTAAGGATTTGGCTTGACTTTTGGGATTCAGATGCAGCACCTTGAAGATGAAGGGTGGCCGTTGCTGGGGTGGACTTCACACCAGAAAGCAGAAACCGAACCATTGTTCAGTGTTGTCTGCCCGTGTTTGACCCATCTCCCTCTCTTGCTACTACCATCGGGGGAGTGTAGGAGTCAAGGGCCCTGTCTCGCCACCTTGGGGAGTGGTCACCTCTGCTGCCATCTGGCTCGTGCTTCACTGTTGAGCTGACTGCTGTAGCTGTGACTCACTTTCAGGGACACTCCAGCTCATCATGTTCTGTGTGTTATTTCTTTGCCTTTTCTATTGTGTGATTTGTCTTTTTTTCTGCACATGCAACATTTGTTGTTTTTTTGTGTGTGGTTTTTCATTGATTTTATCGCATTTCTTTTTTTGTGTGGTTTCCTGCAAGAAGATGAATCTCAAGGTTCAAAGCTCAAAGTAAATTTATTATCAAAGTACCTATATGTCACCATCTACAACCCGAGATTCATTTCTTTGCATTCAAAATAAGTGCAAAGAAAGAACAATAGAATCAATGGAAAAACTTCAAAGTATAAAGATGGACAACAACCAGTATGCAAAATACAACAAATTGTGCAAATACTAAAAGAATAAATGATTAATAATGAACAAATAAGCAATAACAATCATGAACATGAGTTGTAGAGTCCTTGAAACTGAGTCCATAACTCTGAAACTGTTGTGGAACAGTTTAGTGTTGAGTGAGTGAAGTGAAATTATCCCCTCTGGTTCAAGAAATCTGATGGTAAGGGGTGATAACTGTTACTGATCCTGGTGGTCTGGGACCTGAGTCTCCTCTACACCCTTCCTGATGGTAGTAATGAGGAGAGAGCATGGCCTAGGTGGTGGGGGTCCTTGATGATGGAAGCTGCTTTCCTGCACGGCACACCTTGATAATATGCTCAGTGGTGGGGAGGGCTTTACCTGTGATGGACTGGGCTTTTTGTAGGCTTTTCCGTTCAGTGGCATTTGTGTTTCCATACTAGGCTCAATGCATCCAGTCAGTATGCTCTCCACTGTGCATGTGTAGAAGTTTGTCATATTATTAGATAGCTTGCCAATGGCAAGTTTCAGAATTAAAGGTTGTATATGAGATGTATACTTTGGAAATAAATTTGCTTTGAACTTTGTATTTTTCAGTGCCAAGGTTAATGGGAACATTATCAGAGAAATCTTGTTGGCTTTTGCCAAAGTCATGTATACGCAAGAGTTGTATGGATGATCAATTGGATCACTGATCATTTAATGGTGTAGCGCTATGTCAGATACAGCTGTTGGTTCCATGTTTGGTCCATGTTTTGTGCCCAGAGAGCCTGACAACAAAACCAAGTTCATGTCATCTTTTCTGATATTTGCTAATTCTTTTGAGTACATGCTTTCAGGATTGGTTTAGAGTTGCATTGTATGTGCAAGGACAGGAAGAATCACTAGGACTCGGATATTAAGAAATAGTGATTAAGACGGGTGACATACCATTGCTGGCGTCTGTGGAGCTGTGCTCTTGCACAGGAGGAAGAGGGAGGATAAAAAGAAAATGAGCAAAAACATCGCTTCTTTTTGATTCAGGAGGTGACGAGGTCAAGTCTGTGCTGGCTTGTATTAAACACTGTCGTAGCAAAGCAACGTCCATCATCAGAGTTCCTCACCACTCAGGCCATGCTCATTTCTTGCTGCTGCCATCAGGTAGAAGTTACCAGAACTCAGGACTTGCACCACTAGGTTCAGGAATAGTTGCTACCCCGCCACCATCAGGCTCTTGAATAAAGGGGATCACTACATTCACTTGCCATCCTTTGAGACAACCAGTGACCTCTCTTTGAGGACTCTATCTTGCTATTTCGTGTTCTCGTTATTTATTGCTATTAACTTATATTTGCATTTCCACAGTTTGTTGTTTTCTGCACTCTACTTGATCTTTCATTGATCCCGTTGTAGTTACTGTTCTGTAGATTTGCTGAGCATGCCCACAGGAAAACTTACCTCAGGGTTGTATATGGTTGCGTACATGTACTTTGATAATAAATATATTGTGAGCTATTAAGAATGCTCTTCTTTCTCTTCATCCCCCCCCCCCACCCCCAATGGCTCCACAAGTTATTCTCTCTCAGCTCCCTGTTTCTTCTTTGAACAAACTGATTCTATTTCCGTCATTCCTAGTTAGTAAATTCCAGATCAATTGCTACTTTTTGCAGAAAGAATTTTGAGACGTAGAGTAGATGGGTGCTATCTTTTTCCCAGAGGTGAAATATCTAATACTAGAGAGCATGCATTTAAGGTGAGAGAGGGAGGTTTTTTTTTAAGCAGAATGCACTGCTAGGGGTGTGTTGGGGGAGCCCGCAAGTCTCACCACACATTCTGGAGCCAACAAAGCATACAGTGCTTGGTAGAACAACGCAGAGCACAACAAAACAGAACAGTCCAAGCAACAACCGTTTCACCCACCCACTCTGACCTTGACCAAACCATGATGTAAACCTTTAACAAATCTCTATTTTGCTTCACTGTCCTTGGACTTTACTTCCATTAGTGGCGACCAAGTTGAAAAATTCAGTCCATTTTCAGCCTGTAACAATTTGGTATAGAAGCATCTATTCATGAGGATGTATTAATTATTGTGTCTATGCAGTGCATGCCTGTTAGAGTATAATTCTTTAAAACTTTTGGAAAAAGTAAAAGATTCTCTTGGATGAATACTCCAGTGCTAGATAGTTGTCCTGAAATCCTTTTTGTTCCTTGATAAGGCAAGTGTTAAATAATCTTGAAGGCGTCAAGCTTCATAATAGCACTTAGAATGTGCATCCCCTTTCAAAATACCATGATTAAAATCACAAGACAGTACTTGTTTTCTTTTGCTATTTGCATCCTGAATAGTGGCTTTTCAAATATAAAATCAGAATATTTTCAAAACATCAGCTGTGCATTGATGGATCCTCTGAAAGATCTATAGAATCATGCTTGTCACCATGCTGTAACTACGCTCTAATAATATGCTGAGGGATTTAACCCGTCAATACCAAATCACATACCAGGTTGAAGAAACAGACTTCTCAAATGGTAAAGATTAAAGATTTGTGTCTTTTGCCACTGCAACCAACAGTGTTGGAGTTGGCATTTTTTTAAATCTTAAAAAATATTGAAGGCTTAGTTTCTTCAACTTAGATATATGATTGTGGTACGGAATGGTTAAAACCTTCAGTACATTTCAAACCTAAAACATTTTAACAAACATGCGTGATAATAAATATGATTTTGTAGTAGATCTGAATAAATCATTTACTGAACAGTAAAGCTGTTGTGTTTTTCACATTTTGAACAGTCACATGGCCAGGATCAGTGAATTGGTTTGAAGTAATCTAATGTGTAAGTTAGAGTCAAGTTGCCAAATGAGGACATTGGGTAGTTAGATAGATAGATACTTTATTCATCCCCAAGGGGAAATTCAACATTTTTCCAGTGTCCCATACACTTATTGTAGCAATAAGTTGAAAACTTTTTAAGAATTCTTAACTGTTTTAACCACTTATGGCCTCAGGTTTAGGCTCGAGAGTAGTCAGCTGAGTTTTTAGCCAGATGAATTATTGCTTTATGGGTTTTCTTTTCAGTTACTCATTCTTCCATCTAGTTACTGTGTTATAATTCTGTTTGGAATCACCATCTTTTGTTTGATGATGTGAACTCGCACTGTTGCCGATCTCCAGTTTCTTCAGATGTTACAATCTCTGAGTGGTGAGCAGTTCATGTGTTTAGTCCATTTGCAGTCTGCATCAACTTTGCACAATTAATATGGCAAAATCCTCTAAAAGCAATTCACATGGACTTTATTGACAAAAACTTAGCTGCCTAGCTAAAAGAATGGCCGACATATCACAAAGGTATGGGTTCAGAGAGGGACAAGGTCACAGGTGCACGGCTGTAGAGGCATAATGGAGATGTAAGAGATTGTAGATGCAGAAAATCTGAAAAAACACACAGGATATCAGTTGGTATCCCACTCTTCTCCTCTCAACCCCCCCCCCCCCCCCCATCACCTGTATCGTAACTTCATAATTCACATTCTTCTCCCCCCTTCACTAGGATATCATTCCACCCCCCCCCCCCCAATCTGTGTCCACCAACTTATACTCACTCGAGGGAGTTCCCCTCTTTCTATCCAGCCCTGATGAAGGATCTCAATGCAAAACAGCGACTGTCCATTTCCTTCTATAGATGCTGCCTGACCTGCTGAGCTCTTCCTGCTCCTCTATGTGTTACTCTGAATGTATAAATGATTCAGTACAAAATGGTGCAGCTAGTAGAGCCACTGCCTCACCGTGCCATAGATCGGGTTCAATCTGTGTGCTTTGTGAAGTTCACCAGTTATCCCCGTGATAAAAATTCAAAGTAAATTTCATTATCAAAGTACATATACAGATTCAAGAAGGGTTTGTGAACTCTTTGCAATTACTTGGTTTTCTGAATTAATTACTCATAAAATGTCTGATCTTCATCTAAGTCACAATAATAGACACACACAATCTGCCTAAATTAATAACACAAACAATTGTACTTCTCGTCATTACTGAGTAGAACATTTAAACAATCACAGTCTAGGTTCAAAAGCATGTGAACCTCTGGGGTAATGCCTTCTACAAAAGCTATTTGGAGTCGGGTGTTCCAGTCAGTGAGATGACATTGGAAGTGTGGTTTGTAGAGGTGACCTGCCCTACATTTAAAAAAAAAACACAGGTTACTGATGGAGCCTGCTCTTCTCCAGAAAGATCTGTTTATGTGCACCATGCCTTGATCAAGACAACATTCAGAGGACCTTGGAAGAAGAATTGCAGAGATGCATGAAGCTGGAAATGTGAGAAAAGCATTTCTAAAGATCCGAGTGGTCATTAGTCCACCCTAAGAGAAATTGTCTACAAATGGAGAAAATTCAGTACTGCTGTTACTCTCCCTAGGAGTGGACATCCAGCGAAGATCACACCAAGAGTACAACATGCAATGCTGAAGGAGGTGAAAAAGTACCCAAGGGTAACAGCAAAAGACCTGCAGAAATTTCTAGAACTTGCTAAAGTCTCTGTTCATGTGTCTACTGTAAGGAAAAACACTGAACAAGAAGGGTGATCAGGGAAGGATACCAGGGAGGAAAACACTGCTGTCCAAAAGAAAACATTGCTGCATGTCCCAAGTTTGCAAAAGACCACCTGGATGTTTCACAATGCTTCTGATCAATGTTCTGTGGACAGATGAGACAAAAGTTGAACTTTTCAGCAGAAATGCACACCACTGTGTTTGGAGGAAACAGGGCACTGCACAGTAACATCAAAATCTTACCTGAAGCATGGTGGAAGAAGCATCATGGTTTGGGTCTGCTTTGCTGCTTCAGGGGCAGATTAGCTTGCAGTCAATTGAGGGAACAATGATTCTATCAAAGCACTTTATAGGAGAATGTCAGGGCAGCAGTCCGTCACCTGAGGCTTAATAAAAGTTGGATGATGCAACATGACAGTATTCTGAAACATATGAGTAAATCAACAACAGAATGGTTTAAAAAGAAGAAAATTTGTATTTTGGAATGGCAAAGTCAGAGTCCAAAACTTAACCCAATTGAGATGATGTGGCATGACCTGAAGATAGCCATTCCTGCGAAGTATCCCAGAAATATTGATGAACTGAAACAGTTTTGTATGAAGTCTGAAATAGTCTAAAATTCATCCTCGCCATTATTCAAGTCTGATCAGCAGCTAGAGAAAATGTTTGGTGGAGGTTATTGCTGCTAAAGGAGGTTCTACCAATTAGTAAATACAAGGATTCACACAGTTTTCCAGTCTGTACTGTGAATGATTAAACAATGTGTTCAGTAAAGACATGGAAAGTAGAATTGTTTGTGTGTTATTAGTTCAGGCAGATTGTGTTTGTCTGTCCTGTCCCATGATCCTTTCCCTTCTCTAGCTCTGTATTCCTTTTGCCAATCACCTGTCTGGCTCTCAGCTTCACCCCACCCCTTCCGGTCTTCTCCTATCATTTCGCATTTTCCCCTCCCCCTTCTACTTTCAAATCTCTTACTATCTTTCCTTTCAGTTAGTTCTGACGAAGGGTCTCGGCCCGAAATGTCAACAGTGCTTCTCCCTATAGATGCTGCCTGGCCTGCTGTGTTCCACCAGCATTTTGTGTGTGTTGTGTTTGTCTATTATGTCTTAGATGAAGATCAGACCACATTTTATGAATAATTAATACAGAAAACCCGGTAATTTCAAAAGGTTCACTAACTCTTTATTGCAACTGTATGTCACTATATACAATTGAGATTCATTTTCTTGGGGACATACTCAATAAATTTACAGAATAATAACCATAATAGAATCAGTATAAGACCAACTAACTAGGGTGTTTAACCAGAGTTCAGAAGACAACAAAATATGCAAATACAAAGAAATAATAAATGTCAAGAACATGAGATAAAGAGTACTTGAAAGTGAGTCCATTGGTTGTGGGAACATTTCAATGATGGATTGTGAAGTTAGCCCCTTTGGTTCAAGAGCCTGATGGTTGAGGGGTAATAACTGTTACTGAACCTGATGGTATGGGTCCTGAAGCTCCTGTACTGCCTTTCTGATGGAATAAGTGGGTTTACGCCAGTTTCCTCCCATATCCCAGATGTGTGGGTGGTTCATTGGCTTCTGTAAACTGCCCCAGTTTGTCAGGTTGTAAAATCAGGGAGGAGTTAATAAGAACACAATGTGAATCAATAATGTGTTCGTCAGTTCAGTGCAAAATAGTGGTCAGTGTAGCCTCAATGTTGTATATATCTCTCTTGACTCCTTTTAGATTTATGTTTTTTGGTTTGAATTCAAGTAAATGTCTGTTTCTCTCTTACTGTACCTGTGTAGTAAATGGCTGTTGTGTGGTCTTCATGCTGGATGTTGATCCTGGGAGACCCAGACTCTCCCAGCGAACTACATCTGCGCGAAGTGCATCTCCCTGCAGCTCCTTGAAGACCATGTTAGGGATCTGGAGCAGCAGCTGGATGTCCTCCAGCTTGAATGGGAGAGTGAGGAGATCATCGATCGGAGTTGCAGGGAAGTAGTCACCCCGAAGTTGCAGGAGGTGAGTAGCTGGGTGACTGTCAGGAGAAATGGAAATGTGAATAGGCAGTCAGCACAGAGCACCCCTGTGGCCATTCCCCTCAATAATAAGTATACCATTTTGGATACTGTTGTGGGGGTTGACCTCCCAGGGGAATGCCACAAAGACTGGGTTACTGAGCATAGGTCTGTGATGCAGAAGGGAAAGAGGGAGATGAGGGGAGCGGTAGTGTTAGGGGACTCAGTAGTCGGGGTTCTTGGATCATTGAGATCTCTTCTGGGGGAGGTATGACGTTCAAAAGTGATGGGTTGCACCTGAACCCAAGGGAAACCAATATGTTCGCTGGCAGGTAGGATAGGATAGGTGGTAAAGATGGTGTGCAGTCAAACTGTCAGGAAGGGCAGGCAGATGATAGGACAAAATTGTAGCCAGCAGGGTGAGTGTCAGTGCATTAGGGATGCAGAATCAAAAAGGGTAGCAAATACAGCATCCAAAGTGTTATATCTTAATGCTCGCAGTATAAGAAATAAGGTGGATGATCTTGTTGTAATATTACAGATTGTCAGGTATGATGTTGTGACCATCACTGAATTGTGGCTGAAGGACAGTTGTAGTTGGGAGCTGAATGTCCAAGTTTACATGTATCGGAGGGATAGGAAGATAGGCAGAAGGGGCTCTGTGGCTCTGCTGGTAAAGAATGACATCAGATCGATAGAAAGATGTGACACAGGATCGAAGATGTTGAATCCTTGTGGGTTGAGTGAAGAAGCTGCAAGGGTAAAAGGACCCTAATGGCAGTTATATACAAGCCTCCCAATAGTAGCTGGGATGTGGACCACAAATTACACTGTAAATAGAAAAGGTGAGTCAAAAGGGCAATGTTATGGTAGTCATGGGGGATTTCAACATGCAGGTTGATTAGGAAAATCAAGTTGGAAATGGATCTTGAGAGTGTTGAATGCCTATGAGATGGCTTTTTAGAGCAGTTTGTTCTTGGGCCTACTAGGAGATCAGCTATACTGGATTGGGTGTTATATAATGAACCAGTGGGACTAGGAAGCTTAAAGTAAAAGAACGAATCCTTAGGAACCAGTGATCACAATATGATTGAGTTCAACTTGAAATTTGTTAGGGAAGAAGTAAAATCTGATGTAGCAGTATTTCAGTGGAATAAAGGAAATTACAGTGGTATTGGAGAGGTTGGCCAAAGTAAATTGGAATGAGATGCTGGGAGGGATGACAGCAGAGCACCAATAGTGTGAGTTTTTGGGAAAAATGAGGAGGATGCAGGATAGTTGTATTCCAAAATCAAAAATACTCAAATGACAAAATAGTACAACCATGGCTGACAAGGGAAGTCAAAGCTAATGTAAAAGCAAAAGGAGAGGGCATATAGCAAATCAAAAATTAGTTGGAAGACAGAGGATTGGGAAGCTTTTAAAACCCTACAGAGAGCAACTAAAAGAACCATTAGGAGGGAAAAGATGAAATACGAAAGCAAGCTAACAAATAATATCAAAGTGGATAGTAAAAGTTTTTTCAAGTGTTAAAACAAGGCATGAGAGTGGATATAGGACTGCTAGAAAGTGAGGCCGGAGAAATAATGACAAGGGACAAGGAGATGGCTGATGAACTAAATGAGTATTTTTCATCAGTCTTCACTGTGGAAGACACTATCAGTCTGTCAGGTGTTGAACAGTGCGAGGGAAGAGAAGTGAATGTAGTTACAAAGGAGAAGGAGATGGCAGATGAACTAAATGAGTAGCTTAGAGTATTTTCAGAAAGCTGAAAGGTCTAAGGTCACACAGACCAGATGAACTGTATCCTTGGATTTTGAAAGAGGTAGTGGTAGAGATTGTGGAGGTATTAGTAATGATATTTCAAAAATCATTGAACTTTGTCATGGTGCCAGAGGACTGGAAAATTGCAAATGTCTCTCCACTCTTTAAGAAAGGAGGAAGCCTACAGAAGTGGCAAATGAAATACAAAGTCACAAAATCTGAGGTGCAAAGGGAGTCCTTGTGCAATACGCCATAAAGTTTAACTTGCAGATGGAGGAAGGCAAATGCAATGTTAGCATTTATTTCAAGAGGTCTAGAATACAAGAGGAGGGATGTGACGCTGAGGCTTTATAAGGCACTGGTGAGGCCTCACCTTGAGTATTGTGAAGAGTTTTGGATTCCATCTAAGAAAAGATGCGCTGGCACTGTAGGGGCTTCAGAGGAGGTTCACAAGGATGATTCCAGGAGTGGAAGAGTTATCATATGAAGAACATTTGATAGCTCTGGGTATGTACTCACTGGAATTTGGAAGGATGGTGGGGGGAGATCTCATTGAAACTATTTGAATGTTCAAAGGCCTAGACAGAGTAGATGTGAAAAGGATGTTTCCCATGGTGGGGTAGTCTAGGACAGGAGGGCACAGCCTCAGGATAGAGATGCAGAGAAGTTTCTTTAGCCAAAGAGTGGGAGATCGTTGAATTTATTACCACAGGCCTCTGTGGAGGCCAGGTTGTTGGGTGTATTTAAGGCAGAGCTTGAAAAGTTCTTGATTGGACACAGCGTCAAAGGTTATGGGGAGAAGGTCAGGGAGTGGGGCTGAGGAGGGAAAAAGAGGATCAGCATGATTGAATGGTGGAGCAGATTCGATTCAATTAAAAGAAGAGTCCATGGAAAAACTCTCTTTTCCCTCTGCAGTAAGGGTATGTACACTTTGAAACCCTGAAAAGTTTTGCTTCTCCTTAAATGCTCCAAACAATGTAACTTTGAAGGAGGTATATGTTTTCTAAATATAAAAAATATAAAACTTAAGTCTGTGTCTGCATAAGTTTGTAGTTTTCACTCAACCAGCTAAGCTTTTAATATACTCCTTAAAAATATCTTTTAGATAGATGGTTACACTATTTAAAAATGGGATGGGGTGGGGAGAGATCAGAATCAGGTTTAATATCGCTTGCAAATTTGTTGTTGTGCCGTGGTACATTGCAATACTTAATAAGAACTAAATTATATAAAGAATATGTGTTTAAAAAGTTAAATTAAATAAATAGTGCAAAAAGAGAAAAGAAGTAGTGAGGTTGTATTTATGAGTTCAGTACCCATTCATAAATCTAATGGCAGAGGGGAGAAAGCTATTCCTGAATTGTAGAGTGTGTGCCTTCAGTCTCCTGTTCCTCCTTCCTGATGGTAGCAATGAGAAGAGGGCATGTTCTCAGTGATGGGGGTTCACAATGAGGAATGCTGCCTTTTTGAGGCATCACTCATTGAAGATGTTCTGAATGCTGGAGAGGCTGGATCTCTCAATCTGTTGATCCCAATGCATGTATGGGTTTGGTATGTGGTGTCGCACATGAGGCTTTCTGTATCTGGAATTCTATATCATTCTTTTCAAAACAAAGCAGTTGGTGTTTCACCCTGTAACAACTGAGTTATTCAGCAGTTACAGGTTTAGTAATAGGTATTGATACAGCTCTTCCTGTTGGACCAGGTATTGATTTTGCTTTTTTTTGTAATTCCGTTCCAAGAAGAAATCCATTAGTCATTGAAAGAAGTTCTTTTGGAAGATTCTTAAAAGGTGTGGAAGATATAAAAGAGAAGTGAGATTTTTTTTTAAAAAAGAGATAACGGTGCCAGCATCCTCCTGGCTGACTGAAATTTTAAAGAAATGGGAGCTGTCTGACAGCGTATGTCTGAATGTTTGCAAAGAATTGCTTATGCATAAGCTGTATATCTAGATGCAGGCTGATGAATTTGTTTCTAGGTATATGGATGGGTGTATGAGTCAATATATCCTGCTTTTTTTCATGAATCTACAGAGGTCAGTTGGTAGTTTTATTTTATAACTAACTTTACACACACACACACACACACACACACCACCCCCCCCCCCCCCACCTCTGCTGCAGTAGCTTTTACAGTGAAGAATGCTTAGAGATCGAGTTTGTCTTCTTCATACTACAATGGCATAGAAGTTGTCCTTGAGCCTGGGGATATGTATACAGGTTTCCCCTGCTATTCAAAGATAGAGCGTTCCTATGAAATGGTTTGGAAGCCAGAATGTCGTAAAGTGAAGAAGCAATTACCATTTATTTATATGGGAAAAATTTGTGAGCGTTCACAGACCCTAAAAATAACCTACCAAATCATGCCAAATAGCACATAAAACCTAAAATAACAGTAACATATAGTAAAAGCAAAAATGATCTGATAAATACACAGCCTATATAATGTAGGAATACTTTTCCACAATTGTCCACAGTTTTCCAGCACTGTCCACCGCCGTGAAAATCTCACACGAGCGCTCTTGGCAGCACTTGCGGCAAAAACAGATGGCGCAGGCGCTCTCAGCAGAAACACACAGCGCAAACGTTCCCGCCAGAAACACACGGCGCAAGTGCTCTCGGCAGAAATACTCTTTCTAGTAACCTTTAAGCTAAGAAGCTACCAAATAACACATAAAAATACACAGCCTATATAAAGTAGAAATAATGTATGCCCAGTGTAGTTTCACTTACCGGAATCAGGAAGAGAGCGAGCAGGCTGATGATGATGTGTTAGGGTGAGTTGTCGGAGGTTGGGGTGGTGGGAGGTAGTGGAGGCTGGGATGTCATCTCATCGCCGTCTGTTTCCATCAGGGCAGGCAGGTCACCTTCTTCTATGTCTGCTTGCCTTGATATCGAAGGTTGAGATTTGTCGTCTGCTGTGGCTGATGTAGAAGGCTTCAAAAACGACAATATGCTTCACTGCTTAGCCTCGAGCATTTTTCTATCATACAGTTCTTTGTAAGCTTTAAACCATCCTGCAAATATGCCCTAAACCTTACATACCCTTTCAAAATTAAAGTCACACTTTTCTGCAATCATTGCAGCGTTGTCAGTCGCAGCGAAAATCTCACACAATTACTTCCCGTCTGTTCCTGGACGACTTCACTTTCGGGCCGTTCGCTACTGCGTTCGGTTTCAATTGTTATCCTTTCCTCTTCATCAGCTCTTCATCTGTCAGTTCTTGGTCATGGGATGCCAAAACCTCTTCAACATCATCTTCGTCAACTTCCACAAACCCTTAGCCAAATTCACTATATTGTTCACCACAATCAAAACGCTTTATTACATCTAGTTTTACACTAAGTGTAACACCCTTACGCGCTCTTTTAGGCTTTTCCAATACCTTAGAACTCATCTTGCTAACGGGTAAACAAAATAAATCGACATAAAGCACAGATGCTGACAGGCACGTGTTTAAGCAATGCCGGCTAGAATGCAGTTCCAGGGGATGAGCTCGGCTGCTTGGTGCGCGTGCTACCTTTCTTCGTGTCCTACCTTTTTCGGGCGCTGCCCTTTTCATAACAGTGAAAACACCTTCTGTTAGTGAAAACACGTAACTAATGTATGTCTTTCGTAACAGCGAGTTGATGTAAAGCAAAAGTTCGAAAAACGGGAGACACCTGTATACAGATTTACATGTCCTTCGCTTGATGGGAGGGAGACTGACTGGAGGGAGGGTGGTGGAGGGGTCAGTGATGAGGTTGGCTGCTTTCCAAGGCAGCAGAAACTGGAGGGGTGGTTAATTTTCATGATGAACTGGGCTGCGTTTACAACTCTCTGCAATTTCTTAGGCAGAGAATTGCTATACCAAGCTTTAATGCAGGGGTTCCCAACCTTTTTATGCCATGGATCCCTACCGTTAACCGAGGGGGTCAATGGACTCCAGGTTGGGAACCCCTGCTCTAAAGTATATGGATAGACGCTCTCTACAGTGCATTCTATAGAGCATCTGCTTTAGAAAAAACTGGTGAGGTTCATTGAGGACCCATGAATTTCCATAGCCTTCTGAGGAAGTAGATGTGCTAATGTGCTTTCTTGACCCAAGTGTCTATATGGTAGAAACAGTACTATTTATTGGTGTTATTTATACTCAGGAAATTGAATCATTTATAGCCAAGTAGAGTGCTGCCATCTGCAAACTTGTAAATGGAGTTGGAGCGAAATTCAGCCACATAGCCCTAAACTTATAGGGAGCAATGTAAAGGGCCTAGGACACAGCTTTGCAAGGCAACAGTGTTGAGGATAATTGTGCTGGAGCTGTCTGTACTTACTAATTGTGGTTTTTTCATCAGGAAGTCGAGGATCAAGTCAGAGAGAAAGAGAGATGCAGAGTCCTAGGGGAGATCTTGGAGTACAGTTTGTTTAGAATTATAATATTAAAGGCAAAGCTGTAGCCAATAAAAAGGAGTCTGACATAAGTATCTGTCTTATCCAGATGTTTTGGAAATTGGTATAGGTCAAGAAGACGGTGTCTGCTGTGGACCTGTTTCAGTGGTAGGCAGATTACATAGGTTGATGATGTCTGGACGGCTGCAGATCGTGTATGTCATGACCTACTGCTCCAAAATGATGGCTGTCAAAGACTTCAGCTCGTAGTCAATGAGACACTTTATTTTTCTTTGCCACCAGATGATGTTGATCATCTTAAAGCAAATGAGAGTCTCCGATTTGAATAGTGAGAGGTTAAAGTTGTTTGCAAATGCTTCTGCCAGCTGCTCCCTGCTGAATCAGTGGACAAGGCCAGAGACTCCATTGGGCTAGCCATTAACTGCCCATTCTTATCACAGATATGAAAAGTATGAATTTACATTTTGTGGATCCTCTGTTGTGAAATCAGTCTTTGTTTGAAGACTAAGAATTCCACGAAGCCACTCTGCCATGGGTATGATTTCAGCTACTAATACCAATTTTGCTCAGAGTAATAGGTGAACAAAGGAATAGTGACAGCAGGGTAAACTGCACCACTTGCTTAGCCAGCTGCCGAAACTGTTCGAAACATTCAAAAACTATTGAACAAATACTCAGTTCATTGACCGTCTTAAATAAAAGATTCAAAATGAAATGCTCAAAGCACAAACTTGAATGTAAGAACATTTAAAAATACTGAAGGAAGCTATAAAATTATTCTCTCTCAGCCCCCTCTAAATCTCCCCTTTGTTGCCTTACACCTACACCCTCTGCTATGGGAAAGTGTTTCTCACTGCGACACAGTAATGTAGCGGTTAGCACAATGCTTTATGGTATCAGCAATCTGGGTTCAACTTCCACCGCTGTCTGTAAGGAGTCTGCACATTCTCACTGTGACCCCATGGGTTTTCCTCCAGGTGCTCTGGTTTCCTCCCACAGTCCAATGATGTACTGGTTGGTAGGTCGATTGGTCATTATAAATTGTCCTATAATTAGGCTAGGGTTTATCGGGGGTTGCTGGGTGGCGTAGCTCAAAGGGCCTACTCTGCACTGTATCTTAATAAATAAATTAATTCAATTTTATGGAAAAATTTTAAATTCTGCTGCTTTCCTACATAGCCAGTTCTCTCTAATTTGTAATTTGTGCTTCTCTGGCATACCTAACGAATAAACTCTTCTTGGGTTTCCAGCCAGGTACAGATACCAATTTTAACTGAAGTTTTGATGACTAACCCTGCCTAGAGATGATAACCAGGCATGTCTAAACCGGTGGTATATATCTGCCCCACTGTCCATCCCTCCTGATTTGTTAGTCCTCATCTAATCAGGTTTCTGCTGTCCCATCTTGTTTATAATTGAATTCCAGTACTTAGAGTAAAACCTTTGTTAAAATTCTTGACACCACCTATTGTTAATTTCTACATGGAGGACTTTGAGGAGAGGGCACTGAACTGAGCTCATCACTGTTACGTCTCAAATGCTTCTTCAGATACGTCGATGACACCTTCGCAGTGTGGCCTCCTGGACTCCAGTTCCATGACCACCTGAACAGCATACATCCAGTCATTCAATTTACGATGGAGATGGAGAAGAATGGTTAACTCCCATTCCTGGTCATTCTAGTATGACAGAAATTGGATGCTAGCCTCGGCCATGGTGTCTATCAGAAACCCACTCACATGGACTTGTTCCTTAACAATAACAATCACTATTTCGACTCCCCGCGTAGAGTGGTCCTTTCTACTTTGATTAACTGTGCAAAACTATTTCAGCAGCTGGAGAGTCTCCATGAAGAATTAAGACGATTATGCACAGCGTTCTTACAGAGTGGCTACAAGGTGAACAAAATCAATTGGGGCCCTTACAACGGCCAGCAGAAAAACCAGGAAACCGAACAATGAGGAGGAACCCATTGCTACTGCCTGTCTTCCCTGTATTTCCGTGGTTCCTGGGAGAATCACCAGGATCTTGAAGTGATACTGGATTAATACCATCCACAAACCCATAAGAAAGCTCAAATTGCAGTTTATGCTGGTCAAAGATGACCTGCAACTCAGGGTAGCTGGCTTTTACAGGATTCTCTGTGAATGCAGAGCAGTGTATATTGGCCAGACAGGGCGCATGGTGGAAATCTATATCACGGAACACAGGATGTGTATCTGTTTAGGTTACCAGGAGAAATCGTCCGTAGCAGAACATTGTATTCACAGTGGCCACAGGGCTGACTTTTGGTACCAATGGCTCTTGGGGACTGCCTGGTGAAAGAAGCCATTGAAATATAGCTAGACGATACGAATTTTAACAAAGACTATGGTCTTGCTCTAAGAAAGTACTGGAATTCAATTATCAACCAGGTGAGACAGTGGAAACCTGACTGCAGGAGGACTAACCAATCAGCGACAAATGACGGGGGTAGATGTATACCACCGGACGAAACATGCCCAGGCATCATCCCTGATGAAGATGGCAAGAGTTTATCATTGAAATATCGGTTAAAATAGATACCTGTGCCCAGCTGGAAGCCTGAGAAGAGTTTATTCGTCTCTCTAATTGAATGGACTTGCTTTTCCTACTCGAGGTCAAAAACGGAACAGATTCCTATGTGTCTAAGAGAATAGTTACACAGAGAAATTGAAAACCTGTTATCCAAGTTCATCTGTTTTTCCTTCATTATAACTGTTTTTCATTGAGGGTCATGCATCAAAACAGATGGAAGGGTATAGAGTGTCTATACTTGAGTGGTGTACTTGCGAGCTTGTAATTGAAATTTTTAATGCCGTTACATCTTTAATTACAGCCAAACAAACTTGGCACTCAAAATTAACCTTACAAATGTGGAGTCTCTTTCCTCTGCGTTTGAATTATAGTTTTAAACTTCAAATAATTCCTAACACATCTGTAGTTCATGCGACATTCGTCTTTCAGGCTCTCCACTGTGGTTTAGAAAACTGATTCGAAGTTCAAAAGTTCAATGTACACTTATTATCGAAGTATGTATACATTATTCAACCTGGAGAATCATCTCTTAACAAGTAGCCACAAAACAAAGAACCCATTTTGGAAAAAGACTGTCAAACTCCCAGTGTGCAGACAGAATTAAACAACAAACTGTGCAAACAATGAACACAAGCAAGTAGTGTTCTGAACTGCAGTCCACAACGAGAGACTGTCGACAGACGGAAGTTCAGCTCAGACCAAACAGTGAGCTGAACTGGCTGGTCCCTCATCTTGGGCCCCAGCACCCTGACCTTTTCAGTCTGGCCTGGTGTCTAAATTCTCATCCAAGCATCGGCTTCAGTCATGATATGTTCTGGGGCCTGGATACCCTTGCCTCGATTCAGCCTGTACCCAACCTTTCTGATTCAGCTCAGCACTTAAGTCGTTGTCCAAGCACTGGGTTGAGTCACTTCGATGTGCTCTTGAGCCTGTACCCCACCATTCAATTCAAAGGTACATTTAATGTCAGAGAAATGTATACAATATACATCCTGAAATGTTTTTTCTTCATGACCATCCACAAAAGCAGAGGAGTGCCTTAAAGAATGAACGACAGATAAATGTTAGAACCCCAAAGTCCCTCCAACGAGTAAGCAACAGCAAGCAACAAACCCCCTCCCCCCACCAAAAAAGCATTGGCACCCGCCACCGATGACTCATGCATGAGCAAAGCAATAGTAAAGACACAGACTTGCTCTACACCAAAGACTACAATGTTCACCCGGCATTTGACATACCACAGGCTCTCTCTGTCCCTAATAAGGGAGAAAGGTGTCTCCGTTTTCACAGCGAGTGGGGAGACATAACAAACAACTTGCTGGTTTATGATATTAAAAGTCCGTTAACGTCGCTTTTTCAAGCACTGTGCCCAAAGATCTTGATTGTCTGAGCACACAGCCGTAGACATTCCGGCCCCATGACGACACACAGATCTCCTGACATGATACCAACCTTCGATCTACCCCGAGCCAGAGCCCCAAGATCCTAGGCCTCCAAAGCCGAGCCAGACTATTAGGCGGAGCCCTTGGCGTGCCGAACAACCGGCCAGTTATAAAACCCAGAGAGCGGGCCCCATTCCTACATAGTCAGGGTGTAACTCCAGGTCAGGGTCTTCAAAAAAAGAAAAGCGATATTAAAGACAGAAATTAGAGCTGTTTCCGAAGATGTAAGTGAAGGAGTTGCTGTTTAGCACCATCATCACTCTGCTCCTAGTTACCCCGATAAAGGTATCTCTCAAGTTCTGTATTGTTTGTTAACTTTATATTCCAGTGCAAAATAAAAATGATAGCAGACCTTTGACTAAGCAGAGGTGTATTGAATGGATAGCTCTGTTCACTGACTGTATAATCTAAGCCCTTCTCTTGTATCCAAAAGCACATTCCAACAAGAATGGCTAAATTATAACAACATTCTCAAAATGCTGGTGGAACACAGCAGGCCAGGCAGCATCTAGAAGGAGAAGCACTGTCAGGATGAAGGGTCTCAGCCCGAAACGTTGACAGTGCTTCTCCTTATAGATGCTGCCTGGCCTGCTGTGTTCCACCAGCATTTTGTGTGTGTTGTTTGAATTTCCAGCATCTGCAGATGTCCTCGTGCTGGCTAAATTATAACCATTTTAACCTTTTAAAGGGCTGTGGTTGTGCTGAAGACAGCATGAAAGAGATTCAGGGCTTTTCTGCTGCACTGAACAGTTACTTTGCCTACTCCAATCAACCCATACCTGGACCATAGCCCTCCGTACCCCTCCTGGGCATCCAGTTACCCAAAAATCTCTTAGATGTTGATATCAAATCCACATCCACCACTTCCTCTGGCAGATAGTTCCACGCTCCTCACTGTGCTCTGAGTGAAGATCCCCCTCCGATTCCCCTGAAATATTTCAGCTTTCACTCTTAACCTAAAGCCTCTTGCTCTAGTTTTACCTTAATGGAAAAATCCTGTTTGCATTTGCCCTTTCTATACCACTCACAATTTTGCGTAGCTCTGAAATCTCCACTCGTTCTCCTATGCTCCAGAGAATAAAGTGCTAACCTGGTCAACCTTCCCTATAACTCAAGTTCTGAAGTTCCAGCAAAATCCATGTTAATTTTCTCTGTATTTTTTCAATCTTATTGATATCTTTCCTGTAGATAGGTGACCAGAATTGGTCCAAATTAGGTCTCACCAATGCACTTAATACAGCATAAAGTGCATTGGGGGTCTTTAGTTATGGGGATGCATTAGATAGCCTAATTTTGCTTTTCCTGGAGTGAAGGAGTCTGCAGAATGACCTGATAGAAGTATAAAATTATCAGGGGCAGTAGATGGTCAGATTGGTGGTGGGGTGGAGATGCATATTTCCCCAAGGAGGTATATGGTGCTCTTTCCCTCCACTACCCTGAAGGTCACCCTTGGGCAAAGTGTATCGCCTGCTTAACCCGAGCCACCTGCCCCCCCTTCCAAAATCTGGATCATGTAAGGGAGACTCTGGTGGATGATCATATGAGCAGCTGGTTCATATCGGTCCTGGTTATGCAACCACTGATGCCTAGAAGAAGGCAATGGCAAACCACGTCTGGGGAAAAGTTTGCCAAGAACAATCATGGTCAAAAACCATGATCACCCATGTTATGTGACATGGCAAGTAATTATGATGAGATGGTCAGAAGTTTTTTTAAACCGTAATAGGGCTATCAGAAAGAAATGACATAAAATTTATGCTGAGAGGAAGGCGTATTAAAGGGGAAAAGTTTTTTTTCCTCCCTTAGTGGTTAATACCTGGAACTCATGATCAGAGACAGCAATGGAATCGGATACAGTCGCTTTGTAGAGGAGGCACTCAAACAGGCAAGGCATATAAAGTTACAAACTTAATGTGGGCAAGTGTGTTAGTATAGTTAGGCAAGAAAGTCACCAGTGACTTGGTGACTGAAGTATCTTTTTCTGTGCTGCATACTCTCCATAAGTACATGTGATGTTTTAACATAGTAATCTCCTGGTTTGTTTTAGCAGATTTAAACAAAATAGTTGCAATTATGGTAAATGTCAGCAGTGAAGTTGATTTAACATTTAACAGACTCAGATTAATTGGAAAAAAATTGGAGTATAAAATTGTGCACTGAGAAAGCAGGGGATCAGTGTACTCCAAAGAAGCTGTTCACTGACTCCTTTTTAAACGTTTTCATTTTGAATCCATTCAGTATTTAAACAAAAAGCCTGCATCTATAACCTAGAAATTTTAAATGAATAATTTGCTAAATCATTTCAGGTAACTATTAACTGTGCATATGGAATCACCTAATAGTTCCGCTAGAGCAGAGACATTGAATGTGTTTTTTCCAAATTGAGTTAGATGAGATTTTACAACAACATGCTAATTTGATTCAGAGTATCCATATTTGATCTTATGGCTGGAGTCTGTGCAAAATTAAATCAGATAATTAAGATAGATAGAAACTTTATTGATCCCAAAGGAAATTACAGCGTCACAGTAGCATTACAAGTGCACAGATATACAAATATTAGAAGAGAAGTAAGAAGGATTAAAAAACAAGTTCCCTCAAACAGACTAACAGGAGGGGGGGGGTCATCACTTCGCCTGCTACAGGTTGATTCATTATAGAGCCTAATGGCTGAGGGTAAGAATGATCTCAGGTACCAGTCTTTCGTCCAAATTAAGTTTGCGTATTAGAAATGAGTTTACGCAAGAATGTTAATGCTTGGATTTGTTAGACTCCAGTAACATTTACAGGTTTGAGGCAGCTCTGGGAGAAACGTTGCCAGTTCAAACTCCAGATATGAGACAAATCTCTTGACCACATGCAGACTGATTATGGAAAGAAATGAAAAGCAATAGGATTGTTGAAATGGGTTAGTTTAACTTCCCCAATATTGACTGGGACTTCCTTAGTGCAAGAGGCTTAAATTGGATAGAATTTGTTAGGTGCATCTAAGAGGATTTCTTGAAACAGTATGTGAATAGTCCCAACTAGAGGAGGGGCCATATGATAAGACCATAGGAGTAGAATTAGGCTAGTCAGCCTATTGAGTCCTCTCTGCCATTACATCATGGCTGATTAGTTACCCCTCTCATCTCCGTAACCTTTTTTTTGCCTTGACTAATCATGTCCACATCTGATATGTGGGAGCTGATTAAAGATCAGCTGGCAGAGTTCAGACCCAGTATATTCCAGTCAGTAGGAAGGACAGGGATGATAAGATATGGGAATCTTGGATGATAGAAGTTCTGAATTTAGTCAAGAAAAAGTAAGTGTACATGATGTTTGGGAACTAAAATCAGCCTGGGCCCTTGAGTAACGTGAAGAAAGCAGGAAAGAGTACAATTAGGGAATTAGGACAGCCAAAAGGATCTATCAAATACTCTTGGCATGTAGGATTAAAGAGAATCCCAACACATTTTATACTTGCATTAAAGCCAAGAGGATCACCAGGGAGAGGGTATAAATACTTGCGTATAAATCAGGGACTTTGTACTTGGAATCGGGGACGTGGACAAGGTACTTAATGAATACTTTGTCGGTACTCACCGAGGAGAATGATATGGCAATTATTGAGGGTAGTGTAACACATACTGATATGCCAAGGCATTTTGAAATCAAAAAGATAGTGGTGCTGTGTCTCTTGAAGAATATTAATGTGGATAAGTCCTGTAGGCCATGATGGTATATATCCCAGGTTACTGAAAGAGACAGGAGAGGAGATTGTTGAGGCCTTGATGAAGATCTTTGTATCAGCACTAGCAACAGATGAGGCCCCGGAGGACAGAAATGCAGCAGGTGTTTTTCCTTCAAGAAGGGAAATGAGGATAATCTGGGGAATTGGTGGCTGATAAGCCTCACATACATGGTCAGGAAGATACTGGAGAGGATCTTTAGAGATAGTGATGATGTGTTTTTGGGAGGATGTCGCTTTCTCAAGGATAGTCAGCATGGCTTTGTGCGGGGCAGATCATGTCTTACAAAATTGAATTTATTTTTGAGGAGGAGTTGAAGGTGATTAAGGGTAGAGTAGTGATTGTTGTCTGCCTAGACTTCAGTAAAACATTTGCCAGGGGCCCTCATTGTAAGCTGATCTGGAAGATCAAGCTGCAAGGGATTGTTAATGACTTGGTAGGTTGTATTCAGAATTGGCTTGCCTATAAAAGACAACACATAGTGGTTGAAGGATGTCATTCTGGCTAGAGGTCTGTGCCTATTGGTGTTCCTTGGGAATTGGTGCTGGGACCTGGAGCCTCTGTAATATATATGAATGAGTTGGATGAAAATGGGGCAGGTGGGATAGTATGTTTGCAGACAACACAAAGATTGATGAAGTTGTGCGCCATGAAGATTGTCAAAGGATGCAACAGGATTCAGATTAGTTAAAGATGTGCATGGAAAAATAGTAGATGCCACTTAATTTGGGCAAGTGTGAGGTGTTGCACTTTGGGAGGTCAAATGTATGAGGAAACTATGCAGTTACTGGCAGGACCCCAAACAGCATTAACGTATCTTGGACTCCAAATCCAACCTCCCTGAAAGCGGCCACACAAGTATAGATCTGGTGGTGGAGAAGGTGGTTGACTTTGTAGGTTAGGATACTGGGTATTTGAATAAGGAGTTCATGTTGTAGGTATGTAAAACTTTGGTTAGGTTTCACTTGGAGTATTGTGTGCAATTCTGGTCGCCCCATTGAAAGAAAAGTCTAGAAGCACTGGAAAGAGTACAGGAAAGATTTGCAAAGATGCTGCTTAGATTAGAGGGTAGAAGTTTATACAGAGAGATTGGAAAAACTTGAGTTGTTCTCTGCGGTATGTGAGAGGCTGAAGGGAGACCTGAGAATTTCTAAATCAGTGAGAGGTACAGATAGACCAGGCATTCCCACCCTTCTTTATGCCATGGACCTCTACCATTAACCGAGGGATCTGTGAACCCTGGGTTGGGAGCACTTGGCCTAGGCAATTTTTTTGCCAGGGTATAAATATCAGGTGTAAATTGTCCTTCATTCAAGGTCAGTGGGGGCTGGGTAGTGTTTTACACAGAGACTGATGTGTGTTTGGAAGATGCTGCCAGGTATAGTGGTAGAGGCAGATACAAGCATGATATTTAAGAGATATTTACAAAGTCACATGATGATGCAGGGATAGGAGGGATATGAATCATGTGTAGGCAGAAGAGATTTGGTGTAATTTGACATTGTGGTCAGCATTGCTATTAGGAGATGAATGACTTGTTCCTCTGTTGTACTGTTCTGTGTTTTGTTCTATTAGACCATTGCTTCTGCCCATTGCCAAAGTGTTTACTCGCATGATTGTGTCTAACCTCTGAGTAGTGGTTAGGTCAAAACTGCTGAATAACTCCTAAGGCTGCTTGGAGAATCCTTGTTTCCTCTTAATTACAAAGTATACAGGAAGCTATTTTTGAGTTTTTGCTTGTTCAAAGGAAACCCAGACAGTTAGCACAGGTTGTATGTTATTGAATGTTTATGCTGTAACAGGAGTTATACTAAGTTGCTGGATAGCATGGGGATTGGATGCCATCATGAGTGTTAATAGATTGTCCTTTTATCTTCCAGGGCCTGAGTGTGGATCCTGTCCAATCTGATGGAACAAGTATCTGCTCTATGTCATCTGTGAAGGTCTAGGAGCTTAACCAGTTCTGAGCAGGTATGGATTGCTTGATTCTCATTCTGTGCTCTAGTATAGATCTGCACTGCCAACGCTTCATGTGATTTTTTTTTTAACTTCAAAAGCTGCAGATCTGAAGTAAAAACAGAAAATGCTACAATCATTGAGTCAGTGGCTGTGGTAAGAGGAACCATCAGCATTTTGGGCTGAGGATTCAGCTGGGAAAGAAACTGATTATAGACGTGGATTGGACAAGGGGTGTATCTGATAGGTTGATACATGACTGCAGTGGGGATTAACTTGTGAGGTCATTCAGTTGTTCAGTGGATGCAGTTAGATAGAGAAAATAAAGCAGCAGCTATGAGAGGAGAGCAGCAAATGAGAATACATCGAAAGATGTTTAAAGATTACTGAATGCATGGTTATGGAACATGGCCAACAAGTCGGGCTGAGGTAATGGAGAGGGGAGAAGCTGAGCAAATACCACAGATGGATGGCTTCTATCAGAAATAGACAGTTCTGACACAAACAGTGAATGCAAGCTACAGTCATGAGTATAGAAGGCTGCCCAAGACAGAAGGTGAGGTGCTCTTTCCAAAGCTTACATTAGGACCTCATTATTGCAGTGATGTTCTGATACGTCAGCGTGAGATGGGATATTGAAGTGGGAGCAACTGGGAATTCTGAGTTCAAGTTCTATTCAGTAATCACACTATCTGAGCTTGGATTCTCCAGTGTAGACGAGATGACACTGAATGCAGTACACTAGATTGGAAGAAATACAAGAGAATCTCTATTTCAGTTTGGGACAAAATCCATCCCATGAATGGGCAAAAGCAAAGTCTCTATATGTATTGTGGTAGATTTGAAACACTGTAGTAGCATCCTTATGTAATGGCCGCATACATTTCGCCTTACTTGCCTCAGTTTCCCTGTGTATTTTCATTAGTAAAATCTTTGAAAGAAAGATTCACTTATTTATAATTCACCATTAATGTAATATAATAATATTTGGAGGCCACTCTTAAAGCCTATTTTCACTTAGTGACCCTGATATCTAGTATTAAGACTAGGAAACCCAAATTATTATGACCACAATAAATGTGTTTCAGTGAAGATTTTTGATAAAATTATATGATACAGACTTTACTAGTTATCACACAATAATAATGCTCAAGTAATTTCATGTGATACTAACAGAGTTTGATCAAGAACATGCATGGAATGTCCATTATTTTATGATCCAGAGCTAATGTGTCTCTGGGACATCAATGGAGGGTTTTCCTTTAGAAGACCTCTCTTATTTCTCCCCACTAATATGAGTTTCTCAAGCTAATTTGCGTCTCACTTACCAGACTTGAGAGTACCATGGCCGAGGGCACCAGCAAGATAAAGCTGAGGGAACTCTGATTTTAATGCAGGGAATCACATCGCACCAGTTCAGGTGGGAGAAGTAACTATCAGAACACAGATCAAGCCATTCACTTTTCCAATATAGTGAATATCAACAGATACACTTACTTCCCAGCTTCTGAACACCTGACTTGCGTACATCGCATATATCCGAGCAAACTTTTGGAAGACTGGTGGTATGAATTTACTGCCATCTGCTGTGTGGAAGCTTGATACATGGCTGCATTTCTGGTTGCAGACTGTGTAAGAACCTTACTATGGACTGGGGAAGAACAACAACAATAAAAGATTCTTAATTCCCCCCCCCCCCCAAAGTGAAGTGATTAAAAACAATATAAAATTAATTTTTGATTCAGAGTCCCAGCTTGTTTCTCAATGGAATCGTGCATCACTGGTCCCAGTAATCAGTGGATAGTAATTCACTGCTTTCCTTTGGATGGTGACTGATTGTCAATGGTTGTTGCATCAATAGAGAGATAAAGTTCAGAGTATCTTTGAGGCTATCTTAACCTAAAATAATTGAAATTATTCTCCATTTTATTATAAAGATGGCCCAGTGGTTCAACTTGTGTAGCCACTACCTCATATATCATGCAGCCTAGGTTCAATTATGACCTTCACTGTGGGAGTTTGCATATTCTCCCTGTGGCTATATAGGATTTCCTTTGGGTACCAAGGTTGGTAGGTTAATTGGCTACTGTAAATTGCTTCTAATATTATGTTTGGTAACTTTGTAATGATGCTTAATCTCTAAATACTCTCTGTCTCTCTCAATCTCTCTGTCTCGGTCTCAAATATTACATACACAACACCTAGTATGAAAGTGATAGAATCTGGGAGTATTGCATGTGGGTAGAACAAAATAGGATTAGTGCAGAATTAGTTTAAAAAAAGTTTTATGGCTGGTGTGGAATTAGTGGGTTGAAGATCTTGTTTTAATAGCAGTGTGACACTGACTGCATGGCAATGATTCATAATAGAAATTTATTTTCATACTGAATTAAAATTGACAAAGATAAATGAAGAGGCAAATTTCCAAAGGGTTACAATGATTTGAGTTGAACATTCTCGGCAATTAATCACATCCAAATACTTCAACAAGCATATTCATGCAGGAATATTGGCAGCAATTAATCCATATACGTCAAGGTTTTTCTGAACTATGCTTTCTTTTCAATATGAGACAAACGAGAGTGAATTTGAAAAGTTCTTATGAACATTGAAAACCATAAATTCAGTAAATGTCTTAACTGACCAGAATCTGTAAAAGTGTAATGCATCTAGTGTATAAATTATTTGCTTGGGCTTCCTGAAGGCTTCAATTGAAGTTCAGTATTGATTGTCAATAGTTATTTAAATAAGTCAAGAAAATGTTTTGCAGTGACTTCATAGCTCTGTACGGGGAAGGGAATTGCCTGTAATTGAGAATTTTTTGATTGAGGACACTCCTGCTGACAGTTTTTGGTATGGAGGGATAAAAGAGCTTTGGGAAAGTCACTCTTTTACACAGCTTAAGAGACTCACTGTCTCTCTAACCTAAGAAATAGGAACTGGAAAGCTCTTACAAGTCTGTTCTGCCATTCAATAAGACCACTGTTGACCTGGTCACAAGAACAGGTTACAGTAACACTTGGTAGGTTACAAATACAACTTTTTAAATCACAGACAGATACATGGATGGGGGGAAGGTTTTTAATATTATTGGCAAACCATGGCCAAATGGAACCAGCTTGGATGGGCTTGGACCAATTAGGATCAGGGGCCTGTTTTCATGCTCGATGACTCTAACTCAGTGGTCTTTGTCATCAGGGTCATTTTCCTGCTTTGATTTTTCTCAGTCCAGAAATATTTCCATTCCCACTCAAAATATACCTAATGTCTTGCATCACATGTTTCTCAATTAAGGGATTCAAAAAAACATACAGTTCTCCGATAACAAATCTTCCCTAGCTAAATGGCTCTCATATCTTAATGTTACTTTCCACACACACTTTCCACTGTGAAACATCCATCTCTCACCTGCACCATGAGTTTCCCTCTGAAGTTGTTATTTTGGTAACAACTTTACTTGGGATCGAGGCATTGGAGGCGAGTCCAGATGGGTTTGAAGCCCTTGTCCATGATTATGGTTGGAAAGATGCAGTTGGTGAAGCTGGGATGTAAAGAACAATAATACATTTAGAAGATGGTTTCATTGTTCATCATGGTGGAAGGAATGCATGTTTAGGGTAGTGGATTCAGTACCTAGAAGCTGAGGTTTTCTGGTTCCAGTTGGTGGCCAAGTACCATTGGGGTTGCACAGATGTAGTTGTGGAGAATATTAAACTGATTTGTCTCCTGTAGATAATTAAAAGGTGGTGAGGCAGTTGTGAAAGGAGACCCAGTGTCTTACCTGCTTCTATGTCCATAGTATTTGGCTGTCTTGGTGGAGGTGATCTTTAAATAGAGCAATAGAGTGACAAAAACTCCCAAAGAAATAATGACTGGGAAAAAAATTCAAAGCAGAATTTTTTCATTTTCCATTTCTATTTCACATTTTGAGGGAGATTGGATTTCTCATTAGTAAGATCTCAACTACTATTTTGAAACTTTTAGAAATCATGACATTGTCAGATGAAGAGTGGATGTAATCCCACTCCTGCCATTTGAGGAAAGTGAAGTACTGAGATGTTTGCATGGGGGAAGGGGGCATTATCCTGGTTAGTGCTGGGTTAGCTGGTCTGGCACCTGGGATTGAAAGCAAATTGGTTACAAATTATGTTCATTATTTTTTAGCTCTTAAGTGGAAATGTGCTCTTAACAGTTAGCAAGATTGAGTTTGGGAATATTAAGAGTTTAGGATTAGTGCTAGTGTGCCTTCCCCTCTTCACCCCTCCCTCCTGTCTGTCTGTCTGTCAGTTTTCTTTCTCTTCTTCCCATCTACCACACCCTAACCCCAACCCCTCCAGCATTCTGTATGCTGACACCAGTGGAATAAAACATAGAGAAATTGTGTTGGAGATCATCTGAATCAGTTTTTCAAATAAATCTTGGCCATTTTATTATTATTCTACTTAGGTGTTACTGATATCAATGTGCTGTTGAAATTATGCAGTTGCCATTCATGATGCCTGGAGCTGTTTCACTAGTGCACTGGGAGTGGATAGAAGTGATAGTATAATTGTCTTTTCTAGTATTCACCAGTAAATCTGCCTAATGGCTAGGAGCTGGTCAGCACTAAGCTATTTGTACTACCTTGTTCGTTTGGCACAAAAGCAAATTCTGCTTATCATTTGCTGGTTGTTTTTCATAAAATGTCCTTAAGTTCTTGGCTATTTGCATCTCAGTGATAGGTAAATATCAAGTATGTGGATTCATGATCTGCAATTTTTATGCTACCTTTAATTATTGTCATGTTCCGCAATTGTTTTTCCTTTTCATTTATGGCCTTGTATCTCTGCATTTGGAGTGTTGCATCTTGGTGGAACACACTGCTCCTAATTACTAGCTGTCAATGACTTGGGCTTGGACGTTGGGTCATGGGAATCAGGGTTTCTTATTTGCTTTCTGTTTGTTTCAGGTGAACTTTGTGCCTTCTGAAGTGGCATTTTCATTTACAGTGCCCAAAGCAATGGGGAGCAATGACACTGATGTCCACATTCTTTTCCAGTGGGGGGGGGGGAGTGGAAGAGTGAATATATTTAACATGAAGATTTTAAGACTGTTTAATTCATTTATCCACAGGTTGCATCCATCTTACAGGGAGGGAGGAGATTTCATCTTAGAGATGATCTGTGGGCAGTGCACATTGAAGCCATTTGCGTAGAACTATGGGCTGTGCCTCAGCCAAGCATGTCTCTACTGTTCAAAATGAGGAGGAAGCGCAGAAGGGAAAGAACTACCAAAATGGCGATGTCATTGGGGGTATGTACTGAGGATGACTTGAGGGATACTTAACAGTTGCCTTGAATGTGTTAACCATTGACAGCTTAAGGCATAAATAGAACTGTTTACAAGAGCAGAATTAAAATAAGAGCTAAAATACTTGTGGGCAATTTAATGCAAAATTGTCGTGCTGGAGATTATGCATTTTGCTAATGTATAATGGCTCTGATCCATATTTGAAATGTTTCCCATGACTTTAGAGTCACTATAAAGCAGGTTAGAATTGATTTCTATGGTTTGCAAATCTTTAACTTATCTGTTTTAACAACACATGCAAAATATATATTTAAAAACATGGTTCTGTGCGGCTCTGGTAAAAGACGACAGCTAATTGTCATCTGTAACCGTGAGGGCTGCTGTGTAATACTTGAGATCAAGATTTAACCTCTTTCTAAAGAGATATTATAGCAAAATAGAATTATTCTATCCTTTCCTGTTGCTGGGAGTTATCCATTACTCATTTTAATAGTTTATTGGAGGCTGCATTTGATTTTATTGCTGAAGTTGTGCAATTCCTTCTGAAATCTGATCAGTTTGAGACAGTGTCAGTAAGCCTGGAGAATGAGCACTGATAGTACTGTGTGCACTGAATGGGAGTGTCTTTCCCTAAACCTGATGTGCATTTGCTGTCAGTGGCTTGCAAAGTACTCACACTCAAATTGAAAATCAATGGTTACCTACTGAGCGCATGTAGTGTATTTATACAGAATGCGAAAGAAATGTATACGTAATTTTGAGGATTTGTTGATGGTATTAAGAGCTATTTGTTAAAAAAGAATATTATATGTAACACTCTAGCTTCTCTTATGAACCAATGTGATAACTATATTGGGATAAATCTGATTAAACTTCATATTTGCATTATGCTGCTGAAACTACTGTGATCTTAAAATTCAAGTTCACATGGGGGGGTGGTTTAGAAATTTGAAAGTTGTTGAATTCATGAAAACCAATCAGAAGTGATTCTAATAATTCAGATCATGAAATCAAGGAGGTTCCTTGCTCTGTATGAGTTCTTAAATATTTTTCAGATTTAGTTCCCACTAACTTTTGATCATACTGAAGCAGATACCTATTGCTGTTCCATATGCTTTGGAAGTAAATTTGAATCATTCTAAAACTTGATTGCAAAGCAAGAAAATATATTTAAATGTGCTGTGTACATTATCCCTTGTGGAACAGAATAAATTGGATGTGAGTTGGATAATATAAAATTGTACGAGCTCAGAAAGCATCGCGATTAATTGAATTAATTTGATTTTATTTTCTCACATGCAGTTTTTAGTTTCAAGTAGTGTATTGTAGGTGGTCTATTTCCTATTTGTTATTGCTTGGTGCAATGAAGTTTATATGAAGTTCATTTAGGAACCTTGACAAGACTTCCAAGTGTTCAAATTTATGGGTGGCAGCAATATTGGTAAATCAGGTTCTTGGATTTGCCATATTTGGATCATTTGTCTTGAAAGATATATTGCATTGTTTGCACTGTCATCTAATCTGAAGATGTGCAATAAAATAGAAGGTCTGTGAGTACCACGTATAAAATCAAGTACTGTAAATTTGGTATCTAAGTTAGGTTTGGGATAAAGATGTGCAACACATTCTTCAGTTTTTCTAAAAGCCCCATAAGAGATCAACCTTAGTCCAAAAATGCCTAAATTGAACTTTCTCATTTGAAATTTGAGATTTTTTTTCCAGGTGCCTTTTATTTTGAGCAACTAAATATTTTGATGGACCTGACTTTAGTACTTTTGTTCTACCTGAACCACAAAAGTAAAATTGAAAAAAAATCTGTGTATCTGCTGGAGATCAGCTATGATGAAAACCAGTTAGACCAAACAAGAACGAAACAAGCTCAGTAAGGTATCAAAGAAATGTCTTGGATATTATTACTGAGGCTGCTTACAGTGATGAAGGAATCTTTTTTTTTGCTAGAATGCAATATCCTTCTTTAATAATCTACTTCTGACTAAAATTCGAAGACACAAAATATGGTGTCCTTGGCTATAGCATCATCAGACATTGCTTAGACAGTTTTGACCAGGAGAAATCTCCCATTTAACGTTGACAAATGTGGAGACTTTAACCTACAATGTCAGTCACGGAACTACAAAGCAAAATATTTCTGCAAGATTGAAAACTTATTGCTTAGAATGAATGCACAAACGCTCACAAAGCAGTAGATTATATGCTGCAAGATCTTGTACGTAATAAATCAATGGCAGGTGTTTTTGGTGGTGGGGGTGAAGATGTGTCTCTACCAAAGGAGGTGAAAGTAACTCTTCTCCACTAGTCTGCAGGCCACCTTTGAGCAAGGTGTAGCAATTGCTTAGCCCTCCCCTGATCAGGGTCACATGAAGCCACAGGAGGTGATGGACAGTAGTATGAGCAGCTAGTGCATATCACCTCCTGGTTATGCGACCACTGACAGCAGGCAGACAACCTCTGGAGGCTATTGGTTATGGCTGGGTAGGAAAACTGAAAAAAATTCTGGATGTATGCACAAAAAGGTGAATGCTCATAGGTACTAATTTTTGTACGCCTAGTGGGTGTTTGAAGGTGACAGATGGATTGATACTCATGAATGTGGATGGCCCACCAATTATGAAATCAGAAGTTAAGGCAGCAGTGGGGAAAATGAAAAAGAATATGACATTACGACCAGATGGCATTGAGATAGAAATTACTCAAGCACTGGAAGATTTCAGGAGTGAAAGATTGATGGATATGCTGAATAAAATGTATGATAGTGGGGAAATACCTGAGGAAATGGGCAAGTCAGTATTGCACAGCCGAATAAAACCCAGAAGAATTGGATGCAAGTCACACCGAATAATTATCTTGAGTCGTGTTGTGAGCCATCGTAACGAGAGCAGGAAACGACATGAAACAGGAGATCGCGCAAGAGCAGTATGGTTTCGGTAAAGATAATGGAATGCAAAATGCAATCTTCATCCTTCAAATGATTTGTGAGTATGCTATAGAGGTGCAGAAAGATCATACCTATGTTTTATTGATTATACCCAAGCTTTTGATAAGGTAAGACATAAAGAGCTGATGAGAATCCTTCAACACTTGGACATTGATGGGAAAGATGTCAGAATCATCAGAAATTTGTATTGGGAACAAAGAGCAGGAATAAGAATTGAAAACGTGATTTTGTAGGGATTAAGAGGGGAGTCAGACAGGGTTGTGTTCTCTTTCTTGACCTATTCAACCTTTATAGTGAGATGATTCTAAGAGAAATTAGCAGTATGCCACAAATGATCATTGGTGGATCCAATTTGAGCAACCTAAGTTACACAGACAGCCCAGTGCTGACAGCTACTTCTAAGAAATACTAGATAAAGTCTTCAAGGAAATTGTAAAGAGAGGATTGACCATCAACTGCAACAAGACCGAATAAATGGTTGTCACAAAAAAGAAATACAGAAATTGGAGCTTATTGGTCCTGGTTTTAATGCTGTGGTACCGTTTCCTGGATGGTAGCAGCTGGAACAGTTTGTAGTTTGGGTGACTCAGGTCCCCAGTGATCCCTCGTGCAGTTTTTACGCACCTGTCGCTGCAAATCTGTTTGGTGGGAAGTTCACATCCACAGATGTGCTGGGCTGTCTGCACCACTCACTGCAGAGTGAGGGAAGGACAGTTCTCATACTAGGCAGTGATCCAGCCAGTCAGGATGCTCT
Source organism: Hypanus sabinus (assembly GCF_030144855.1). NCBI lineage: Eukaryota > Metazoa > Chordata > Chondrichthyes > Myliobatiformes > Dasyatidae > Hypanus > Hypanus sabinus. Next base: position 81,347,585 of record NC_082716.1, read on the forward strand.
CAATTGTGCCCCTGTAGAATGTCCTTAGGATTTGGGGACTCATGCCGAACTTCTTCAACCATCTGAGGTGTAAGAGGTGCTGCTGTACTTTTTTTCACCACACAGCTGGTATGTACAGACCAAGTGAGGTCCTCAGGGATGTGTATATCGAGGAACTTAAAGCTGTTCACCCTCTCAACCCCAGATACACTGATGTCAATAGGGGTGAGCCTGTCTCCATTCCTCCTGTAGTCCACAATCAGCTCCTTTGTTTTTGTGACATTGAGGGAGAGGTTGTTTTCTTGAAGCCACTGTGTCAGGGTGATGACTTCTTCTCTGTAGACTGCCTTATTATTATTTGAGGTAAGGCTAATCAGTGTAGTATCATCTGCAAATTCAATTAGCAGACTGAACCTGTGGGTGGTGACAGAGTCATGGGAGTACAGAGAGTAAAGGAGGGGGCTTGAGACACAGCCCTGGGGGTCTCCTGTGTTGAGGGTCAGAGGGGAAGAGGTGAGGGAGCCCATTCTTGCCAGCTGCTGGCGATCTGACCGGGAGTCCAGGATCCAGCTGCACAAGGCAGGGTGAAGGTCAAGGTCTCTGAGCTTCTTGTCAAGCCTGGAAAGAACTATGGTGTTGGATGTTGAACTGTAGTCCAAGAACAGTATTCTCACATAAGCATGTGTAAGGACGGTGTGTAGTGCTATGGCTATTGTGTCATCTGTCGATGGGTTGTGTCGGTAGTTGAATTGTAGGGGGTCCAGTGTGGGTAGTAGCATGCTGTAGTTGTAGTCCTTGACGAGCCTCTCAAATCATTTGCTCGTTATTGAGGTGAATGTGACAGGGCACCAGTTGTTCAGGCATGTTACCTTGGTCTTGTTAGATACAGGGACAATGGTGGATGTTTGAAGCAGGAGGACACTCTACATTGAGAGAGGGAGAGATTAAAAATGTCGTCCAGCCCCACAGCCTTGTGGCAGTTCACTTACTTGGAACACCTGCCTACTTCAACCTCTGAGATGACCAAGGTGCAGGTAGCATTGGCGGCATTGAATTGAGCGTAAGAAAGATTTAACTCATCTGGGAGAGAAGCAGCGATGTCGGCAGCTCCACTGCGTTTAGCTTTGAAGTCTATGGTGGTGTGCAGACCTTGGCATAAGCTGCGTGTGTTGTTGATGGAGAGTTGTGTCTGGATCTTGTCCCCGTATTGTCGTTTTGCTGCCTAGATGACTTTATGTAGAACGTAGCTGCTTTACTTGAGTTCCTGTTGGCTACCGGTGGCGAAAGCTCTGTCTTACATGATAAGTGCAATGTGCACGGAACTATTAATTCAGGGTTTTCTGGTTTGGATGGACCCTGACTGATTTTTGGGGGACAATGTCCTCGATGCACTTCTGGATGAAGCTGGTGACCCCTACCATGACCTCAGTAATCTTCATCACGAAAGATATTCCAGTTAACATCATCAAAGCATGAAATAGATATTCTTGTAGTGAGTTGTATCGTCTGTAATTGAACCAAGGTCTTTGCAAATGAATGTTTAAGCTTTATGACTGAGTGATAAAAATTTCATGTCTCTTTATTTGCTTGTCCTTCCCCATATCATAGCAGTAATGTTTACATTATCAAATTTAAGAGTGATGTGGGTAAAAATTTATTTAACATTTGTTTACAGTGGCAGAGCAGCATGACATTAAGCTAGTTTGTAAATAATGGCAGTTTGAACATGAGGATTTGTTAACTGGGAGTATTTGCTCATTCACAATATAAGTATTTGTGGGTTTGTTTCTTTAGCACAATGTTCCCTGGCAGACCAAGAAGGCTTCCTGCAGAACCTCCTGACTTGAGTGGTAAGACTTCATCCAAGTAATGCTTTGAGGGAAAAGGGAATAAAATGTTTGCAGCAAAATTGGCAAAGTTATTTTATCCCTACTGCTGCAAACAGTAAGCAATCTATTAATGTGACTTGGTAATCAGCGAGCACTCATTATGTTGGGAATCATGGAAAGTTCATGGGGTTTGCATGGCAAGCTGTCCCAATTTGTTAGAGACAAAGGTGAAATGCATGCAAGGGTCAGGTTTTAAATAGAAAGCTGCAAAGTGTTGTCTGGATTTTAAGGAAAAATAAATGAGATTAGTAATGATTTATTTGGTGTAGGAGTTGAACTCAACAGACCAACTAATGTCCATGTCTGCTCCTGATAGTCGTCAAGTACCTACTCAAATCCAAACCCGCATCTGTCAAATTAGTCATAGGCTGGATAGTTAATGACCCAGATTAACATTTTTCATTTAAAATCTTGATTTTCAAAGTACGAGTAATATCCTAAAATTTGGCATTGTCATAGTGAAACAACAATGATTCATTTGAGTATTGCAAAAATCAAAGCTGCAGTTGTTTCCTGTGTTCTGTTCACTGACAAAGAACTACCGTATGGGAGCTCTTTTGTAGATCAAAATTATGCTTTCATGCATACCATCTGTCACACCTCAGATGCTAGCTATGGAAATAATTATTACAGTTATTTTGAAACATTGATTATACTTTGTTTTTGAAAGGCAAAATCTGATCTGATATGCAGACATTGGGGAAACCTTCCAGCTCCATTGACAGCAGATGCTTAATTAATCAACTCACTCAACACAGGCAAAATCTTTAGCCATTATGAAATAGCACAATTAACATTTAGAAAATAAGCTTTATATTGAATGAATTCTCAAGGATTCTGCACTTGGTACAATAACTTAATTTATGAATTCCTGAGTATGAATATCCTTCCCATTTCTAATGCACAGAATGGTTAGATACAGATAAACTGCAAACCAGAACTTTGATCATCAAAAGGCAAGTTAGACTAAGGCATGACATTTTAGGAATACTTTGCATCTGCAAGAGAGAGCTGATCAGAGCCGGTCAAGCTGCAAATGATCTTAAATGTATAAGAGTCCATGGTAAATCAGCTTGCCCAATGCGGAAGCAAACACAGTGAAATCATCTGCCCACTGATGTTCGAGGAGTATTTTTTTTACGCTGACTGTAGACAGATTAAAATTAAGTGTTCTATCTTTCTCAATATTCATATTAAGGTCAGACTGTTCAACTATCAATTAGCCTGTTTGTATTTAGTTGCAGAAGCAGAAACCAATTATAGGAGCCATACTAGATGAAGATAGATAAATAAAGAGTGATAGGGGCCACAATAGTTAGCGCGACAGACAGGAGATTCTGTAACTGCAAAAGAAATGCCAAGATGGTCTATTGCCTCCTGACTGCCAAGGTCAGAGATGTCTTGAAGTGGCAGTGGAACATTGTCAATGAGGAGAGTGAAATGCCAATGGTCACGGTGCACGTTGGTACCCGTAGTATTAGTAGAAGTGGTAAAGGACATTGAGTATACTAATCTGTTTTAATCCCTGTGTCACATGCTAGTGAGAGTAGAAATTGAAAGACAGCCTCGATCGGGGGCGGGGGGGGGGGTCCCAACCTCTTTTATGCTGTGGACCTCTACCGTTAACCAAGGGGTACATGAACCCCTAGCACAGATGAATGTGAGGTAGGGATTCAAGTTTTGGGATCATTGGGATTTCTTCAGGGGTATGGGTTACGTGTACTTGAACTAGATGGGTATCAATATCCTGGCTGGGAGATTTGCTACTACTACTCAGGAATGTTTAACCTAGAATATCAGGGGTGTTGGATCTGAGCAGTTGAGTGGTTGTTGAGAAATTGGGAGATAATGCTGTAACCATTGAGAATAAATGTATTCATCAGGAGCAATATGGAGAGGAAACACAATTGGTTTAAACTGCATTAATTTCAGTGCAAGAGCTTGGCAGGTTAGGTAGATGAACTTGGGGCATTGATTGTCTCTGATGACTGGCCTATCACTGCCATTACAGAAATGTGGCAGAGGGAGGGGCAGCACTGGCAGCTCTGTTCCAGGTTACAGATGCTACAGGTTTTACAGAGATGCAAGTAAGTTGTTGTGATGAAAACAAACTCAACAGTGGTCCTTGGAGAAGATGTTCTCAGGGGATCATTCAGTAAGGCCATATGGGTAGAAATACAAGGGACTGGTCACTCAGTGATTATTATAGGGCCCCAGTAGTCAGCGGGGATTGGAGGAGCAGATACATAGAGAAAGTGCAGCTAGTTGTAAACGTAGTTCAAAGATCACGTTTATTAGCAAAGTAGGTGCATCATATACCACTTTGAGGTTCATCTTGCAGGCAGCCGCAAAACAAAGAATCAGAAGAGAAACTGACAAACTCCAAATGTCAATAAAGGGCAAATCATACAATTAGTTTAAAAAAAAGTAAACAAATAATGCACAGACATGAACTGTAAAGTCCAAGAATGTGAGTTCACTGCTTAGAGTCAGTTCAGCGCTGAGGCGCGTGAAGCCCATCCAGGAGCCTGATGGCTGCAAAGCAACAACTGCTCCAGAGCCTGACGCCGTGGAGCACAACACTCCTGTATCTCCTGCCTGATGGTAGTAGCAAACACTAAGGGAGGTGGCTTAAACACAGGCAGGTGTTGCTGAACACCAATTCGTTTTCCACTTTCAGGTGTCGACAGAGTGCCCCCCCCCCAAAAAAAAAACCCTGGCAATGGCTGTATCTGCATTCTCGAGAGTCAAGTTCGCTGAATTCTTAAGGAGATCGTAAAATCACTAGTCCATTTAGATGGTTCAGAGATATTAAAGGGAATTTACAGGCTGTGGATTGCAGCGATTGTAGTTCAAATGTATATTGATTAAAGTATCTCGTAGTCTTGTGAGCTGCCTGCAAAATGTTACCATATACCAACAGCACCACCTTATTAGTGGAAGATTTTTAATTCCTTAATGTTAATTGAATTAACCTTCATGTGAAAGGCTTGGACTGAGTGGACTTTGTGAAATGTATCCAACAAAGATTTATTTATCAATTGCAAGAAGGACCAACAAAAGAGGTATGGCACTGGACCTCCTCTTGGCAAATGGTGATAGTGTCTGTTGGTGAATACTTTGTGTGCATTCATCATAGTCTCTTAGTTTCAAGTTAGCTATGGAGAAAAATATAGTTGGTTCACAAGTTCAGTTTCTGAACAGAGGCAGAGCTAATTTTGGAGCCATTAGGTGGGATCTTGCAGAGAAAGGAGTGTCTGTCATGTGGGAGGCCTTTAGAAGTCTGATCTCCTGAGCTTGGCCTGTATGTTCCTGTTTGGGTGAAGGTCAAGGCTGGCAGGTTTAGGGAAACCTGGCGGATGATATTGAGGCTCTGGTTAAGAAAAAGAGGGAGGCACATGCTGCACGTAACCAATTGGGAACGTGAATCTCTTAATGGCTACAAGAACTGTAGGAGTTCATTTAAAAGAGAAGTTCAAGTAGAAAGAGGATATGAGAAGGATTTGGCAGGCAAAATGAAGCAAAATTAAAAAAGATTCTGCAGGTATATTAGAAAGGTTACCAGTGAGAGAATCGATCTCCTTAATGACCATCTTGGCAATGTCTGAGGAACCAAACAAAGTTTATTTATATTATTTATTTAGTATTGCAGTGCAGAATAAATCCTCTGGCTCTTCGACCTGCACACCCAAGCAACCCTGAAATAACCCTAGCCTAATCACAGGACAGTTTACAATGACCAGTTAACCTATCTAGTCTGTCTTTGGACTGTGTGAGAAACCAGAGCGTGCAGGGAAAAACCACGTATTCCACAAGGAGAACATACTCGTTACAATAATCCCTCTAATTTGTCATGACCAGTGTGCTCAAAGATCTTGTGCTGTGCAATTTTTTGCCCAGTGACACTGAATTTTTAAGTAGAAGTAAACCTGAAGCTATTATGAGGATAATAAACTACCAAGTCCAGTTCGTTGTTTATTGTTTAAAAGAAATAAAATAACTGTCAATAAAAGCTTTGTTTTCTTCTGAGTTTGATCATTTTTGCTTTTGGTCATCTGCACCCTCACAAGACATACGGCAGGCCTATAGCAGGCAATGAAGGATTTTCTCTCTGGAACTTTTGCACGCCGTCCATATGCGATTTGCTTGCTGAATGACACTTTAAAAAGTCAAAACAGAAAAATACAACTGCAGATGCTGTGGATCAAAGAATACGTACACAACGCTGGAAGAACTCAGCTGGTCAGGCAGCATCCGTGAGAAAAGAGTAGCCAACGTTTCGGGCCGAGACCCTTCATCAGGAATGGGGGTGAAGAGAGGGCCAAAGCCCAGTAATAGAGATGGGGGAGGGGGTAGGGCCTAGAGGTGCCAGGTGGAAAACCAATCAGAGGAAAGATAAAGAGGGAGGGGGAGGGGATAAGCACGAAAGAACTGTAGAGATAAAGAAGCAGAAAGTTGAAAGGGGAGAGAGGCAGAGAGAGACCTGGGATAGAGGAAGGGGGAGAGAATTAGTGGAAGTTGGAGAATTCAATGTTCATACCACCAGGCTGGAGGCTACCCAGATGGTAGATGAGGTGTTGTTCCTCCAACCTGAATTTGGCCTCATCATGGCAGTAGAGGAGGTCACGTATGAACGTATCTAGATGGGAATGAGAGGCAGAGTTGAAATGGATGGCAACCGGGAGGTCCTACCTATTGTGACGGACAGAGCGTAGGTGCTCGACGAAGTGGTCCCCCAATCTGTGCCGGGTCTCGCCGATGTAAAGGAGGCCGCACCGGGAACACCGGATGCAGTAGGCGACTCTAGCAGACTCGCAGGTGAAGTGTTGCCTCACCTGGAAGGACTGTCTGGGGTCTGGAATGGTGGTAAGGGGGGAGGTGTGGGGACAGGTGTAGCATTTGCGCTTGCAGGGACAAGTGCCAGGTGGGAGTTCTGTGGGGAGGACGTGTGGACCAGGTAGTCGTGGAGGGAACAATCCCTGCGAGAAGCTGAGAGGGGTAGGGAGGGAACGATGTGCTTGGTGGTGGGGTCCTGTTGAAGATGGCGGAAGTTGCAGAGGATAATATGCTGGATCGGGAGGCTGGTGGGGTGGTAGGTGAGGACAAGGGGAACCCTGTCCTTGTTGTGGTGACGAGAGGATGGGTTAAGGGCTGAAGTGCAGGGAGTGGAGGAGATGTGGGTGAGGGCATCTTTGATGACACCAGAAGGGAAACCACAATCCTGAAAGAAAGAGGACATTTGATAAGTCCTGGAATGGAAAGCCTCATCCTGGGAGCCGATGCAGCGGAGACGGAGGAACTGGGAATAGGGAATGGCATTTTTGCATTGGGCAGGGTGGGAAGAGGTATAGTCAAGATAGTTATGGGAGTCAGTGGGTTTGTAGAAGATGTCAGTGGATAGTCTGTCTCCAGAGATGGAGACCGAGAGATCAAGAAAGGGGAGAGAAGTGTCCGAGATGGACCAAGTGAATTTAAGGGCTGGGTGAAAGTTAGAAGCAAAGTTGATGAAATTGACGAACTCAGCATGGGTGCAGGAAGCAGCACCAATGTAGTCGTTGATGTAGCGGGGGAAAAGTTGGGAAGTGGTGCCAGTATAGATTTGGAGCATAGACTGTTCCACATAACTCACATAGAGGCAGGCATAGCTGGGGCCCATGTGAGTGCCCATGGCTACGCCCTTTATCTGGAGAAAGTGGTAAGAACCAAAGGAGTAGTTATTGAGAGTTAGAACAAGCTTCGCCAGCCGGAGGAGTGTGATGGTGCTGGGGAACTGGTGGGTCTGTTATCCAAAAAGTCAAGTTTCCAAATAGCACTCCACATCTTCCTGCTTGCAAATTCTCCCGCAACGTCTACATCACGGCAGTGCTCACAGATAACACCAGTTTATGTATTCTACATAAATTGTTTCCTGCAGCGTCACGATCCTGACCTCATGAGCTTTTGATGTGGCAATAGTTACTGTTTCATTAAGCCATTCTGCTTTCAACAAACTAGCAGTTCTTTTGCTCTTCGTGCCCTTTGCTGCTTTAGAATTCGACAGTGCATCAATAACTTCTTCAAGAAAAATTGTATAAATAAGTCGGGTGTAAAATCTACAGAGAAGTCATTGCAAATTCCACATTGTCAATGCCGTCTGCATCGGAAACTGGAAAAGGAAATGTGATAGTGTACAAACATGAAATATACTTAACATGCCAGCGAGGTAGAGGGTGACAACCTTTTGTGCACAGTTTAAATTCCTTTGTGTACTAGTAGCAACAGATGTGTGTTTGCGCGCACACACCTTGGAGGGAACGTTGCTTAGAGATGACAACGGAATTGAATGCTGAACTCCAATATACTGAGCTGTAATCTTGTCGCATAAACTTCTACGCTGCCATGACACACAAGTGGATAAAGTCTTTATAATGAATGATTTTCTTCAGTTTTTACGGTTTGGGGGGTGGTAGAAAACAATGGAAGTTAAATGTTGTAAAAGAGTGGTGCTGTCTTGGAACACATGAAATCAGAGACACAATCCAATTCAAATACAACTTAGCAGGGAGTAGGTATTGGAGGCCTTGCAGTGCCTAATTCAGCAGTGCCTGTCATGCAGTCTCAGGATAATGGTTATATTTGGGTTTCAGTCGGCCTATGTAGTGAAGATGTTATTAAACCAGAGTGAGTGCAGAAAAGTTTTACCAGGATGAATCCTGGACTTGGGGTCTTACAAAGAGGTGTTTGTACAGACTTGGACTTTATTCCCTGGAATGTAGGAGATTGAGGTTGAGGAGATGTGTATGAGATTGTGAGAGACAAGATGAAAGTCCAGTCTTTTTCCCAGGATGGGTGATGTTGAATATAGGTGGGCATAGGTTTAAGATCAGAAGGGAGAGATTTAAAAGGGATATCAGAGGCAGCAGCTTCGCACAAAGGGTGGTGTGCATTTGGAATGAGCTGCCAGAAATAGTAGTTGAGGTGGGCACATTAGCAACACTTAAAAACTATTTAGATAAGTACATGGATAGGAGAGGTTTAAGGGCTGTGAGCCAAGCATGAACAGATGGGACTAATTGCTCGGCAATGCAGTCAGCATGGACAACTGGACCAAAGGCTCTGTTTGTGTGCTGGGCAGTGTGACTCTTGACTCTATTTGTGCATTTTAGAATGTGGTGTTGGATTCAGTAGGGGGATTTGTGAGAACACATGTCTATGAATAAGTGATTAAACCTTCAATCAGCCCTGAAGTAGCCCTCACATCTCCTCTTGTGGTTTCCACACAGATTACCTTTTCTATCCATAGATTTTCAGACGTACAAAATTTGGCATCAGTGACAAGAAGGCATGCAATTTTGGCAACGGGACTGCATGATATGTCTTGTGTCTGGTCCATGCACGCACATGCACATATACACAGATCCCAGGAGCAAAAAAGTACGCAACTCATGCACAGAAGCCCTCGAGTTGTGCTGCCAGATTTCAAATTCATTTTTTCAAAAAAGTGCATTTGGATAGTAACTGGGTGTGGGTGGCAGAGGTAAAATTAAACTGAGGAAGAGCTTTTATCCTTCCTTTATGCTCGGAAGAAGCGCATAGATATTTGAGCGGTCTCTCTCTCTCCTGCTGCGATCCTGCTGACCTTGTTCAGAGGGTAGTGAGTAGTTGTGCCATGAGACACTGCCAGCTGTTCTGCTCCAGTTGGTGAAGTTCAACATGTTTCTATTTAAAATCTGAAATATTATGGCCTGGTCAGATCCCCTTGCCAAACTACTGGTTGCCTCATGGGGAAATTCATTATGATTTTTTGAAACATAATGCGCGTGTCCTGATTTTCCTGTCTGTTACTGGTTCAAGGCAAATATCTAAGTTTGATAAACAATGGAATCAAAATTGGCTTTGACTTCAAAACCAGTTTGAGCTGCTGTACCAGTTTTCAAATCAGTTACCATTTGGAGATGCAGTTAAAGGTATAGTGTAGTCACCAAACTATTCATCGGTGAAAGTGCCCACCTAAGATATGTTTAATCAAAAGAAAATGCAAAATGCTTGCAATCCATGCAAGGTCTGCTCTAATTGATCTACATATCTTTTGCAATTCCGATTAGTGATCTTCTCTTTGTTTCTGTTTAAGATTACTGGTGCTGAGGTTGTCAAATCTACACTTACTTGAGAGCTTAATTTGCATAACACTTAAATATCATTTTATAAGAGTGTTCTCAAATTTCTGATTGAATAATGAAACATGCAGAGGCTTGAAGGTTGTCAGCTTTCATCTGCATATCATTCAAAGCCTGAACAAAATGAGGAAGTAAATTCAACTCTGAGTATCACAGCCTTGACTCTAGTTTGGCAACCACTTTATTGGCTGAACATAAAACATCCAAACAGAAATGAATAGATTTAAGGAAATGAAATAAAACTGGATTAAACAGTCTCTTTGATACTGTTCGGTTGCTTACAGGAAATAGATAACTTTTCTGCAATTTTGCACCAGATTGGTCCAGCATATGAAAGACTAAGGTAAATTAACCTTGTATATGAGGGTGCACTAGCGCTAGAGTGCTGATAGTCTTAGATGTGGGCATGTGTGTGTGTCTATTATATATATTACAAGATCTCCATTGACTCTTGGGAATCTGCTCCCTCACCCACTGGTAAGGCACATTCAGGATGGGGTTGAGAACATTGAGTCCTCATGCTGGGAACACATCCGAGCCCTGTGTGCAGTATTACTCAATCCTCCCAAACCCAACCCCACCGCACTTCAGGTACTCATATCCTCCATCTGCGCTTCCCACAGAATACAGGCCTCAGGACACAACTCAGAATAAAGGGTCGTCTCTTTCTTCAGCTGGAGGTTCATTAATCTGTGTAGTTTGTTGCCGCAGAGGGCTGGGAAGGCCAAGTCTCTGCGTATATAAGACAGAGGTCAATAAGTTTTTGACTGGTAAAAGGCTAAGAGCCATGGAGAGAAGACAGGATAAAACCTGTAAAAAAAAATCAGCCATGATTGAATGGCAGAGCAGGCTATACTGGCCCAGTGGTCTAATTCTGTTCATGTATCTTAGTCTAATGGCCTCATTACCCATCTCCAAATCTATAAAACAAGCAAGTCATTATTCCTGAGGGTTTGCCTAAGAAAAGAAGGAAGAAAGCCAAGAGTGTTGTTCTGGAAGAAGTTGAAGAGAAGACCTAAATAATGTGTACCTATTTGGCACATTGTTATTAGCTCTTTGACCTGCACAAACACTGAAGAGCTTCAAAGCTGCTTTTTTATTGTGTATGCCAAGCATCATAAAGTTAGACAAGCAACAGAAGAGTAAATAGCTTATTTGTTGGTTCTTACTGGAAGAACTATGAGCTGTGTTGAAAGTATTATAACTCATTTTATAAATATCTCATATGAGTAGTTTTTGACCATTATAAAATCTCCATTTTAACGGGAAACTCGGTCCCTGAACACTGTTTGAAATGAAATGTTTGTCCACAGTGCATCTTAAACCCAAGTAATCAATGAGATAGAGGAGCTGTCACAAACTAAATCAAATGCGTGGATGAAATAATTAACAATGACAGGTAACTGTTTCGAAGATGCATTGAAGTTATAAATCAGCTCAGTGCATTTATCTGATGGCATAAGGATCTGTTCTGACCTCTACCTTGCGGAAGGTAGGCAGTGCAAATAGAAAATCTGGATGGAGGCGAAAATAGGCAAGATTGTTCACTGCAACACATGTAGAGTGCTGGAGCAACTCAGCAGGTCAGACAGCATTGTTCACTGTCTTAAATTGAAGTGGATTGTAATTAGTACTTTGCTGAATTATTGTATGTGTACAAAATAAATTCATACTTGGTACCTTGAGTTAACAAATTCCCAAAATATTCTGCTCGTTTGTGTGCTGCTGAAGCAGTTTGGGGTTCTGGTAAATGCTTTCATAGCTGACGGTGTTGTTAATGTTGAAAAGCTCAGATCAAAAAGGATTTCTGATAGACTGCAAAGCGTCCAGCTGAGTTTAATTTTCCCCACACTCATTCTGTCATCAGGGTCTACTACAAAATAAGCACGTTAATATATTTCATTTGCTGATTCTTTTTTTCCCCTTTTGTAATCATAACCAACAGTTGAGAACTTGATGTGCAAGAGAGGCTGAAATTGGAGGACTGTAGTGATAAAGGAGTTTAGGTTATACAGGGAGGTCTGAGGGCTTAGAGGGGTATGCAAACATAGATGAGAGCTTTAAAATCTGAGCGCTGCTGAAGTCGGAGCCCACACAGGTTAATTTGCTACAGTGCTGATGAATGGATAAGATTTGGTGTGGTGGAATAGAGCGGCAGAGTTTGCCGGGTGTGTATGGTTTGCTAAGAGGGCATTAGAGTAATTGAGGCAGGAAGTGGTAAAGACATGGATAAGGGTGAACTTGAGGCATTTTTAGAGGCTGATGTAGTTGGTATTGGAAAGTAGATGAGGTCCGTGTACACCTATCGTTTCAGTGTGGCACCAAGTGATATTAGCAATGAAGTAGATAAGGCATCAGAAGCACAACTCAGGATAAAAGAGGTTGCTGAGGTTGTGAACTCTTCTACCTTAGCCACAGGACAGATTGAGATCAGCAGCTAGTAAACAGATGGTTTGGTAGCTGTAAAAAAAGGTGGCTTCAGCCTTTTCAGTATCTTGTTGAAAGCTGGTTGTGCACTGAGCCTTAAATTTCCGTTCTTAGAAAACCATGCAGACTTGTCCAGATGTTGCTGGGTCTGCATATGTCCACAATCTTTTAGTGCCATTGCATTCCCCATAACCCTTCCACCCACTAGGATTGGGGAAGGGTTTTGCCCAGCTCAGCAGCCAGACCTACAATGTCATTCTCCCATGGCCTTCTCTCTCTTTCACCAATCAACTTACTAGCTCTTTGCTTCATCCCTCCCCTTCCAAGTTACACCTATCTGCCGCTGTTTCTCTCTCCCCTTCCCCCACCCTTCAAATCTACTTCTCAGCTTTTTTTTCCCATAGATGCTGCCGGGCCTCCCGAGTTCCTCTAGCATTTTGTGTGTGTGTTATGCAGATATTCAATGCTGTTGAGGAGTTGTGAGCTGAAAATACCTGTCCCTGACAATGAATTGAGGTTGGAGCTCAGCTCTGAGTGTTTCTTATTCTACTCTGTAAAGGAGGATTTGACTCATTTCCCCCAGTAGTGAATAGGGTGAGCTTTAGTAGGGATGCTCAGTGAATGAAGCAGCTCACTATTTCATAACCTTTTAAGTTTTACTCAGGAGTATTGTAAGGGATGTTTTAACAGAAAGCATCTTATATTATTTTTCTTTATAAAATGAGAGGCTATTATTTAATGCATGCATTAATGACCTGTACAGTTGACATTTGTGTTAACAAATTATATTCACCTGCACTTTCTCCATAACCCTTCACTTACTTACAAGTCAAGAACCCATCAATCTCTGCCTTACGATACACTTAGTGATTTGGCTATCGTAGCCCTCTATTGGAGCAGATTTCAAATTCAGCACACTCTGGTTGAAGAAATTCCTCCTCACTTCAGTTCCAAAGGCAACATCTGTCTTTAATCTTTGGCTGTGCCCCTGAACCTTTGAATCTCCACATCTGCTGTATCCAGGCCTTTTGGTATCTGGTAGATTTTCAGTGAGATTTCCCCACCCTCAATTCTTGCTGAAATCAACAAAAAAATGAGGGTTACCTTTGACCTCTCACCGTTTCAGTGATCCAGAGTGGTAGAATTGAAGTGATCTGGGGGCTCAGGATCCCCCTTGTGTACTGAATAGACATGTTTTGCAAAGTACCCACTAAGCTTCACGAGTTCTCCAAAGTGGATGGTATGCTAGCTTTATAAACCACTTCCTATGATCAAGGTATGTTATCAATGAAATCTGGTCTTCACAAAGAAGGAATAATACCAAATTTAAATGTCTGATAACAAGCCTTGAACAAGGAATTCAACACTGTATAAATATCAGTGCATCATGACATGTTAAAATGTTCCCGAATGCAATACAATTTCAGGTTGCTTGCCAAATGCGGTGATTTTCTGATTTGTTTTTATTGCGTGTTGTTACCCAACGGCTCTTTATATCATGATTAATGATTAATGCACCCCCAGCTGTTCGTTTTCCATTTTGAAACATCTGCCTCAACATAGTGCATTGCAGTCCTTCAAAGTGCAGGATGATTGCACAGCCACATGTAATACTACGCAAAGGTCTTAAGTACATATATGTAGTTAGGGTGCCTAAGACTTCTACACTTTTCTGTATTTGTCTGCAAAGCAGTGAGTGAGTTTGTAAATCTGGTGGGAGCAAAGGGTGTTGGGACTGGCAAGGTGGAGTGCCATGGGAGGGGTGTGGGGCAAGTATCGGAGAAGGAGTATTAAGGGCAGGGGGTTGGCACAGTGCAGACACACCCTGCTTGGAGACACCAGGGAAGGTTCATTTGATTTCAAACAATTTGTTTATTGATCATTATGCAATGTCCTTCTGGTGCTTCCCGCTCCCTCCCCTCTCCATTCTCCTTTACCCAACCATGATTCCCCCTTACCACCATTCCGGGCCCCAGACAGTCCTTCCAGGTGAGGCAACACTTCACCTGCGAGTCTGCTGGAGTCGTCTATTGCATCCGGTGCTCCTGCTGCAGCCTCCTCTACATCGGCGAGACCCGACGCAGATTGGGGGACCGCTTCGTCGAGCACCTACGCTCTGCCCGTCACAATAGACAGGACCTCCCAGTTGCCACCCACTTCAACTCTGCTTCACATTCCCATCTAGGTATGTTCATACATGGCCTCCTGTACTGCCATGATGAGGCCAAACTCAGGTTGGAGGAGCAACACCTCATCTACCGTCTGGGTAGCCTCCAGCCTGGTGGTATGAACATTGAATTCTCCAATTTCTGCTAATTCCCTCCCCCTCCCCCTTCCCCTATCCCAGGTCCCTCTTTGCCTCTCTCCCCTTTCAACTTACTGCTTCTTTATCTCTACAGTTCTTTCATGCTTATCCCCTCCCTCCTTTATCTTTCCGCTGATTGGTTTTCCACCTGGCACCTCTAGGCCCTACCCCCTCCCCTATCTCTATTACTGGGCTTTGGCCCTCTCTCTCCCCCCCTCCCCCATTCCTGATGAAGGGTCTCGGCCGGAAACATTGGCTATTCTTTTCTCACGGGTGCTGCCTGACCTGCTGAGTTCTTCCAGCGTTGTGTACGTATTCTTTGATCCACAGCATCTGCAGTTGTATTTTTGTGTCATGATTCTCCTTTCCACTCTCAGTCCACAATAGAGACCCTTATCAGAATGATGTTTATTATCACTCACATGTATCGTGATTTTATTTTAGCCCCAGCAGCAAGACAGTGCAATGCATAAAATTACTATAGTACTGTGCAAAAGTCTTAGGCATGAGAGAGATAGAGTTTTGACTTTTGCACAGTGTTTTTGAATGAATAACCGTTTCTGGAATGCAAAACTGCTTTTCAGAATTGGTTTAACTGCATTTACATTGAGTTTTCAATTTTTTAATTTTAATTAAGAACATTTTGCACCCTGTGTGTATGATTTTCAACAGATAACTGCTAGTTAAGGGATCCCTGCTGAACTGAGTGAGATGGTGACCCATTAAGGTAGTGAGGAATGTAGTTTCCAGGCATTTTGAGTGTGGTATCATTGTGGTAAAGTATTGCTATCCATTTATAATATTGGTGACATCAAGACCAAATAGATCATCCATTGCATTTTTATTATTAGTAAATGCAGTCTGTTGCTACAAAGAAGAAACAGGGTTGTAGTTGGAAACTTTTTGTGTCTATAATTAGAGATATTTTAAGTTAAAGGGACAGAGATTTGGAGAATATCTAAATTTAGAGGGGACTATAGCACAGCATTTAATATCCTCATTCCCACAATCCTGATTGAGAAGTTGCAGAACCAGGGTGTCTGTACCTCCCTCTGCAGTTGGATCCTCGAGTTCCTAACCGGAAGACCACGATCTGTACGGATTGGTGATAACATATCCTCCTTGCCTATGATCAATACTGGCGCACCTCAAAGGTATGTGCTTAGCCCACTGCTCTACTCTCTATATACACATGACTATGTAGCTAGACACAGCTCAAATACCATCTATGAATTTGCTGACAATACAAACGTTGTTGGTAGAAGCTCAGGTGGTGATGAGAGAGTGTACAGGAGTGAGATATACCAACTAGTGGAGTGGTGTCACAGCAACAATCTGGCACTCAATATCAGTAACATGAAAGAGCTGATTGTGAACTTCAGGAAGGGTAAGACGAAGGAACACATACCAATCCTCATAGAGGGATCAGAAGTGGAGAGAGTGAGCAGTTTCAAGTTCCTGGGTATCAGGATCTCTGAGGATCTAACCTGGTCCCAACATATCATGTAGCTATAAAGAAAGTAAGACAGTGGCTATACTTCATTAGGAATTTGAAGAGATTTGGCATGTCAACAAATACACTCAAAAACTTATAATGATGTACTTGTGGAGAGCATTCTGACAGGCTTCATCACTGTCTGGTATGGGGGGGGTTCTACTGCACAGGACCGAAAGAAGCTGCAGAGGGTTGTCGATCTAGTCAGCTCCGTCTTGAGTACTAGCCTACAAAATACCTTCAGGGAGCGGTATCTCAAAAAGGCAGCGTCCATTATTAAAAACCTCCAGCACCCTTTTCTCACTGTTACCATCAGGTAGGAGGTACAGAAGCCTGAAGGAACAGCTTTTTCCTCTCTGCCATCCGATTCCTAATTGGACATTGAACCCTTGGACACTACCTCACTTTTTTAAAATATATAGTATTTCTGATTTTGCATGTTTTTTAATCTCTTCAATATATGTATACTGTAATTGATTTACTTGTTATTATTTTTGGGGTTTTTTTCTATACTATATATTGCTTTGAACTGCTGCTGCAAAGTTAACAAATTTCGCGTCGCATCCCGGTGATAGTAAACCTGATTCTGATGAATAATTTTATTATCAAAAGGTGGTTGCAGTCTGCAGTGCACTGTTTGAGTGGATGATGGAAACAGGTGAAGACATTTCAGTCCAACATTGCGTGGTCTGTCAAAATCCCATGGGCCATCATATTTGGAATCTGTAGTGTCGGTCTGTACTGATTAATTCTAACTGAGATCTGTACTCATCTGTAGTTAAGTAATGTATGAGAGCACTTCTGCAATCTCAGTCATTGATGTTTCTAATTTGGGGAAACTTGGGGTTCCAACAGGTTTTAGAAACCCCAGGCATATCTGTGCTTAAAGACAATACTGCTCAAGGAAGTTGATCAGGGCTAAATTTCTGTGGTCTGAAACCAGTCACATCCCTAAGAAGCCAAACTGGAGAGTTTCAAGCTGTGCTGTTCCAGAGCATGAAGTAATTAGGCAAGTAGTTGAATCACTGTTGGTTAGGAGCTGGTAAATAGGATTAGGGAAGATAAGTATTTGATGGTTGGTTTAGATGTGATGGGCTGAAGGGTGTCTTTTCATGCCTCATGAATCTGTTTCTTCATCTCGATACATCATTAATTGTGCTGTGGCCCATTTGAACCTTGAATTTTGGTACCTTTGGGTACAGAACAGTTGAGATTTGGCTATATTGGTTTCTCTCATTTTTACCATTGCTATTCATCAACACGTGAACAGACCAGAGTCCATTGCTGTCTACCATTAGTTTTGAACCTCTTCTTGCATTGTGTGGGGTGTTTGAAGTAAATAGTAAGTGGATCATTTATACTTAATATGGTTATGCTAATGATATCTTATAGTGGCCAGTCAGTGAGTGCACTTGCTGTAATAAAATAGCTTCTTTGTTGTCTCTGGAATAGCTAAAGTGAAGAGCAGTTAGAAATACAGAAATACTGTTAAATAGGCTCCTTCTGTCTTTTGCAGCTTGAGTTACTCAGCTTGTTTTGTCAATCCATTGTCAATTTCCAACCTACATGTCATGTTCCATTATTTTAATTGATGCCCAAGGATTTTCCAGATGGTTCAGTCATCTGGGTAAAGCACAGCAGTGATTTTTCCCTTCAGATTTAAGGAAGCTGTAAAATATTTTCTAAATTCTTTCTTAAACGTCCTGACAAATGATTTTTGTGTCCACAGCTAGCCAAATGGAAACAAATTTAATGATTAAAATTTGCCTTCATTTCAACTGAACTGTGATATTCTTGACACTATTCCTAGAGAGGGAGGCTGCTTGGCTTACATTCTCAACAATTTTCTAATCCTTCCCAAGGCACTTAAACTCATTTCAAGAATATCTACTTATGAAAATTAGGTAATAATTCTCTGGATTGTTCTTTGCATAGGAGTGATTTAACTACTCAGTTCAAGTTCTAGGCTTGTAAATTTGTTTGCAGCTGGGAAATTTAGGCCTCGACATGCAGACTCAAATTGTTTTCCTTTTGCATGCTTTACTCTTCCTCAGCCACCACCCACCCACTGCCCCTCCCCCCAACACACGCCACTTCTGTCAGCAACTGGTAATGCTGTCACAATGAATTTGCATGCTTTCTAGACATCTAGGTTTTGCAAAATAACTTTGGTCAAGTACAATCAGTTCGCTGTGTCCATGTGATTTGTGTGCTGAAAAACACTGCTGTGTTAAGACAGGCCAATTTTTGTTTGTGAAATCACAAAAGACAATTTAGTTATAAAATACTGTGAGCTTGGTAATACCATAATTAGATTGCTAAGAGTAAACGTACTCCAAAAGGACTACAACCTTGTCGTAGAGTTTGGAGGCTTGTGTGCCTCAATGACCCAGAGAGTTTTGTTGGCTGGAGTTAGGCGCTGGGTATGGTGACCCATGCCAAACAGGTCAAAGGATAGAGGTCAGACTAAGAGTTGTCCACTGGTCCTCCAGGTTCAGGGGTTCAGCTCAGGGCTAACAAATTTTTTCTTGAGGAGTCAGGGTTGTCATGGAAACAGCATGAAAAATCCTCAGTGTGTGACTGAGGACCGTGAACCACACCTGGGGCACAAAAGAGAAGATGGCCAGGGGCACTATGCCACTAGCTGTCCTAAATGCTAGTGGCATAGTGAACAAGTAGGTAAGTAAATGGAAACCTGGGCAGGCAAGGTTACTTTTGTGTCTCAATGTAAAGAAATTGAAGAAACTATTCAACCAGCCTTGTTTAATCCTCTACCACACACCACTCCTCATACATACATGAAAACCCATGAACACATCCAAATGAAACAGTGTTGGTCCAGGGGCAAGGTGCAAAACACAGTACTAACAGTTGTACACAACACAGAAGATAGCAGTAAACATATGGTCACACACACAAAACAATATATAGCCCAAGTCCCTGAGTGATATATTGTGTAAGTTGATGGTGCGTGGACGTTGTTGGCAAGACAAGCTCTCAGAAGTCTGTAGACAAAACCACGCAAGCCTGTTGTCCACCGAGCAAACACTGGAGAGCGGCAAAAATGGGAGGAGCCTGTCACCAATCCAGCATAGACTTTGCGTTACGTGGTCTCCTGCATCTCCTCTCGTGAGCAGCTGCTGCATGAAGTCTAGCCTGTGCTACAACCGAGGCCACGCAACTCCCCTGCTGCCCGTCTCTCCTATTAACCAGTGAACCAGGTGTGCCGTATTCTACCTTACCAGTGTCCAATAGGGTCTTGTGAGCAGAAGGAAAGCATCCATAACAATTACTTGTTGGACTGCACACTGCCTTTGCTGATGCCTTTCTGTAGCAACACGGTCTGCACTAAGTCCTGCTCCTCCACTAAAGAGCAACTGCCTGATAGGGTAGATTTGCAGTACTTGAAGTTCTTAATGTCCATCAGTGTCTTGCGATCATGAAAAGAAATGTTTATAAAAGATAAAAACATCTTTGATTGGCCCCAGAGAGGCTGCTGCACCTGAACACGCTGCCACCTTACTGCTTTCCTCTGATATGCTGCTTAAAACCCATTTCTTCCAACAAATTGATTTGATCAGCTATTGCTTATTTTGCAGCTTTGCTTTGGAGGCTTATGTAATGGCAGAGTTGTAAAAGTTGCTGTTGAATTGAAATGTTAATTCTTCCTCACACTTCCAAACTCTATTTTTGAATAGTTGGGTTGCCAAATTCTTGTCAAGTTCATTTGAGGGCTTTCTCCAAAATTTCTTTTATTCAAAGGAAACTATGCCTCCTATAATCAAATGGAATTCAACAGAACACTGCACACCACATTTGTGACATGGCAACTGTCCCCCCACAGTACAAACCATGAAGGGCACTGTGCAAAGCCAGGCATGTTCTATAACCTCTCAGCTAAAACTAATAAACTTATTTATAGCTTTGACCACTTGCATTTATCAAACACCTTTCTTTTGAAAGCTTTACCGTACAGAATTTGACACTGTGTAAAGTATAAGATAAAGTTGAAAGCTTAGTTAAAGAGCTTGATTGAAAGGTGTGATTTGAAGGCAAGGTGAGAAGGTTGGGTAGGAACTTAAAATGGGAAACAATTTAGCTGAAATCATGAGTTTAGTTGATGTTTCAAAGCAAAGCTGAGATGTTAAAGATTGCAGAATTGGAAATGTGCAGAGTTGAGGGATATTTTGTAAATCCAGATAAGGTTACACAGTAAGAGGTGGGGAAAGGCAGAGAAGGAAGTGTGAGCATGGGTATGTTGAAATTAGCTCTGGATTTAGCAACACTTTAATATATGTGTGAGTCTGGGCAAGTTTGAATGTGGGCAGCAGAGGTTTGACCAAGTATTTGTGGAGGGTAGAAGGCTGGCCAAGAAATCATTATGTAACAGCTTCTGTTAATTTCTGAGCTTGAATTTGGCAACTGGTGTGATGTGACGGGTGTTATTGGTAAATGGCAAGGTGGTGGTTTTGGTACAGAGCAGGTAGAAACAGGTGGGATGCCACAGGTGTGAACAGTGTGGGTCAGGCTTGAATCATGGCCTATTCAAAGGAGCTGAATTTAGAGACTAGAGAACAGAGTTTGTAGTATTTGCTAAAAGAAAATACCCAAATAAAATAGTGGAAGAACAGTTTGCATTGAAGGGTGAAAATATTGCTTCAGAATGCTGTACATTTTGGCAGAGGTTTCAGATTAACTATTCTTTACTATATATATGTTCATCACTCTAAACTCCCATCTGCTGTATTGCTCTGTCATTCACCTAGACTAGGAGTAATTCACAGTGGCCGTTTAACCTACCAGCTTGCCTGTGGCACATTCTAACGATAATATGTATTCTTCTCCACAGTGAGATCAGGGTTGAACGTGGGTCATTAGAGCTATGAAGAAACCACTAATTGTAATGTTGTTGAATTGAAAAATGGTGGAAGTGCACTTACCCTTCCCAGCCCCACTTCTAATAAATGATGCTTAATTCTATATAGTTCCAAAGAAGATTTTATTTTATTGTGGTACCTCTTTGAGCCACGCTGCCCAGCAATGGTCTGGTTTAATCCTAGCCTAATCACGGGACAATTTACAATGACCAATTAACCTACCAACTGGTAGATCTTTGGACAGTGGGAGGAAACTGGAACACCCAGAGGAAACATATTCAGTCCCAGGAAGAACGTATAAGCACCTTATAGGCAGTGGCAGGAATTGAAGCAGGGTCACCTATACTGTAAAGCATTGTGCCAGCCACCCTATGCTACCATGCTGCATTAACTAGGAATAATAAGTATAAAGCAGTGCAAGAGCATTCCAGTCAAGTAGAATAAAGAGCTCCTCCCAACAACCTTCAGTAGTTCGCTCAGTGCCAGGTTTTCCATGTTTCATGCACTGCTTAAATCAGTCAGGACAAAGAAACCTAAATCAACCTACCTGTCCATGATTGAACCAAACTTGTGACATATCCACAATAGGGCAACTGATGCTTGTCAATTGGCAATATTGTCATTTATTCTCATAAGATGGATCCTTTTCTATTGATAATGTCACCCCCCCCACCAAAGGAAACTAATTATATACTTTAAAGATTTAATAAATTTATTGTAAGTTCAAATCCCACAATAATATCAAAGAAGTAACCATGAGGGATTTTTTTTTTGAGTTTACAAACAAGATGTATTGATCTGCAGACACACGATTTGATGAGAAGCTAGGATGCGTTTCTTCATAATTGAAGAATTATGCACCATCAACATTTGGAATGCAAGTAGATAGCTTTGAATAACAGGCAATCACTTTTAATACTAAAACACAAGAATTCCTTCAGAGCTACAGCTGCTAAGTGCCAACTTTTAACTTTTCCTTGTATCAGTCTATCTAATGTGATTAGAAAATCCATAAAATTGATACCAAATTGTTTCCTCTGCCATCAATACTTCATTAAATGGCATTTTTCATATGTAATAAGCCTTTAATAAAATCAAAGTTTTGGCTTTTTTACTAATTTGTTATCATTGCAACCTTTAAACCTAGGTGGAAAGGAGCAGGAAGAAAGACTA
Organism: Hypanus sabinus; assembly: GCF_030144855.1. Classification (NCBI taxonomy): domain Eukaryota; kingdom Metazoa; phylum Chordata; class Chondrichthyes; order Myliobatiformes; family Dasyatidae; genus Hypanus; species Hypanus sabinus. The sequence continues at coordinate 81,369,886 of NC_082716.1, forward strand.
TTAACCCCCATCAATTCTGCCAATCAGTGAGGTCTTGTCTGGTGTATGATCTAACTTTGCTGTCTGCCTTTGCCCCATTTCCCTTCCTAGCTTTGGTTGACTATTATCAGCGTCATCATCATTATATGTTCTGTCTGGCTATCATAGATTTAAAAATCAGCAATTAACTTGGCTTCAATTACTGTTTGCAGAAGAATGTTTGTAAACAGTGTGTAGACGTGGTACCAAATGCCATTTCTGAAAACCCCAGCTCTAATTTCTAAGATTCTGCAATCTGGAGAGTGTAGGACTAAATTTCTCTCTCACTGCCTTCTCTAATCTTAATATTTGGACAACTTGAACCAAATAGTTCCTTAATCAAAATTCCAGAGGATGCGACAGAGTCTATTTAATCTCATTTTATTAAACCCTTGGCATCCACGTACTATCCCAGTGATTCTACTCTGCTCACTGAAGGCAAAGGTAAGTTTTGTAATGTGTGGTGCCCAGATTTCTTCGCCCTGTTTCAGGCGTAGTCTAATTAAGACCTTAAAGTCCAGCCTTTTAATTATTTTATCCTTATCTTTGGATGCACATGACCTAATCAATATATCCCTCTAAACACTGTTTACACTATTTGGCTAATCATTAACTGCTTTATCATTCTATAATCCAAAGTGAAAGGACTCAAGTTTGCCTTTATTGAAATCCACTTGCCTTAGCTTTCTCCATTTGCTCAATCCACTAGACACCAAACAACCAGGCTCAAAGAAAGCAGGCAGCAGGGGTCTCCAGTCATTCTCCTTCAGCTCTTTACGTTTTTCAGCTATCGTGTCCCTGATTCTTAGTTCGTTTCTCCTCCCCCACCCACCTGGTTTTCATCTATCACCTTCTAGCTTGTCCTTCTTCTCACCCCTCTTCCTTTCCAGTTGTAATGAAGGGCCTTGGCCCAAAATGTCGACTGTTTATTTAGTTCCATAGATGCTATCTGACCTGCTGTGTTTCACTAGAACTACCCTTTCTGATGTCTGTCTGGTGTCAGCTGTGGTGGTTTGCTTGTGTCCTGTAATAGTCATGTTATCAGGCTGAAGTAAAGGAAAGATAATTGAGGTGTAAAAAATCTTTTGGAATTTTATTTTCTGAAGTAGTATAAGATCATTAAATTGATCTTAATTCCTTGGGGTCTAAGTTTGGGTGTTTTTTTACCTGAGGTTTGGACGATTTAAGCATTGGGCCAGAGTAAAAAAGTTCAGGGTGTCAGACTGGTTCAGCTCGCTGCTGCTCTGTGAGCTTTACTTGTCTCTGCACTGAACTGAAACTGTGGCCTGCAACTAGCCAGTTCCTGTGGAGTCGTGTGTGTAAACTTTAGTTTTGAATGCTGTTGGCTCTCTTGTTACTGTTTGTATGATTTGTTTTTGGTTTTCTGTTTACATTGGGTGTTTGACAGGTTTTTTAATGAGTTCTGTTGCATTTCTCTGTGTTTTGTGGCTGCCTATAAAGAGACAAATCACAAGTTGTATGTAGTATACATACTTTAATAATAAATGCACTTTGAGTTTTGACTTACTAATATTGCAAAAGAAGAGCTGCAAAACTTAATGCAGCCTGTGGAGGAACAGGAAGCCAACGACAGCAGCTTCTGAATTTCCACATCTCACAGGGTGTGTGTATGGGATAAAAGTCACTGTGGCATTTATGGTGTAGTGACTAAGTCATTGTCATAACAGCCACAAATGTCGTGGGCTGATAATGTTTTACAGTTGAATACTTTCATGTACATTGTTCATGTTGCCATCTAACTTCGTATTTTTAGCAAGTTTGAATGTGATTTATTCTTATCCCAGTCTAAGTGATTTAAAAATGGCAGTGAATTGTTGAGGTGTTAATACTAATCCTTGTGGAAGATCACCTACCCATTTATTCAATCATCTTTCTTAAGTTCAACAAGTTCAAATGGTTTCTGGAAGTTCCTAAAACTGTGGTGACTGAAAATACTGATAACACTCAGTAGTCTTGACAGCGTCTGAAGAAAAACAAACTGTTAGCATTTCAGATCTGAGACGTGTTGTTGGAACTGGAACTGCTTGATTCATTAGTTTTTAGACAGTCCACTGTCCATACGTGTCCATGCTGGCTAGTTCGAAACAACTGAAAGAATTCAACATTATCAATTTCTCTATATCCTTAATTGTACATGAAAATAATGGTCTATTAATAGATTGTAATATATTTATAGCCTTTTGGGTTCCCACTCAATTTTGTTAAATGGTAAGGATATGCATCACTTTCCAGCCAAAGAGAATAGCCCTCTCAATGAGAAAGGAATGGTTAAAGTTTATATCTGTTGTACAGTTACACTACACTATTTTCCTGCTTGACATGACTAGAAATTGAAGTAGCCACAAAGGTAAACTGATCTCAGAAGTTATGTGGATTTTTTAAGTTCTCAGTGTTGCTATAATGTTGCTATATGATGTGGCTATAATACCCGCAAACTGAATCTTTTAGATTGAGGGAGGAATTACAGATCCTTATTCAATTTGGTAAACATGTAGGTTGGGTGATGGGGTGGAGATGGAGATGTAAAGGACTCCTTCCCTCCACTACCCTGCAGGTCATCCTTGACAAGGTGTAGCACCAGCTTAGCCCCCTGGATCAGGGCCGTGTGAAGCCATGGGGGCAGGTGGCCAGTAGTCGAATAGCACGGGTTGTGGTTATGCGACCACTGATGTCAGGCAGACAGTCTCTGAAGAGTGTTGATAATGGCTGAGGTCACCCGTCTTGTAAAGACATTGCCCAGGAGAAGGCAATGGCAAACTACTTCTGTAGAAAAATTTGCCAAGAACAGTCATGGTCATGGATAGAGAGAAGTACAACAGTGTGAAGGGGGGTGGGGGGTCAAACAATAGATGAATGACCATGATCACTCACATCATACAACACAGCATACAATGATGAAACATCTAGGGATAAAAAAAAACAACTGCTTATACGCCCCACACTGAACACATTGTAATGTAATAACTTCTTTAACTTTGGTCTAAAAGCATAGGAAAAGAGGTTGTAGGAAATAATGGCTTTATCATGCTGAAAGTCAGTAATGTAACATTAGTAGGTTCTGTCCTGTCCTAATTTACCTTACCAACACAGCATTTTCTGTCAGGCAGTAGATGGAGGCTTAGCACATGGAAATGCATGCCAACAAGCAGTTTTATTCCTTAAAATAAAATGGATCTGCTGATAAATTATGTTAGATTGACAAGGTCTTTGTACTTAAACTTTGCAGTGATTTGTACCAATGTAATTACACTGAATCAGGAGGGAGCAGCATGATTAGATAAACAGTTTGTAATGAAAGGTTTCTGCTCCTGAATATTTTTCATTATTTGATGTTCCAAGGGAGAAGTAGCAGAGTTTGGGGATTATTTTATGAGGGCAGAAATTGGTTAACAAGCTGTAATTTGGCTCACCATATCATATAATACTTGGGCGAGATATTTGATAGATTATTTAGTGATGATACTCAATTCCTCTGCAGAGCGAACCAGATAATGCACAAATCCAATAGTTTAATAAATTGTTAAAATTAAAATTATTATACCATTATTAGTGGTAGTGAATTATAATAACAAAAGTAGTAATGCCTCACTGCTGGCATATGGAAGCCCCTTCCCTCCACCCACCTCTCTGTCTCTGATCCCTCTGAGTTTGCTATTGAACTCCATGTATCGTGCTCCTAAAATTGATTAAGCCTCCCTCTGACTTGGTGGTTGGAATTTAATGGAATGGTGCAGTGACAAACAAACAAACCCAGAAGACTCGCGTGGAGCCTTGAGGCTAGCCATCGGCTGAGAAGCACAGTGACCAGTCAATGCCAGAATGTGATTACAGTGAGCACCGGGACCCTGGGGGGGCAGTGCAAGCAGGCAGGCTGGATTAGAAGCATCCTATCAGCTGGCTGTTGTGTAATACTGTTGCTTAATTTTCACCAGCACTTATTCAAAGCTTTACCGTGATCGAGTGAGACAACTGATTAATCACTTCAATTACTGGTAAACATGTTCATTTACTCAGCTTTGATTATGAATATATATGGCATGCATCTTCTGAATTCTAAGGATTAGCTTGGTATTTTTCCTCTTGCTACCTTTGCAGATTCTCAGAATTATTTCTTAACTTTCTGCAAATGAAATGTTTGATGTTATTTTTTTGTGTACGTGAGTAGTTAACTCAGGCAAAGTTCCAGGGATGTTGGTTAGAGCTGCAATAACCAAAAGCAAGTAATTTGGTTCAATTTGGAGATTGAGTGGAGTGTGGATTGGTTTGGCCAATTGGCCTGTTTAAATGCTATTTTTTTAACATCTATCGATCTGCACCCTTTGCAAATGTGTTTGCGCATAGTTTTATCCCAGTGATGCTGTATTTACCATGAAAACCATTGGTGTTTTCAAGGCCATACAAAGGATGAATAATCTGAAATGTGCCCTCACTCTTGACCATTCCCACTAATTTCTGTTTAACTTTGGAACACGAGCATTATGCTGTTCATCAATTCAATTTACCTGCTAGTATTTGTGTGACTGGCTCTTGTCTTGGTAGTGGTTAACACAACACTACTACAGCTCGGGGCATCGGAGCTCAATCCTCTGTAAGGAGTTTGTACGTCCTCCCCACGGAGCCTGTGTGTTCTCCCCGGGTGCTACAATTCCCTCCCATCGTCCAAAGATGTACAGGGTTAGGTTAATTGGTCATTATAAATTGTCCCGTAATGGGGTTGGGGTTGAATCGGGTTCATGGGCGGTGTGGCTCAAAGGGCCAGTAGGTCCAATTCCACTCCGTGTCGCTGAAAAAATAAATGCGTCCAGTTTTGTTTACCCATTGTATGATAGATTGCCCTTGTCAACGTACAACAGAAAATTTGGTCTTGATGTTTGACTCTTGTACACACTTTTGAATATCAGTGCAGAGCCATTTGATGTGTAGTAGTGCATACTGCTGGCATGGAGAGAATGTCTGAAAATTGGTATCCATGGTGTACACTTGATTGTTGCTATGGATTTTCCATTTTGTTTCAAATAGTGAATTCTCTCTCCAAAAATGCTGGAGTGAAACTGGAGCACTTCACTTGAATTGTCCTTTACTCTAATCACATCTTAACGTTGGGACTTCTAATCAGTGCGTTACAAGGAAAGCAATATAGCCCGGAACCTGTATGTACACACGGTGATAAGGATAATTTAGAAAAATGATTAACAAAGCTTGGGATTTTTTTTCCAAATTCATTTAATGACACATCAAAGGTTAATGTTGCCATGGGCGGCTGTGGAGGCCAAGTCATTGGGTGTATCTAAGGCAGAGATAGATAGGTTCTTGATTAGTCAGGGCATCAAAGTGTATGGGGTGAAAACAGGGGAGTAGGAATGACTGGATGAAGTGGATCGGCCCATGATTGAATGGCAGAGTAGACTCAATGGGCCAAATGGCCTACTTCTCCTATATCTTATGGTCTTATGATCTTAATAAAGAAAGTAAAGCTCATAGCATAGGAGATAAATTCCTGTTATGAACAATACAAATATCTATGTTTGTTGAACTCAGCTCAGCATTTAACACAATCATTCCTACAGTTCTGATCGAAAAGCTCCAGAACCTGGACAACTGGATCCTCGGCTTCCCCAACCAGTAGACCACAATCTGTGCAGATCAGAAATACCTTCACTTTGCTGACATTCAACGCTGGTGCACTTCAGGGATGTGTGCTTAGCCCACTGCTCTACTCTCTCTACATCCATGACTGTGTGGTTAGGTACAGCTCAAATGCAATCTCTAAATTTACTGATGATGTAACTGTTGTTTGTAGAATGGTGGTGAGCCGGTGCACAGGAGTGAGATATACCAGCTAGTTGAGTGGTGTTGTAGCAACAACCTTCCACTAATATCGGTGAGACCAAAGAACTGAGTGTGAACTTCAGAAATGGTAAGACGAGGGAACATAAACCGATCCTGATAGAAGGATAAGAAGTGAAAAGAGTGAGCAATTTCAAGTTTCTAAGGTGTCTAAGATCTCTGAGGATCTATCCGGGATCCGACGTGTTGATGCAGCTTCAAAGAAGACACAATAGCGGCTGTATTTATTTAGGAGTTCGAGGAGATGTGGTATGTCAGCAGCCACCCGCAAATTTTATAGATGTATTGTTTAGTGTGGGGTGGGTTTACTGCACAGGTTTGAAATAAGCTAGAGAGAGTTGTAAACTCAGTCAGCTCCATCATGGCCTCCGTAGTAACCAGGATATCTTCAAGGGGCAATGCCTCAAAAAGGCAGCATCCGTCATTAAGGACCCCCATCACCGAGATCATGCCTTGTTCTCATTACTACTATCAGGAAGGAGGTACAGAAGCCTGAAGGGGCACACTCAATGATTCAGGAACAGCTTCTTCCCCTCTGCACTATATATTTAAATTAATTATTACATATATATGTATTTTTTTACTGTAATTCACAATTTTCTATTATTTGTGCTGCAAAGACAGCAAATTTCACGACATATGGCAGTGAAACCTGATGTTGATTCTGAATTCTGTGCTTGGTTAACAGGAAACACAATTAGACATAAATATTTTTTCTGATTGATGTGACATGGTGAATGGTGTGCAAAAGCAACAGCTACAAGGTCAGCTTTAGTTCCATGGATTAAATGCTACATTGCTTGAATAGACAGAAGTTTTCTTTTACTCTGTGTGTGTGTGTGTTACTTTGAATTTCTACCATCTGCAGAATCTCTTTTATTTTACTTAGCTGCTCTGTGACTAATTTAAGTAGAATGGATTGACCACACCCCCTTGATTTGTTATAACAAAGGTATGGGTGGCTGATTTCACTGGTGACTGAAAGTTAGGTAAGAAAATAAATTGTGTAGGAGACAAAAGGAGCCTAGAAAAGGATCTAGATAGGTCAGTTGAATGGACAACGTTCAGACAAATGAAATATGATGTAAAATTCTCCAGTTCTGGCAATTTTTAAAAAAAAATATTTGTGATGGAATTGGTGATTCACAAAAAAATAGAGCTGCAGATAGCAATTATCTAGATGAACACGAATTAGTGAGGCAGGGCAGGTTCTGGACCCAATGCTGGGAGATGGCATAGGTAGGTATCTACTGGTTGGTGTGGACCGATTGGGCTGAATAACCAATTTTGATCCTGCACGGTTCTGTGACTATTTCACCAATGCTCTGGCCGTCCCAGAGCATTACTCACAATACAGTGGCATTCAGGTACAGCAGTAATTAGGGATGTTAACAGAATTCTGTGAATGGGAATTTAATAGAAGCAGAGAGGTGATACTTCAGGTATCTAGCATGTTGGTGAGAGCACATCTGGAGTACTGTGTGCAGTAATAACCTCATTATTTAAAGGAGGATGTTAGTACTTTGGAAACGCACTTCCCAGACGATTTTCTACATTAACACCTGGGATGGGTCTTCTGAGGAAGAGCTGAACAGGTAAAGGGGAAGTCAGTTTCTGGTTTACAAATATGGTGAGTTACAGGTCCAGTGGAAAAGCTTGTGGTAACATCATAGGTGACATGTCCATTCAGACAACAAACCAAACATAAATTTTTACTGGATAGTGAAGAACAAAAGACTTGGTGCAAAGCGCCATGGTTGTGCAAGAGGTAGCCCATAATGTTCTATTGAGAAGATAAAATTAGCAGTGTAAGTTTGTAACATGACACAGTGCAGAACTTTTCCAGTAAACTAACCATATTTAGATCAAGTTATTACAGTGGTTCATTGAGGTAGTACAAGTTAAAACAATAATAAAGAGCAGAATAGTGTGTTGCAATACATGGAAAGTGCAGTGCAGCTAGACAGTAACATGCAAGGTCACAGTGTGGTAGATTGCGAAGTCAAGAGGCCATAAGAAGCAGAATTAAGCCATTTGGCCCATCAAGTTAAGCCGATCGGGCTTAGTTGGTATTGCTCAAAGAGCGAAAGAATTCCTGTCAAATCCAGTGCTTTCGCACAACCAACATCCGAAAAATACGCCTTCTTTAGAAAATTCTTCTGAGACCTTGTGTGAGAAATACCTGCTGCAAGTCTAAAGAAGGGGTTCCTAATGTTTTTTATGCCACGGACCAATGCCGTTAAACGTGGGGTCCATGGACTCCTGGTTGGGAGCCCCTGTTGGAAAGAGACTGCATTTCAAACCATTCTGCTCTGTAGTCTGAAGCTGCAGTCTCGAACAGGATATGCAGCAGGTATTTTGCTTGGAATGTCTCATCGCAAGAATGGGAGGTATTGAAGATATGAAAGTTCCTAATCTTGCAATGCATGCAGTAGAATTGAAAGCTCATTCTGATAGAATGCAGGAAGGTCAATGAGGATCAAAGTTTAATGAAGATGCACATCAACTAATTAAAGATGCAGAAGCACCCTTGAATTGGGAAGCCTGATTCATTCCGCATGACTCAAATAGTTCTGTCCAGAACTGATTAGTCTCTAGAAGTTGATTGTCCCTGTTTCATTACCTTGGCTTCTTTAATTCCAATAATTAAATGCAACGTTGCTTGAATGGACAGAAGTTTTCTTTTCCTTTCTGTGTGTGTTACTTTGGATTTCTACCATCTGCAGAACCTTGTATTTTACTTAACTGTATTGAAGAATTTACGTGGAAAAGATTGAGGGAGTTCAGTTTGGAGGCCAACTGTCCAAACTTTCCTGTAATTTGACAGAAGCTGGTGTGTACGCAACAGTGTTATTTTGGGCTGCAGAGAACACTTGGAGAAATTATGAAAGCAAGCTCAATGTTGCATATGTCAAGCTAAATAATTAAGAAACTGACTTAATCAAATAGGGTGTATGCTGTTGGCTTATGAAAATTTGCTAGGATATTATCCAGAGTTAAACCAGCTCAAAATTACTGCAAAGTATAAATCATCTGAAGCAGCTCTAATGCTGCAGTGTAAAGAGGCCTAGAAGAGCCAAATTGCAGGTTTTAATCCTGTATTTAGGCGTGGGTGATTAAGGCCTTCTTTAGTAAAACAGTATTTTGCAGGAGACCAATGCAATTAGTATACGTGGAAAGGAATGGCTTGTGTTCAGGTAATGTGGGTTGTAATTTTGGATTATGTTTGGAGGTCACGCTCCATTTTTTGAGATTTGTTGATGGAGCAAATAGCACATAGTCAGTATTCAGGGATCAGCTCGATGAAACAAGTTTTCTCCATAATGCATTCTAAAGGTCACATAACTGTTAAGCTTTGAGGGATGCAGCAGTCTCTGCCATTGCGAAAGAACTAATGGAAGTTCCAACACATTTTACACACCTAAAGTAAATTAACCCTTTTGAGCCTGAGACATCCATCAGTTCATCAGTTCTACCTGAAAAATGTAAAACAATCATTTATGAGGGTGTATGTCATAAATACTGATTTTTCAAGTAGGTGCTGCATAAACATGGTGTATACAACTTGTAACTTGTTTTAATATAATCTTAAAAAGTGGTCTAAAATCAGAGATGTAAGCAGAACTGAAAACAAAAAGTTAAGTGCACTTTAAAAGTCAGATGGTTGATGAATCGTTTATTTTCCTCTCCCTCTCCCTGGCTCCTCCTCCTCCTTGCCTTTATCCTATCCTAACCTTCCCTATCAGATTCTTTCTTCTCCACTCTTGACCTTTCCCATCCATCTGGCTTCACATACCCCTTTTCAGCTAGCCTCATTTTTTTACCTCACACCTTTTTATTCCGGCATCTTCCCCCTTCCAGTCCTTCCTTGTGTCAACTGTTTATTCATTTCCGTAGATGCTATCTGACCTGCTGAGTTCCTCCAGCGATTTCTGCGTTTTTGGTTGATGAACAAACAACTTTTTAATGAAGTATAAATACCACCAGACTAGACATGCCTATGCATCATCCTGATGAAGATGGCAGAGTCTGTCATCAAATCATTGGTCAAAATCGATACCTATACCCAGTTGGGAGCCCAAGAAGAGTTCATTCGTCGTATACACCAGGAAAGCACTAGATCTGTTTTCAACTTTTTTACAGGTTGTTAATCTCATGGGTGCAATGCTTAAAATCTATAAATTTGAAAATAGGTACCTATAACATGACAGCATTCTGATAGTTGAACTTTTGCAAATGTCACTTGTGCTGGGAGGTGAGCTGTAAGCTCATATTCAAATACTTCCCCTATGGAAGATCTAAAAACGAAGCACTGCAAAAATTCTGCTGTTCACCGCGTCCTCTATTGTGAAGGAGAAAAGGCGTCGCAATTTGAATCAAGTTTCCCTGTTTTGTTTTTGATGTAAGAGTGGTCTGCAGCGAAGATCTTTCTGCAGAGGGTGTTAAAACATGGAATTTTTGACAAATAAGTAGACGTCTATACTTTTTACAGCATAGTAAAACAACAAATGTTGCAATTTTGAGGCAGAAGTGCATAAAACTGATAATGCAGAACTATGGTGAAAGTGTGCAGCTTTGGGATGAGTTTCAGATTGCTGTTATAAAGATGTAGCAGAGAATAAGGTGAGTGGGACATTGATACAGAGTTTTTAAATGGATTATTGAAGTTTCAGATAATTGGTGGAATTACTGATTTTTATCTCAGATTCAAATGGATCAGTAAACTGTTAGCAACATGTTTTTTTTAGGTCAAGCTTTTAGTTTACCTATTACTGCTCTGCTTGTGTGCTACTTGCCTTTCTCTGTAAATAAATCTGACAATTGTATCTTAATGGGATTTATATTTTTTAAACTGACTCCTCACTCCTATTAGCTTTTGTTTTGCAGGCAAGAACTGTGATGTTTGAGTGTAATTCAGAAAAGTCTTTTTCAAGCCTAGTCCAGTTTCTGACAGAAGCTAAAGAAAGGAGACATTGGCAATTTCTAAAATAAAAATCAAATGTTCCTGTGTATTCTGTATTTGAATTGACTTTATTACTTAAATCCTTAATATACACAAGGAGGAAATATCTTTACGTTATGTCTCCATCTAAATGTATAGTAAATTTATAGTAATTTATAATAAATAGTATGTACAACAGGACAGTCAGTATAACATAGAAATACAATTGTGTCAGCGTGAATTAATCAGTCTGATGGACTGGTGGAAGAAACTGGCCTGGAGCCCGTTGGTCCTGGCTTTAATGCTACGGTACCGTTCCCAGATGGTAGCAGCTGGAAGAGTTTGTGGTTGGGATGACTCGGGTCCCCCATGATCCTTTAGGCACTTTTTACTCACCTGTTCTTTGTAAATGTCTGGAATAGTGGGAAGTTCACATCTGTGGATGTGCTGGGCTGTCCGCACCACTCTCTGCAGAGTTCTGTGGTTGAGGGAGGTACTATTTCCATACCAGACAGTGATGCAACCAGACAGGATGCTCTCAGTTGTGCCCCTGTAGAAAGTTCTTTCTTGAGAGGTGATTTGAAATTGTTTTTCAAATTACAGGAATAAGATCACAGCTTTTGTCAATGTTTGCTTTTTACAAAAGACATCCATGAGTAAGTTTATGAAATTTGTTTTTTGGAAATTTCAGGATGCCAGGAGCTATTGTTGGTTTAGAAGCGATGTACAGGGAGTCAGAAAATGCATCATACCTTTTAAGGTCATCAGGAAGACTGCCCTTCAAATTAATAGCTTTTTGATCAATGAAGAACCAATAATATTCACTCGGTAGCTGTGAGTGGAAAAAAGATGAACTGCAATGATATAATTGAAGGAAGAACATTTCAGCTTTTCTTAAACGCAAAGTACACTGCAGATGCTGGGGTCAAAGCAACACGTACAAACAAGCTGGAGGAACTCATCAGGTCGGGCAGCATCCGTGGAAATGAGCAGTCAGCGTTTCGGGCCGAGAAACATTGAATTCTCCAACTTCCGGTAATTCCCTCCCTCTCCCTTCCCCCATCCCACTCTGCCTCCTCCTCCAGCTGCCTATCACCTCTCTCATGATTCTGCCTCCTTCTACTACCCATAGTGCTTTCCCCTTACATTCCTTCTTCACCTTTCCTGCCTATCCCCTCCCTGCTTCCCCTGCCCCACCCCTTGATCTTCCCCCTTACTGGTTTTTCACCTGGCACCTGTCAGCTTTCTCCTTCCAACCCTCCCCCCACCTGCTTTATAGGGCCCCTGCCCCCCTCCCTGTTCATTCCTGATGAAGGGTCTCGGCCCGAAAAGTTTAATGCTCGTTTCCACGGATGTTGCCTGACCTGCTGAGTTGTCTGCTTTTCTTAAACCTGTTACAATTGGTGGTGCAGTAGAAGTGGAGACATTAAGTTTTACTGTGTTCTCAGACAGAAAAGTCAGAAGCAAATAGTGCAATTTTAAAAATTTATAGTGCTGTGCAAAAATATTCAAATATATGTACAACTAGGGTGCCTAAGACTTTTGCACGGTACTAGAGTAATTTTATGTATTACCATTTAGACTTTTCCCTGCAAACCTTGGTAATGTTTGTGACAAGCATGGTGAAAGGTTTCACCAGGACATTGTGGTGATGGAGAAATACTATCAGGGCAACTGGAGTCCATCATTGCTGGCCGATTGTTGTTGGACACTAAAGCGAGAGCCTCGGACACTGAGTACAAGTGAAATCGTCAACAAAGCATTCTTAGCTTAGTTGAACTATTGCAAAGCATCAGCACCATTGTGCAATTAAACGCATTATATTCAATAAAAGTTAATTTCTGTGTTGCAAGTAGTCAGAAGTTGTTTGTGTCCAGCTTCAAGTGGTCTGTCATAAATGAAAAATATTCTGATGACACAACATTTTTGAAAAGAATTGTTGTCCAGGTTATTGCTCCATGGAGTTTGTACTTTACTGGGTGTTCTTGTATTTTTAATCAATTAAGTTTATTTAGTGAAAACTCTGATCTAACACTAATCTAAAGTGGATGAAGTGCATTAGTAATGTTAATCCAGTTAACATATCACCGAAAGACAACATATTCACTAATCTTCAAATCAGTTTAATTTATCACTGAGGGCACAGCTTCTTTATAATATCTTACAGGAGTTACTGCTGTGTACTACACAGTGCTTAACGAGAAAGCTGAAGCTGGTTTACTATTTAGTGGAAGGTTTATTTCAGTTGGCAACTTGGTGATCATAAGGTGCTAAAAATCTCAGAGTATTTTTGATATTCTCATGAGTTCATTTGCACCAGTCAGTCCCAAAAGTGGGGTGAATTTATTTGTAGCAATTCAACTTGTGATCTGCTGCAACAACTTCTAGATTGACATATCCCATGCACCACTTCAAACATGCATTACTTTAATCTGTCTGAAGGCAGAAAATAAATATTTGATGCAAAAGTATTAGCTGTTTTTATTGTGCAGAATATGAACTTGAAGGCAACAGTTGTATTTTGCCTCTGCATCTTATCTTGACCTTTAAGCGCAAGATAGAATGTGCTAAATTTGTCCAGGGTTATGGACATGCACAGCAGTCCCACTGTCATTAGAAGCAAAGAGCACATTCATCCCAGCATGTCAGTCTTGTTGTATTGATCTTTGGCCAGGACATGAGGATTTCTCCCTCTAACTTCATGTCCAGTTCTCTTTCTCATTTACTAGCTCACAGAAAGAAACCACCTGATCCATGCCAGCACTCAACGGTGCAGTCCCATCAGTCATGTTGCACTCTTGGTGCCTTGTAACCGATTCTCTGTCACATGCTCGTGAACTCCCCTTCTAATAGTTATCCAGGAAAATGAGCAATAATTTAGTGGCCGTTTTGGGGTGCGGGAGAAAACAGAAGCACCCAAGGGAAACTCTCTAAGTGACAATAAAGATGTGGAAAATTCCACGGCATCAGATTTCATGATGGATCCAGATCCCTGGAGTTAGGAGTTGCCAATACTAAGTGTTAGACTACATGACATCTCTTTCAGAAGATCTTACTCAATCTAAGTTGTACTGCACCTGTATTTTCCCAGAAGTTTCTATCCATGATCATATTTTAATCAAATATCCCATCCTTCAGCCAAAGAGTTCAGTACAATGACCTTGCTGCTCAGACACTTATAGCAACATCCATCAGCTGAAGCTGTGCAGTTGCAGCTGCAGTGAGCATGGACAACCGTAAAAATATTATATCATCTTCTTGAAGAATGTGGGGTCAGGCATGCTGTAACCTAACCTGCGTCTCTCACTGTGGTCCATTTACAGCAATATTAACATGTAAAATCAAGGTCAGTTTTGTTGGTGTTGATTCTGAAACATGGAAATCAGTAGCAGGCCTTTAATTGAACTGCGTATTCCGATGTTTTCACTGTAGAACTGAATTGGTTGCTAGCAGTTTCTGTGTTTATTTCCTTTAGTCATTCAGGAAAATAATTCCTGCTCTTTTGATAATTCACTGACGGGCTTGAATCCATTATTGATTTTCCTGACTAATTTTGCTGTTACCATTTTACAGAGGAGTTCAGGATTAGAACAGTTGAAGAGGTGAAATACATGAGGAATGTTAGCCAGGATGAATCTGACTGGAGTGAGAAGCGCCATGCAGGTCATGAAGATGAACAAAAGGTTGCTGCCAGGAACCAGGAGAATCTGGTAAGAAGAGCTCCTGTAATTCTAGATCTCGCGTGGAAAACCCATTTAGAATGCATTGTAATTTATTTCTACATTTGATGCTGAGAAGATATCAGGTTATGTAGTTAAGGTTTCCAACTCTTTTCTGCCATGATTGTTGCTATTGACAATTGCCATCAAGATTTAATTATCTGTTAAATCTATCAAATATAAGTTCTATTTAGCATTTTGTAGTGTTCCTGGATATACTTGGCACATTCGCCTGTTCTTATTAAGTTTAATACATAGAACCTGTTTTATAGAAATAAGTTATTTTGTCACACAATTTTTAAAATATCATTTGAATGTAGCTTATCTTGCATTCTGCACAACTGAAAGCCATGCCCTGAGAAAAAGAATATCAGGGTTGTATGTTCTGACATGTATGTACTTGGATAATAAATTTTACTTTGAACTTTGAACCTCTGTTATAATACAAATAAATTACATCAAGCCTCAAATTTCAAATGAGAATTGCTACTACCAAATAAAGTTCAAAGTAAATTTATTATTAAAGTTCATACAGTATTTCTTACCATATACAAACCTAGGATTCATTTTCTTCTGGGCATACTCAATAAATCCATAATAGAATAATAACCATTATACAATTATTGAAAGACCAAAGGACAACAAACTGTACAAATACAAAAAGAATGGACTAATAATAATAAATAAGTATGCAATAAATAACATGAGATGAAGAGTCCTTGAAAGTGAGTCCATAGGTTGTTAGAACATTTCAGTGATGGGGTTAATGAAGTTGAGTGAAGTTATCCCCTTTAGTTTATGAACTTAATGGTTGGGGGGTAATAACTGTCCCTGAATCTGGTGGTGTGAGTCCCGTACCAGCTTTCTGATGGCAACAGCAAGAAGAGAGCTTGACCTGGGTGGTGGGGGTCCCTGAAGTTCCTACTGCTTTTCTGCGAGAGTGCTCCGTGTAAATGTGATCAGTAGTTGGTATGGACAATATCTCCTACATTTTATAGGATTTTCCATTTCTGATGCATGATGCCTTATTTCCTTTCATGAGTAAATTTATAATTCATGGAGCCAATTGTAATGAATGAAAGGTAATCATCATACAAAGTGTTTTGGAGAAACAAGCGTTGGAATAGCAGTTTTGGGAATGCACTCTACAGCGAGGAATTAGGATTAAAATAGAACAAAGTTATTAATGAATGGATAATGAGTTAGGTAAAAAAGAGATGGAAGGGAAAGACTGAAATTAGATTGGAAATGTTGGCTTAGCAGTTATCATTTGGAGAGATTTTTGTCATCCTCAGTTACTATGTGATACTGTAGCATAGTGGCCAGCATAGTGCTTTACAGTACAGACGACGTAGGTTCAATTCCCGTTACTGCCTGCAAGAAGTTTGTACGTTGTCCCGGTGACTGAATGGATTTCCTGCAGGTGCTCCTACAGTCCAAAGATCTACCAGTTGGTAGATTAATTGGTCTTTGTAAATTGTCCCATGACTAGGCTAGGATTAAATTGGGAAATTGCTGGATGGCATGGCTTGAAGGGCCTATTCTGCGCTTTATCTCAATAAAAACAAATAAAACTATGAGGAATAAATGAAGGTTTCCTCAACATGCACTTTCCTCTCATAATAGCAGGAGTACTATAATAGCAGGAGAACAGATGAATTAAATGTGAGCACAACAAAGTAGGGTATAAAACTATGTAACTATGAGAGGGGTGGCTGCTGACTGAAGGGTCACAAGAGGAATGTATGTAGGTGAAAGTATGGAATAATTCTGTTACAAGGAAGAAAATTACTTCCTAAATACATAGAGGTTAGACCCCAATTAAAAATTGTTGAGAGCTTTAGGACCATGAAAATCATAAAATATTAATGATGTGAATAAATAACTCAAAGGGAACTTTCTCATTAAAGTAATAAATTAATAGCACTGGTAGAAGTAAACAGGTTTGATCTGATAGCTTGAGAACTGTAGTTGTAGTTACAAAATTTACTTCAAGTTCACGTTTATTGTCATCTGAATGTACATGTATATAACCGAATGAAACAATGTTCTTTGGACCATGGTGCAGCCACAAAACATATACCACACAAAGCATATAAAAGAAATATTATCGTAAATAAGTTAATAAAATAATCAAAATGCTTGTAGTGCACAGCACAGGTAAACAGTGCAATAAACAAGTCATTGCCCTAGTGACAAGACCTCAGTGGTGGCAGGGTATTCATTAGTCTCACAGCCTGAAGGAAGAAGCTATTACCTAGTCTGGCAGTTCCAAGTCTTGAATGTTTCTGTACCTCCTCGCTGATGGTAGTGGGTCAGAGATTGAGAGCTGACTGGTAGGGATTCTCAATAACGTTTGGGGACTTTGTCTACAGCGCTTCCGGTAGCCGTCACAGATAGAGGGAGAAGGAGACCCTGATGATCCTCTCAGTGGTGGTTTACTATCCTTTATGATGCCTTGCGGCCAGACTGGACATTTGGATTGTGCTTCTGTAGGAAGCCATTAGAAAGGGCGCAGGAAGGCTTGCACACCTCAATCTCCTCAAAGCTTAGATGCTGCTGTGTGCCTTGACTAACGCGTGGGTCCGTAGGTTGGATCGTCCGTTATGTGCACAGCAATGAACTTTGTGCTCTTCACTCTCTCCATGGCAGAGCCATTGACATGCAATGGAAAACGGTCGACCTGAAGTCCACCAACATCTCTTGTCTTGTCCATGACGAGAATCATTGTTGTTCTCACACCATTTGACAGTCCTCTCTACCTTCCCCTTGTCAACTCATTGTAGATGAGTCCAACTACTGTTGTGTCATCAGCAAACTGGATAATGTGGTTTTGTGCTGGATCTGACAGTGCATTTTTGAGTCAGCAGTGTGAGCAACACCAGGCTGATCACACAGCCCTAGGGTCACCAGTACACACTGTGCTGGAGATTGAGGTGTTGCTGCCAACTTGAGCTGATTGGGGTCTTTCCATCAGGAGGCAATATCGTTTTAAACATTGAGATGTTGAGCCTCAATGAGGACAATTTACCCACCAGCCTGTGAGGGGTGATCATGTTAAATACGGAGTTAAAGTTGATGAACAACATCCTAGCATATGAAGCATAATTTTCTAGGTGGGACAGCACGGAGTGCAGGGCCATAGCTGTGGCATCATCAGTGGAGCAGTTTGAGCGATAGGCAGACTGGAAAGTGTTCAGTGTAGGTGGAAGGTGGAATTTCATATAATCTATTACCAGCTACCTCAAAGCACTTCACTATTGTTGAAGTCAGTGCCACTGGGTGGTATTCGTTGAGACCAGTTACTGTCACTCTCTTGGGCACCAGTTTGGTGATGGTAGCTTGAAACCTGCAGGGACAGTAGACTGCTTCAAAGAGATATTAAAGAGATCCATTAAGGCCTCTGTTATGTTGACTGCACAACACTTCTGTTAGCTGGGTCACAAGCAATTTAGCTACAAAATATTCCAAGGTTTTCTATTTTGGAAGAGGAACAATTGAGGGGTTGGACGAGAGCCTGACAAACAATGGGTTAGAAAGGATCTTGGCCTGGAAAATTAAAAGGGATTGTTCCTAAAAATAGTGGTCGGTGCATGTAGATAAAAAAAAGACTTAACAGCTTTTCTATTAGGAAGAATGTAATTTTGCAACTTAAAGGTGTAGTAAGAATAATAAAATCCTCATAATATTTTAAATAAATGGGAGGACCAAATTTGCATAAAAATTAAACTTTGTTGGAAGAATCTTTGGGTGAATCCAAGACCATTTATTGATCTTTATAGCAAGGAACTTAATGCTTTATACTATTTTAGCTCTGCAATTGTGTGATGAAGCAAGGTTAATAATGTTGTCATTTAGAGGGCCTCTGAGAAAGACTGATCATATCAAAAAAATCCTTTGGTTGGTTTTACATACCGCCAAAAGATGGTTGGTTGCTTAGAAGAAAAAAATGTGTATGTATATAACATATATATATGTGTGTGTATACTCATATAAATTAAATAGTATCCTAGTCAGCCCTTGTTTTATTTTTCATATACATCTGTAACATTATATTTAACATAATTATTCCTATAACCTGTTGAAGCATAAATATTGACCAAAAAAAACTTTGGCAACTATTAGAGACCGTGGAAGGTGGGGACCACAGAGATAAATGAAAGTTACAAGTGGGTCACAAGCAGGAAAGGGTTAAGAACCACTGTAGTGGACTACTGAATATTTTGTATACTTTCAATCATCTTAACTGAGGAAGCAAAGACTTACATTAGAAGGGTGTGCAATGAATAGTCACCATTTGGATAGTATTATACTGTAAGACGAGGTTGAGTTTTGAACTCTGAGGAGTGATACCATTAATATTTTTCAGGGGCTTGATAGTAATTGGAAGGGCGTTTGAAATGGCTGGGAATTTTATAGCAGTGAGTCAAAGCTCACAATAAGGAGTTGATCTTTGGATTGATAGCCAAAACTTGTTTCTCAGTGGCCAGTAGAGTTTTGAATTTCAGTGACACAGCGGTGAAGGATCAAAATCAACACACACAGAATGCTGGAGAAACTCAGCATGTCGGGCATTTTCCTCCATTAATGCTGCTTGACTTGCTGAGTTCCTCCAGCATTTTGTACATTGATCCAGGTTTCCAGCATCTGCTCCCTGTCTTATATCTGTCAAATATTAAGATGTGTTTTCACAAAGCATTGGATTCCAGTAAAGTATATTGGGATAGGTGACACTGAGTGAGTGTGCAGCCTAATTGAACTGTTCTCATCATTTCTAATAGTCACAAAATGGGATAGGTTTAAGTTTTTGTTTCAAAAGATGAGATCTGAAACAATTGAGATGAACTAAAGGGAAGTATTGAATCAAGTGGTTACAATAGATTGAATGAATATGATGCTAGGACCTGACTAGATCAGTCAGAAATCAAGATAATGAAAAGAGAAATCAGAGGTCTTACAAAAATTATTGTTAGAATGTGGCAAGGAGAGGAAGGGTAATTAGGTAGTTCCTGTTTTGCACTAAGCTTGATATTAATGAGTGAGTTAGATTTACTACCACAGCAAGGTTTAGTTGTTACTTGGAAATCAGATTCATACTTAATTATGGACCGTTGGAATAATGAAATATATAGCTGCATTCCACTTGAAAAAATTACTTATAATTTAAGAAATGAATATGATATATTTTTGAAAATTTGGCACCCCTATCTACAAAAGATAGGATTAGATATATAGGTCCTTTGAAGATAAAATTATTAGTTATTTGGGGGAAAAAAATAAAGATATATACTAAAGTTATTTTGAACTCCATGGAGCATGTGGGGATCCTCCGATATCCTGGCAATCCTTCCTTCTTTCCTTTTCCTTTTTCTTGACGGGGATGTAAGGGGGGAAGGGTTAAGGGGAGGGGGAGGGCTAATATTAATTTTCATTACTCTATTATTCTATTCATTGTATACAATTCTCTTAAAAATTTAATTAAATATATTTTAAAAAAAGGTTTAGTTTAGTCTTTTAGGATAAATATTATTTTGGGAGTGGCAGAAGGAATATGTGAATGACTCTAATAACATCTGAGAGACAAGCATTGCTCTTAATAGCTTTTCTTGTCAATGCAGCTTCAACCTTTCCTAGCTACACATCTATTGCAACAGCTACGCAATTTACATTCATTCATGTGGTGCCTTTACATGGGGGGATAAAAACACAAAAGTGTTTTGCAGCATTGTTATTGGGTAAGAACTGGTGAACAAACACTTGGTCATAGAATCATAGAAGCAGGTTTGAACAACACTTCCGAACGTTAGTGGGGAGATTTGGAAAAGAAATCCCTTAGTTCAGATCAGTAAGACGTGAGAGCAGAGCAGCATTAATGGGGCAGTGGGGTTAGTGGAAAGACTTCATTTGCACAAGTTGTTAAACTTAATGATATAGAAGGTTCAGTTGGAGGAATCTAAAAGGAGAAATGATCATTGACAGGCTACCCGTTCTTTAAGTAAAACATTTGATGGCTCAGAGGAATTCTTAGGGCAGAGTACAACTGTACCGCATCACGTTTGATGTATCCCATTTTCACTTTGAAATCAACTTTGGCTACTATCTTTTGTCATTTATGTTTCAATTTCTAAAGTATGAGTTGACATCTTGATGAAAGCACTATTCTCCTGAACTTGGGGTGTTAAACCTTAATGATACTGTTACACTTGCTGTCTTGATTACCTGTGTGTGCCAGGATCAAAAATGACAATATTGATTTTTTTTTGTTTGAATGCTGCACTACAATTCTTGCATAATTACAAGCTCACAACAGATGAATAAAGATTTCTGCAAATTAGAACCACCCTAGATTTGGAGAGATATTTTGAGTTTTGAAAGCTGTAAAGAGTTGACAATTCCTGTTTAATACACCAAAAAATAATGGGTTGAAATTCCTTTCAGAACTAATGTTTATCTCTATATCATTTACAATTATGTTCCTGAGTCAAGCTTAGCAATTACTGTAAGTAAGCTGATAAGTAAAACTCTATTAATTGGCACCCTTAGTTCTGGACATTTTCTTTGAGGTTTATCAACTCCCTCATGAGATCAGCAACTTTTTTGTCGACTCATTTGTTGTAAACTTTCGAAGTTTTTGCATTCTGAAGGTGAAGGGTGCAATATGTTTGTATTCCATTGTTGTCTCACAATTATTAGCTGCCAGGAGTTAAGCAATATGACAGTGCTGTCCCTTGATGTCTGCCGCAACAGTTGTCTTTTTGGATGCTCCAGTTAAACATTTAAATGTGATTATCTGTTTAAGAATGAAAATTTTGAACTGGTTTTTCTTTTGAATGCTTGTCAAAATTTCAGGATATCAGAAATTGAGAGAGTAACTGCAAATGACTTGAGGCTGTTGTTAGGGATCCAAAAAACTTTCTGCTGAAACTATGGCAAGAAATGAGAACTAAGAAATGTCTTTTGTTCAAGATCTTGGGAAGTACAGTATTTACAGTAAATCCAGTGTAATGCTGAAGACTGGGCATCCAGAGGAGTTTTACAGGTTGAGAGAAGGTAAATGGTTAGTTTATTAATGGGAATCAGGGTTCTTAAGGAATTGAATAAAGCTTTCATTGGGTGCAGCAGGGATCTTCACAGTTGTAGTTGTTTTCTCCTTTCTAAGTGGGCATAGACTGCGTTCAGTTTATCTGGAAGTGAAGCAACGCTGCCTGGCACTGAGCGTCAGTAAGACGAAAGAGCTGATTGTGGACTTAGGAAGGGTAAGATGAGGGAACACATACCATCCTCGTAGAGAGATCAGAAGTGGAGAGAGTGAGCAATTTCAAGTTCCTGGGTGGCAAGATCTCTGAGGATCTAACCTGGTCCCAACATATCTGTACAGTTATAAAGAAAAGCAAGACAGTGACTATACTTCATGAGGATTTTGATGAGATTTGGTATGTCAACAAAAACACTCAAAAACTTCTATAGATGTACCATGGAGAGCATTCTGACAGTTTGCATCACTGTTTGGTATGTGGTCACTACTGCACGAGACAGAAAGAAGCTACAGAGGGTTATAAATTTAGTCGGCTCCATCTTGGGTACTAGCCTACAAAGTACCCAGGGCATCTTCAAGGAGTGGTGACTCAAAAAGGCAGCGTTCATTATTAAGGACCTCCAGCTCCCAGGGCATGCCCTTTTCTCACTGTTACCATGGTAGGAGTTACAGAAGTCCAAAGGCACACACTCAGTGATTCAGGAACAATTTCTTCCCCCTTTGCCATCCAATTCCTAAATGGATGTTGAACACTCCCTCACTTTTTTAATATATAAATCCCATTTCCAGAAAAGTTGGGATATTTTCCAAAATGCAATAAAAACAAAAATCTGTTGCAGCCATCAAATTCTAAATTTGTGTATATTTACAAAATACAATTGAGTTGGTCAGTAAAACTATTGAAAATCTTTTCTTTGTACTTTTGTCAGTTAAATAAGGGTTCACGTGAATCTAACATATCACAGATTTTTGTTTTTATTGCATTTTGGAAAATATCCTAACTTTTCTGGAAATGGGGTTTGTATATTATCTCTGTTTTTTGCACGATTTTTAATCTATTCAATATATGTATACTGTAATGATTTATTTTTTTCTATATTTTTTTTTGCATTAAACTGCTGCTGCTAAGTTAATAAATTTCTCAACACATGTTGGTGATAATAATCCTGATTCTGACCCTAATATTGAGCAGCCCTTGTATATTTTATTTGTATTTTTTCCATTCTTTGCCCAATTTCCTGCTGCTTCCCACTTCCCCAATGCCACACACCCACACACACACAGACACTCAGACAACTTCTGCTTTGCTGTATTTTACCACTAATTAGAGTAGCTATTGTCCCACCACATGCCGGGTGTCTGTAGACTTGAAGGAAAACATGAGCCACCTTGTTAAATACCGTTCAGACTGCAAGAGAAAACATAAAGCAGCGTTTGTCCTTTGCAACTTTGCTCATGTTTGGAGAGAACACGTAAAAACAGGTGAAGGCTTTTACTGGTGGTGGGAGCAACCCAAGTTTAGGAGCTGAGTGTACCATGGAACATTAGAGGGGACTGGCATAATTCCTATTCTTTATATAGCTATCAGAAATAAGCTGAGCAATCTTATTGGAAGTACTTGTGTATTGCTTAGCATAACGCCACAGCCCTCCCTAAACTATTTATAATTAGTTAAACACGCCTGTGTTTTAACCTGTCTCTATAGTTTCTGTTCTATTTTTGTTTAGAGATTCTGCTATTAAAGATCAGCAAATCATAGTGGAGTATAACCTCATGATGCATGGAGCCTAGGTTTGATATTACAATAGTAGTTCAACTTAAAGATAGCAAGCTTTTAAAATGGTGCTGGTCAGATTATCGCAATTCAACTTCCAATTTACAGATGGATTTTGACTGGTGTATAGAGTCTTCTGTATGCTTGAAGTACAAAGCAGGGGAAACTGGTTCAATTTTCAAGATCAGAATAATTGTGAGATAGCATACATAGATTCATTGTCCATTCAGAAATGTGATGGATGAAGGGAAGGAGTTGTTCCTAAAATGATGAGTTTATGTCTTCATGATCCTTGATGGCAGCAATGAGAAGAGGGTGTGACCGGGGTGATGGGGGTCTTTAATGATGCCACCTTTTTGAGGCATTTCCTCTTGAGGGTGCTGGGGGGGACTAATGCCCGTGATGGAGCTGGCTGTGTTTGCAACTTTCTGCAGCTTTTTCTAATCCTGTGCCCTACCATATGTTGGTGCAACCAGTTAGAATGCTCTCCACGTTACATCTGTAACAATTTGCACAAGTTTTTTGGTGATATACCATGTCTCAAGCTCCTTGTGAAATACAGCTGCTGTCATGCTTTCTTTATCAGTTTGTTGGGCCCATGGTAGATCTTCAGAGATGTTGACATCCAGGAAATTGAAACTGCTCTTCCTTTCCACTGCTGATCCCTCAATGAAAACAGGTGTGTGTGCGACCTTGACTTCCCCTTCCTGAAATTCACATTCAGTTCTTTGGTCTTACTGATATTGAGTACAAGGTTGTGGTGTTGTGATGCCACTCAACCACCTGATCTATCTCCCTCCTGTACGCCTCCTTGTCACAATCGGAAACTTAGCCAGCAATATTTGTGTCGTCAGCAAATTTATCGATGGCATTTGGGCTGTGCCTAGCCACATGGTCATGAGTGTAGAGAGAGTAGGGAAGTGGACTGAGCATGTGTCATTGATATGGCCCAGTATTGATTGTCAGCAAGCTGGAGAGATTATTTCCGATCCACGCTGTCTGTGGTCTCTCAGAGGGAAGTCAGGTATCCAGTTGCAAAGGGAGGTGCAGAGGCCCGGCTGTAGTTCGTTGATTAATACTGAATGCATGGTGCTGTTAAGTGCTGAGCTATAATCAGTGACGAGCAGCCCAATTTTGTTCAGGTGATCCAAGGCCCAGTGTAGAGCTGTGAGATTGTAGACCTAGTGTGGTGATGGGCAAATTGCTGTGGGTCCAGGTCTTTGCTTAGGCAGGAGTTGATTCTGTCACGAACAACCTTGACATCTATGAACGATTTATAATGCATTGGACACTGGTCATTGAGGCAGCTCACCGTACTCTTCTTGGGGCACTGGTTTGATTGTTGTCTTTGTGAAGCAGTGAGAACCTCTGACTGCATCAGTGAGATTGAAGATGTCCTTCAATCACTCCTGCTAGTTGGTTGGCACACATTTTCAGTGTCCTACCAGGTACGCCATCAGGGCCTGACGCTTTGCGAGGGTTCACCCTCTTGAAAGATGTTCTGATGTCAGCCTGTGAGACAGAGTGTTGCCATATACTGCTGGGATTTGCACAGACGTGGTTTTATTCTCCCTTTCAAAGCATGCATGAAAGGTGTTGAGTTCATCCGAGAGTGAAGCATCACAGCTATTCATGATGTTAAGTTCTGCCCTGTAGGAAGCAGTAGCCTGCAAACCCTGCTTGAGCTAACATGCATCCGATTCCAATTTAATTGGAATTATTTCCTTGCTCTTAAAATAGCCTTCAGTAAGTCTCACCAGGACTACTTGTATAGTTCTGGTTCAGCAGCATTGAATGCCACAGATCTAGCCCTCAGAAGACAATGAATCTCCTGGTTCATCAACGGCTTTTGATTGTGTATGTCTGGTGTATTCTCGAAGGCACACTCTCATCCAGGCAGGTCTTGACAAAGTCGGTAACAACTGTGATGTATTGTTTCACACTTGAAGATGAATCCTTGAACATCGTCCCATCCACCAATTTAAAGCAGTCCTATAAGTGCTCCTCTGCCTCCCTTGATCAAACCTTTTTTCATCATCCCTGGTGCTGTGGTCTTTAGTCTTTGCCAGTTTGCCGGGAGTAGAAGTACTGCCGGGTGATTGGACTTTCTAAAGTGCAGGCGTGGAATGGCCTGATGAGTGTTCTTGATGGTGATGTAATAGTGGTCAAGTGTGTTGGCTCCTCTGGTTCCACAAGTTGGTGGTAGTTGTTCAGAGACTCCTTCAAACTGGCCTGGTTGAAATCCCCCCCACAGTGATAGGGGAGGCATCAGGTGCGCAGTTTCATGACAGCTGATCACAGTGCTCAGCTCCTCCAGTGCCTGTCTGACATGGCTAGAGGTAGAATGACACATGTACCAGGATGACAGTAGAAAACTCCCTCAACAGATAAAATGGATGGCATTTGACCTCTGGATGTTCCAGGCCAAGTGAGTAGGACTACACCAGAACTGCCACATCTGTGCACCATGATGAGGTAATCATGAAACACACTCCACACCCTCTACCTTTATAAGACAGCTTTTCTGTCTTTGCGGTGGGTGCTGAAGCCCTCAGGCTGCAGCGCTGCATCCAAAATGGTGAGGGTGGCCATGTTTCTGTAAAGCAAAGTACACAGCAGTCTCTGATGTCCCTTTGGTGCAGCAATCTTGCTCTGAAATCTACAGATTTATTTTGCAGAGACTGTACAGTAAGATAGTTGGGTATGTGGATCTAAGGGCTCCTTAGAAGAAATCAAAGAAATTTATTAACTTTATTTTAATGCCACATGAGCCTTGAAGCTCACTGATGCATACAGTATCCTTTATCTTTCATACCTGGTTGGTTGTTTTGGCTTCACCAGTAGTAGAAGTTAGTGTTGTCTTATTTACTGCATTTAATTATCTGGTCTCAAAACATTAATTGGAAGAGCAGAAGATGTAGCATAAGGTGAAAGAGAAATTGAAGTACATTTGAAGAGAAGAAATATAGAAGTAAAACACTTAAGCCACTGAAATCAAACTTCAGAACTGGTAATCAACACCCCAGCCACTACCATGTTACCCATTTAGCACAGATGTCTGGCACGTAGGAATCGTGTTTCAGAAAAGGTTACTTCAAATCTATTTATGTTCCCTTCAGATGATAGATAGGGCTAGGGATTCCAAGTCCAAATGACATTGAACCTACTGTGCATGAGATTAATTTTAAGGACCATATCTCTTAAAGTTGAAGGGTTGAGTGCTTCCAATGGGAATGTAATTCAGTATTTATATCACTGAGGAGTCTATATCAGGAGGATATGCATTAGCTAAATGGCAGGAGATTCAGAGAAGGTTTGAAGAAGAATCTTTTCACCCAGAGCATAGTTGAAATTAGCAAGGCAGATACTCAACACAGAACATAGACCAGTACAGCACAGTACAGGCCTTTTGACCCATGATGTTGTGCTAGCCTTTTAACCTACTCCAAGATCAACTTAACACTTCCCTCCCACATTTTAAAAACATTTAGATGAAGATTTGGAACACTGTGATGTGGAAGGCTGTGGGCTGGGTGCTGGGACATGGAACTGGTATACATTGATGGCAAAAATGGACACAGTGGGCTGTAGGGCCTGTTTCTGTGCTGTATTGCTCATTTCTTTCATTCCCATACAGAACCTTATTATAGTAGTCTATACTCTTATATTTCCTGCTTGAAAATAATTAGCTTCGTAGCTCTTTAGTTTAATAATTTATCCTGTGGAAAAAATTTAGTGATGCTGAACGTACTCTGTAATTAGTTTTGTGAGTTAAGGTTCTTAGGGATTGATTGATCAACCCAAGATTCTGCCCATGGAGAGAGTGAACATCAAAAGCTGTAAATACAATATTCACTTTCTTAAAAATGGTAGGCTTACAGCAAGTTTTGATCATTGCTGGATAGTAGTATTGCACTTAGCTATAATTTTGGTACTGTTGCATGTCCATTTATGTTCAAAAGTAAAAATTTGATGTTTGCCCTTTATGGGCAGTGCAATTTACCAAGTAGAAGATCTAAAAACTAGGTTATTGCTGATGGTATCATTCTCGGGAAATTTAAGTTTTAGTATCGGTGGTACTGCTGTAAAGTAAAGATTCTGTATAGATGTACAACAACTTACACATCAACTTCAAATAATTTCTTGACAACTCTTCACTTGACATGGATAGTTAATGTTCATTTTAGGCTACTTGTAAAGAAAGAATTGGCAGTGCTACAGCCCTCTCCTGGTGTCCCCAAGTACAACACAGCCCATAAAGTACTTTCAAATTGACTTTTTTCCTTGAATGAATGGAGTATAGTAGTCATTTTGCACCTAACATGTTGAGGACAACATTGTGGTAAATGCCTAAATAAGCTATTCCATCTGTGGGGCAGTGAAATTTCTTTCACAAATTTTCTCTAAATTTCACTTTACCTTAACCTAAGCTATCTTGTTATTGGCACTTCTGTTATTTCATGCTGTTAGCAATTCTTATTGGGCACATTCAATCGTTACGAGATTAGATCCTTAAGATTAGGTATGTGCATTGTGATTTAGAATCCCTTGGTTGCACAGTAGCATAGCAATAGGGAAAAGCTTCATAGCGCCAGAGATTGGAAGATTGGGGTTAAATTCCCAAATTATCTGTAAGGAGTTTATATTTTCTCCAACCTCTTCAGGCTGTGGTCATTGATGCAAATGCAAATTCCACTTTGTTTCGATGTACATATGACAATAAAGCTAATCTCTCTTCCCTTTTTTATTAAATAGGACTTTAACATTTTATGTTCCTCTAGTTCTGTGGGGCTCTGGGTGAAAGTCAACCTTAAAATTGTATCTCTAAGGGCATACAGCCCCCTCAGTTGCGCTGCAGAAGGTCAATCTGAATTGTGTAGTTATTTTTCTGGGCTGGCATTTGAAATTGCTTGATTTCAAATGTTAGCCCATATAAATTTTCTCCCAGGTGAAATTTGTGCCAGTTGACTACAGGAAAGTGGCACAGGTACCTTTCCTCCTGTATTTTAACTACTTTTCGTACAGGATGTGTTTTAATTCTGTTTGGCAGTGCATGCTACTTGATAACTTCAAGGATATGCCTTCAACAGTGCTAGAGGATTCAGTATGTTGAATCAATAGCTGCGAAGTTGCAAATATAATCTTTTTACTTTGTTTACCAAACACTAAACAAGTTTTTATATGCATTATATCACATGATTATCCAGTCAAATCACAGCTTTGAATATCACTTTACATCTTTCATTCTCACTTATGTTTTTATCCTTCAGGCACTTTAACCCAAGGTGGCCTATGCCTCATAGCAGAATGTTCTGTAATTAAATTGGGTCGATCTCGAACTAGATAGCAGACGGTGGCCGTGGACGCAAAAGCAAGTTAAATATAAAATACAAAATGTGCAAAGTAAAATGTTACTATTCATTAGCACACTCATAAATATTGCACAGTGTGAATAAAACAATCTTCAGTTGGTGTTATTAATCATATGAAGGGACAAGGTTTGTCACTGGCATATAGATCCAAGTCTGATATTAAGTGGAAATTAATTAGGCAATCTGCATGATCGGTTCCATATAGTGCAAGCAGATATCTAAACATCTAGTGGTGTAAATTGGGTTTAAACATTGGCCAGGACACTGAGAGAATCTCTCCTACCTAAGAGTGTAAATGAGTTGTGCATCTCCTGTGGGACGTGTCACATTTGTTAGTGCAGCACTGAGCAGAAATATCGGTCTACATTTTCAGCACAAGTTGCTGAAGTACTCCGGATTTCAATGCAGGTGGGTCAAGATTAGCTTGAGGGCAAAGTCTCTTTTTTTCTTAATCAAGTGTCACGTCCTTTTATAAAAAGTGAGGTTTTGGATTTTGTTGCTTGTTTAGCAGTGCTCTTGTGCAATAACTGTGAATCCACCAAGTTTGTTTTGCGATGTACAGCTTTCCAAGCACAACTGAGCTAAATACTGCAGATAGCAGATGTCTGAGAGAAAGTCGAGACTCTACATGTAGTCAGCATGTTGGGCAATGTGTACAAGAAAAGTAATTTTCATATTGATGTTTCATGAGAATCTTGCATAAGAAAGCAATTTCCCCTTCTATGGGCAAGTATAAATTGATGTACCAGAACGAATCTCAAAGCTCCATATCAGCTAAAAATTAAGGTGAGGAAAACTAATAATAAATTAATTTGTGTTTTTAGAAATGATAGAAAGTGCTGGAAGCATTCAACACATCAAGCAGCATTTATAGGGAGAGAAATTGAATCAACATTTTGTGCCTCAACTTGAGTGTAAATTGTTTTTTCGTGTTTCTTCTACTTTTGAGCTAAACAAAAGGTCTGAGATGCTGAAAAATTTAAGCCACTTTTTAAAGATATATTGACAAGAATCGAAATTGTACACAGTTTTGAACCCAGGTGATGCGTATTGTATCTTGATCTGAACATGAACGATTTTGTGCACATTTGGTTGTCTAGCATACACATTTTTGGTAGATGCCCTATTGGGGTACACAGCTCTAAATTATTGTTGGGCTGAGTGCAAATAATAAATAACCAAAAAAATAACGTTTGTAGCCTTTTATTGTGTAAAACTGTGGAACTGACGCTCTGCTGGTTGTCATCTTTAACACAGGCTGTTATGGTAATACATTCACGGGGCAGAGGAGGGCATTTGTAAAAGAGGCTTGTGGAATCTGAGGCAGAAAGAATCAGTTTATCTGTTTGAAATTTTTTCTCTGCTGCTTGTATTAATTTATTTCTTTGTTCTGCATGTTGTAATTCCAGTGAGAATCATTCTAAATTTAGAATCATTCCTGGCAATATCTGATAGATGGAGTGTGGGAGTAGAGACTGCTTTTGACAAGTGGCTGCCAACAATATTGCACGCCAACAATGAATGCTAGAAGAGGGTTAAGTAGACCTGAGATGAACTAGCCATTTAGGCTATATTTGCACCGGATATGACAGATTTACAGCCATCTCCTGACTGCATTGCATTGTCTAGCAGCGCTTGCTACCATGCATCAAGCCTGACTCATAAAATTTACAGCCAGTTCTCCACCATCTGTTCTTTGCACAACAACCGTCTGTGAGGAATTTTCCCCACTATCGATAACACCTTCAAAAGGCAGTGCCACATGAAGGAGTCATCCATCATTAAGGATCTTTACCATCTGGGACATGCCCTCTTCTTATCATTACTATCAGGGAAAACGTACACGAGCCTGAAGATCCACACCATTTTACGAATAGCCTCTTCCCCTCAGCTACTGGATTTCTGAACAGCCCAAAACATACCTTTCTATTCCTCTTTTGCTCTATTTATTTATCGGAATGTATTTTTAATAATTTGTTTTGTATTGTTGCCAGAAAAGCAACAGACTTCATGACATATGTCGAAGATAATAAACCTCATTCTGATTCACAGACTGATTTATGGCCCCACCTGGCTTTGCTCACCCATCACTCATCTTGTGTAAGTTTTTGATCTCTCTGATTGCAACAAGTTGCTCACTGATGCCTTGTCTTGCTCTTGTTGCTACTCCAGCTCTCGGCCTTCCTACCTAGGTGTTTTGCTATCTCTTGTGCTTCTGATTGTACTGAAGCATAAGTGTGCAACCTTTTTTAGGTTTACTCCCAAACCATTCAGGGGCACCCCAAGTTCTGTTTTTATTTATTTTTTTTAATTTAGCAATACAGTGTGGAATAGGCCCGCACGGTCCTTTGAGCCATGCTGCCCAGCACCCCCTCAACACAGTTAACCCTAACGTAACCATAGGACAATTCACAGAGACAGATCAACCAACCTCGTCGGTCTTTGGACTGTGGGAGGAAACCAGAGCACCTGTGGGGAGGATATACAAATACTTCTTGCAGAAGAGCGCCAGAACAGAACTCCAGAACACTCTGAACTGTAATAGCGTCACACTAACTGCTATGTTACTGTGGCATCTGCTTTATTTAGGTTTATTCCAAAAAACAAGTCCATTTTCTTAAATCCTGGACATTCAGATCTTCCATGAACAATCATTTTCAATTTTTATCAGCAAGGAAGTTGAAAACCTTCCCTTTGTATCCACCTTAAAAAAACACACACACATTGTCCTTTAAGTTCCTATACATGTGCCTGTCTCTCACAAAAGTAAAGTTAGGATAGAGGCTGTGACAGGGATAACATTTTGAAGAATCTCTTGCTGGTGAGCTGTTTGAACTTAGCTGCAACACCAGCTGACGAAGTTCATTCTGGATCATTGAGCTGGATTTTGCACTGGAAACTCAGGAATGAGTCTTGAATTCTTGGCCGTGAGAGGTGAGGATGACAGTGCTATCATGCTGGAAAGAGCAGAGACTGTTGGGAACCCTCGGGTCAGACAGCATCTCTGGAAGGAGATATCAGTACTTACAAACCCCATTTCCAGAAAAGTTGGGATATTTTCCAAATTGCAATAGAAACAAAAATCTGTGATATGTTAATTCACATGAACTTTTATTTAACTGACAAAAGTACAAAGAAAAGATTTTCAGTAGTTTTACTGACAAACTTAATTGTATTTTGTAAATATACACAAATCTAGAATTTGATGGCTGCAACACACTCAACAAAAGTTGGGACAGAGTTAAAATAAGATCGAAAAGTGCACAGAATATTCAAGTAACACCGGTTTGGAAGACTCCACATTAAGCAGGCTAATTGGTAGCAGGTCAGGTATCATGACTGGGTATAAAAGTAGAGTCCATCAAAGGCTCAGTCTTTGCAAGCAAGGATGGGTCGTGGCTCACCCTTTTGTGTCAAAATTTGTGAGAGAATTGTTAGTCAGTTCAAAAGGAACATTTCCCAATGCAAGATTGCTGAGAATTTAGGTCTTTCAACATCTACAGTACATAATATTGTGAAAAGATTCAGAGAATTCAGAGACATCTCAGTGCGTAAAGGGCAAGATCGGAAACCACTGTTGAATGCGCGTGATCTTCGAGCCCTCAGGCGGCACTGCCTAAGAAACCGTTGTGCTACTGTGACCATTATAGCCACCTGGGCTCGGGAGTACTTCGGAAAACCATTGTCACTTAACACAGTCCGTCGCTGCATCCAAAAATGCAACTTGAAACTGTATTACGCAGGGAGGAAGCCATACATCAACTCTATGCAGAAACACCGGCGAGTTCTCTGGGCCGAGCTCATCTCAGATGGACCGAAAGACTGTGGAACCGTGTGCTGTGGTCAGATGAGTCCACATTTCAGCTAGTTTTCGGAAAAAAATGGCGTCGTTCTCCATGCCAAAGATGAACACGACCATCCTGATTGTTATCAGCGAAAGGTGCAAAAGCCAGCATCTGTGATGGTATGGGGGTTCATCAGTGCCCACGGCATGGGTGAGTTGCATGTATGTGAAGGTACCGTTGACTCTGAGGAGTATAATAGGATTTTAGAGAGACGTGTTGCCATCAAGGCGACGTCTTTTCCCGGGACGTCCATGCTGGACAATGCCAGACCACATTCTGCAGGGGCTACAACAGCGTGGCTTTGTAGACACAGAGTGCGTGTGATTGACTGGCCTGCTGACAGTCCAGATCTATCTCCTATTGAAAATGTATGGCGCATCATGAAGAGGAGAATCAGACAACGGAGACCACGGACTGTTGAGCAGCTGAAGTCTTATATCAAGCAAGAATGGACAAAATTTCCAATTGCAAATCTACTACAATTAGTATCTTCAGTTCCAAAACGATTAAAAAGTGTCATTAAAAGGAAAGGCGATGTAACACGATGGTAAACATGCCTCTGTCCCAACTTTTGTTGAGTGTGTTGCAGCCATCAAATTCTAAATGTGTGTATATTTACAAAATACAATTAAGTTGGTCAGTAAAACTATTGAAAATCTTTTCTTTGTACTTTTGTCAGTTAAGTAAGGGTTCATGTGAATTAACATATCACAGATTTTTGTTTTTATTGCATTTTGGAAAATATCCCAACTTTTCTGGAAATGGGGTTTGTACATTGATGCCAGGAATTAATAAAACAATGATCATTATCTTTTAAAATCACATGATTTCCCCCTTGCCATTTCTATAATCTCCATTTCTACAAATTTTGCATGTCTGCTTTGCCAGTTATTACCTCTGGAGCAGAATCATTTTCTTTCCCCGTTATTGATGATCATATTATTTGGCTGAGCCCCACAATTCATCTTTCTTCCCCAAAACTAATCTGCCTCTATTTCTTGTCAAAACTATTTGACAAACCTTTGGGTTGCCTACCATCGTATCTCATCCTGTGCACAACATTAAATTTTATTTGATGCTGCACTTCTATGAAAGCACAGAACAATATCTTGTGCTTTACAGCATTAGACACCAAAATGGTTTCCACATCTCTACTTCTGATCAGTTTATACTCCCGTCTAAATGGTCTCCTGACACAAGTGGCCCATCTTAAAACTCCTGACTTGTTGGAAAAACTGGGCCAAAAATCAAAAATGAAGGAGCCAATAAGGAAGGAAATTATTCCATTTATCTGCCAGTTTTTAAAAAGGGGTCATGGCAGGGTTTTAAATTTAACTGGCTTCATGACGTAAGATGGACTTGCCTAGGTCATATTTTGCTTTTGGTGCTTTGTCATCTGAAGCCCTCACTTCCCCTTCCTCTTCCCCCCTCCCCTCCTTTCCCCTCCACTTCTTTCCCCCTCCCCTCCATGTCAAGCACAGTAGAAGATGAATTCATTAATTGCTTACACAAGCGATAATATCCTTGTTACACCTGCAATCCCTGTGTTACAGTCGAGTTATGGAAGTTTTCCCTTACAAAATTCCTAAAACTTTGCCCAAAAGTATAAGATGCAGAACAGAATTTGCTCTTTTGGAATTTGTGATGGGGATGCAAATAAGTTAATTCCTTCTTTTTGAGCTTTCATTTCTTGATGCAGTGTGCAGATAATGTAGCTTTCTGTTGCAGCAAATCATGATACGGATGGTTTTTTAGAAATGCAACTCCCTTTAAAGTGCAGTGGGGGTGGGGGTGAGTCGCCTCTATGTGAATTAACTTGTTCTTCTCGTACTTCACACATTAACTAAAAAAATTCCACCAGATGGTGCCTTACTTTCACTGAATTACTATCCTAAAAGATTATTTAAATTTTGCAACTTGGCCACACAGTAGAGCAGCTGTGACCCAGGTTCAGCTCTGACCTCAGGTGCCGTCTCGGGCTGCTCCAATGTCCTCCCACAGCTCAACAACGTGCATTTTGGTTGGTTAATTGCCCACTGTGAGCTGCCTCTAGTGCAGGGTTCCCAACTTGGGTCCACAGACCCTTTGTTTAATGCTAGCGGCCCATGGCTTAAGAAAAGGATGGAAATCCCTGCGGTAATGTATCGGTGAGTGGTAAAATCTGGGGTTGGTGAGAGGAATATGGGGAGGAAAATATGATCAAAGTCAGAGCAGGTGTGGGTAGTTGACAGCACCGAGTCAGTGGGGAAAATAATCTGTTTCTGTGCTCTATTTCTCTTTGCCTCTCTGACTAAATGTAATGGAACCATGATGCGAATAGGGATGCAGTTTTATTTTATTTTGATAATTTTCCGGTTACTTTGGAAACTGAGATTTATATCAACCTGTAACAATGGAAACTTTATTACTTCTACTTTTGAGTATTGCCACATATGAAGAAAATGAGGAAATGTTTTTTTATCTGAATCAGCAGTTAAAGTATTGATTCCTCTGTAAGCAAGTTGAGAAGGGTAGCATTTTGCATCGTGGTGTTAACCTGGTAGGAATCAAGACAAAGCCCTGTGCGACACTAGTGTTACACTTTGCTCAGTTTTATTCTCCATTGATTGCATTCGAAATCATTGATGGTGCCAGGCTTTCGGGTTTCTCTCCCCTATCGAGGAGGCTATTTGAAGTTCAACTCAACTTACTGCTCTGACTTTGACAGGTGGAAAATTGTGTCTGGGGGCTGGCTGGGGGAGGGGGTTGGGGCTAAAAGTGAGGCAGGAAACTGGGATGGAAGTTAAAAGGTAAGGGTGAGTAGAGGGTAGGTGAGGAAGAAGACAAATCCAGCCTTGAATTGTGCTCCTAGTAGCTGCCAAATGACACTTGCCTTATCACTGCTTCTCCTTGTAAGGCGACAATAACTGGGTCAAACTGAAGATCATAAGACGATAAAATATTGGAGCGGAATTAGACCATTTGGCTAATCAAGTCTGCTACGCCAATTTATCGTGGCTGATCCATTTTTTCTCTCAGCTCCAACCTCCTGCCTCCCCCGCCCCCATTTTCCTTCATGCCCTGTTCAATCAAGAATCTATCAATCTCTGCTTTAAGTATACATAGACTTGCGTCCACAGCTGCCTGTGGCAACGAATTCCACAGATTCACCGCACTCTCACTAAGACAGTTCCTCTGCATCTCCATTCTAAAAGGACGCCCCTCTATTCTGAGGCTGTGTCCTCCAGTCTTAGATTCTCCCACCATAGGAAACATCCACTGCACATCCAATCTATCAAGGCCTTGCACCTTTCAATAGGTTTCAATTAGGTCATCCCTATTTATACTGAAAAGATGAAAACTGTCAAATATTTTCAACCCTGATGGTCTGGCCTCTGGAATAATTTCAAGGCAAGAACTTAGATTACTGTTGGAAATTGGAAAACACATAATGGACCTTGTAACGAAGTTAATTTATTCTCAAAGTATGTACATGTTAAGATATACTACATTGAGATTCATTTTCTTGCAGGCAGTTAAAGGGGGAAAAAAGAAATGCAATAGAATTTTGCCAAAAACATATAAACAAAGACTAACAAAGTAAACAATGTGCTAAAGGAGATAACACAAAATAATACTGAGAAAATGGGTTGTACAGGGTCTTTGAAAGTGAGTCTTTAGGTTGTAGAATCAAGTTCAAAGTAACTTTATTACTAAAGTGAATATATGTCACCAAATACAACCCTGAGATTTGATTTCTTGCAGGCATACACAGTCAGTCCAAAAAGCATAATAGAACCCAACAGATAAAAAACACAAAATGCTGGCAGAACTCAGCGGGCCAGACAGCATCAATGGGAGGAGGTAATAACGACGTTTCGGGCCGAAACCCTTCAGCAGGAGTGAAGTAAGTACTTTATCCCTCCCCCCACTTCTTATCCCCCCCTTGACCATCCCATGTTACTTCACTCCTGATGAAGGGTTTTGGTCCGAAACGTCGTTATTACCTCCTCCCATAGATGGGAATAAAATGCCAACACCAAGGAATTTAAAGTTGCTTACCGTCTCCACCTCTGATCACCTGATGAGGTCTGACTCATGGACCTCCAGTTTACTCTGCCTGAAGTCATTAGTCAGCTCCTTGGTCTTGCTGACGTTGAATAAGAGGTTGTTGTTGTGTCAGCTCAATTTTCAACTTCCCTCCTATATGCTGATTTCTCACCACATTTGATTCGGCCTTCAACAGCGGTGGTGTCAGCAAACATAAAATATGGCATTAGAGCAGAG
Organism: Hypanus sabinus; assembly: GCF_030144855.1. Taxonomy (NCBI): domain Eukaryota; kingdom Metazoa; phylum Chordata; class Chondrichthyes; order Myliobatiformes; family Dasyatidae; genus Hypanus; species Hypanus sabinus. The sequence goes on from NC_082716.1 coordinate 81,406,726, forward strand.
GACTAAGCTCACAGCTTTGTGGTGCACCTGTGCTGATAAAAATTATGGAGGAGATACTGCCAATCCAAACTGACTGGAGTTTGCAAGTAAGGAAATTGAGGATCCAATAGCACAAAGAGGTATTGTGGTCAAGTTCTTAAAGCTTTTTGATTAATTCTGAGGAGATGATGGTATTGAATGCTGAGGTGTAGTCAATAAGGAGCATCCTGATATATGGATCCTTGCTGTCCAGATGTTCCAGGGTTGGGTGAAGAGTCAATAAAATGGCATTTGCTGTGGACCTGTTGTGACTATAGGCAAATTGGAGCTAACCCAAATTGCTTCTCAGGCAGGAGTTGATCTGTTTCATCACCAGCCTCTCAAAGCATGTCATCGCAATGTATGTAAGTGCTTTTGGATGATGGTCGTTGAGGTAGGTTACCACGTTCTTCTTAGGCACTGATATAATTAAAGCTTGTTTGAAGCAGGTTTGTACCTTAGATTGCTAAAGTGAGAGCTTAAAGATATAGGTGAAAATTCGGCCAGTTGATCAGCGCAGGTATGTAGTACTCAGCCAAGTACCCCATTTTGGGCTGGATGATTTCTAGGTGTTCACCCTCCTGCAGGATGATCTCACGCTGGCCTCGAACTGAAATCATGGTCATCGAGGACTTTGGGAGTTTGTGAAAGTTCCTCCATGTTTTAATGGTCAATAGAAGGTGATAAGCTCATCCTGGGATGAGGCCATATTGTCACCTATGTTGCTAGGTTTCGTGTTGTAAGAGCTAATAGCATTCAAGCCCTGCCACTGTTGTCGAGCATCCTTCAATGACTCAAGTTTGGTCCAGAATTTCCATTTTGCATGTGAAACTGAAATCAAGGATTATCAGGGGCTGTGGGAGTTTGTGAAGTTTCCTCCATGTTTTGATAGTCAAAATGAGAATAGAAAAACATGGAGAAGGAGGAACCTACATGAAGTCTCACAACCCTTTGATGACCCTGTGATTTCAGTCTCTGAGGCTGACGTGAGAGCAACCTTCAGGAGGGTGAACCGACGGAAAGTCAGTTTAGAGTAAAGGTGATTGACGTTATCTACGTCAGTTCAGGAACCTGATGGTTGTAAGGTACTAATCTTCTGAACTTGGTGGTGTGGGACCTAAGGTTTTTGTACCTCCTGCTCAATGGTAGTAGTGAAAAAGGGGCATGAGTGATGAGGGATGCTGCTTTCTTGTAGCAGCACTCCACGTAAACGTACTGAGTGGCAGGGGGCTTTGCCTAGGTTGTACTGGGTTGTATCTCAATGCAAGTTCCAGATATATGGTATATATTGTTCTCAGTTTGTCTCTCTCTCTCTCTCTTCCCCCCCTCCCCCCATCCCATAGGATGCTGATGGGTCCTTTCAGTCAGTTAGTGGGGTTTGATATGTGCGTCCTGGAGTAGCTGTACTGGTCGATTCTTGACAGGCACTGCTTGCCACATACTTGGCAGGTGAGGCCTGGAGGGGCAGCAGGGACAGAAGCTCTGTTGTAGTGCTTTCTGTACCTTTCCTCTGTTGCCTCTATGAGCTCGTTCTCAACAGCGTCTACACCTTTTCTGTTGGTCTCCCTCCACTGGAGCCAGATCCTCCCATGTTGATGGGGCAATGTCAGCTTTCTTGAGGCTCCTGTGAAGAACATCCTTGTACCGTAGTTGCTGGCCTCCTCGTTTTCGGGTACCACTGGACGGTTGGCCATAGAAGGTGTCCTTGGGCAGTCTTCAATCAGGCATTCTGACAACATGTCCTGCCCAGCGCAGTTGGGCTGACATCACCAAGGTTGAAACTGCTGGCACTCTGGCTCGAGAGAGGACCTCGGTATTGGAGAGCTTGTCTCGCCAGGTGATCTTCATCAGAGGACGTAGGTGACGCTGCTGCAGTTGGTCAAGCTAGCGTAAGTGACTCTGATACAGGCACCATATCTCACATCCGTATAATAAGGCTGCTATGACAACGGCCCTGCATACCTTGCACTTGGTGGCCAACCTGATGTTCTGTGAACAAACTCGATCTTTCAGCTGACCAAAGGCAAAGCAGGCTTTTCTGGTTCTTGACTCAATCTCTACATCCAGAGAAGCTGAGGATGTTATTATGCTGTTCAGGTAGCAAAACTTTTTGACAGCATTGAGACGAGTGTCATCAATGAGGACAGTTGGTTCTTCGTAGCTTGAGCCAGGAGCCGGTTGGTACAAAACTTCCGTCTTTTTCAGGCTGATTGTCAATCCGAAGCTTTTGGCTGCACTGGCAAAGCGATTGGTGATCTCCTGTAAGTCTTCAAGAGAGTGGGCGACCACTCTCAGTTTGTAAGTGCATTTTGAAGGGAATTTCATGATTACATGCGCAGTGTAAATGCAAAATTATAACTGTATGCATAATAGATCAATAAATGAGCAACAAATCATTTATAGTTTTCAGGAAAACTATGTTAGAAGGCAGTGGCACATCTACCCCCCTCCCCACTTTTCTTTCTTTCTCTCTCTCTCTCTCTCACTCTCATATAATCTCATCTCTGTGCAAAAACTTGCTTCTCAAGTCCCTTTTAAATGCAATTATTTGCTGATTATTGGCACGCACCAAGATACATTGAAAAACTTGCCATGCATAGGGTCCTTACAGATGAAATCATTGCAAAGTGCACAGATGTAGAACAAGGTAAAACAACAACAATGGAGAGAAGAGAATGTCCAGGTGGGTGGTCTCTTTGATTATGCTGGCTGCTGTATTGAGGCAGTAGTGAGAAGTTCAGGTTTCCCCTGCTATTTGAAGGTAGAGCGTGTCTATGAAATGGTTCGTAAGCCGGAATGTCGTAAACTGAAGAAGCAATTACCATTTACTTATATGGGAAAAATTTGTGAGCGTTCGCAGACCCAAAAAAAAACCTACCAAATCATGCCAAATAACACATGAAACCTAAAATAGCAGTAACATATAGTAAAAGCAGGAAAGATCTGATAAATACACAGCCTAGGTAAAGTAGAAATACTTTTCTGCAATTATTGCAGCACTGTCCACTGTAAAGAAAATCTCACACAAGCATTCTTGGCAGAAACACACGGCGCAAGTGCTCTCAGCAGCACTCGCGGCAAAGAACACTCGGTGCACGTACTCTTGGCAGCACTCGCGGCAAAAACACTCGGTGCACGTACTCTTGGCAGCACTCGCGGCAAAAACACTCGGTGCACGTACTCTTGGCAGCACTCGCGGCAAAAACACTCGGTGCACGTACTCTTGGCAGCACTCGCGGCAAAAACACTCGGTGCACGTACTCTTGGCAGCACTCGCGGCAGAAACACTCGGTGCACGTACTCTCAGCAGCACTCGCGGCAAAGAACACTCGGTGCACGTACTCTCAGCAGCACTCGCGGCAGAAACACTCGGTGCACGTACTCTCAGCAGCACTCGCGGCAAAGAACACTCGGTGCACGTACTCTTGGCAGCACTCGCGGCAAAGAACACTCGGTGCACGTACTCTTGGCAGCACTCGCGGCAAAAACACTCGGTGCACGTACTCTTGGCAGCACTCGCGGCAAAAACACTCGGTGCACGTACTCTTGGCAGCACTCGCGGCAAAAACACTCGGTGCACGTACTCTTGGCAGCACTCGCGGCAAAAACACTCGGTGCACGTACTCTCGGCAGCACTCGCGGCAAAGAACACTCGGTGCACGTACTCTTGGCAGCACTCGCGGCAGAAACACTCGGTGCACGTACTCTCAGCAGCACTCGCGGCAAAGAACACTCGGTGCACGTACTCTTGGCAGCACTCGCGGCAAAGAACACTCGGTGCACGTACTCTTGGCAGCACTCGCGGCAGAAACACTCGGTGCACGTGCTCTCAGCAGCACTCGCGGCAAAGAACACTCGGTGCACGTACTCTTGGCAGCACTCGCGGCAAAAACACTCGGTGCACGTACTCTTGGCAGCACTCGCGGCAAAAACACTCGGTGCACGTACTCTTGGCAGCACTCGCGGCAAAAACACTGGGCACCAGCGCTGTTAGCAGAAGCACATGGCGCAAGTGCTCTCAGCAGAAGCCTTCTTTCCAGTAACCTTTAAGCTATGAAGCTGCCAAATCATACCAAATAACACATAAAAATATACAGCCTATATAAAGTAGAAATAATGTACGTCCAGTGTAGTTTCGTTCACCGGAATCCGGAAGACAGCACACTGATGATGGTGTGTTAGGCTGAGTCGTCGGAGGTTGGGGTGGTGGGAGATAGTGGAGGCTGGGGTGTCATCTCATCGTCGTCTGTTTCCATCAGGGCAGGAAGGTCACCTCCTTCTATGTCTGCCTACCTCGATGTTGAAGGTTGAGTTTTGTCGTCTGCTGTGGCTGATGTGGAAGGCTTGAAAAATGACAGTATGCTTGACTGCTTAGCCATGTGCATTTTTCTATCATACATTTCTTTGTAAGCACTCAAACCATCCTGCAAATATGCTCTAAACCTACACACCCTTTCACAATTAAGTCATGCTTTTCTGCAATCATTGCAGTGCTGTCAATCGCAGCGAAAATCTCACACAATTGCTTCCCGTTCAGTTCCTGGACGACTTCGCTACTGAGTTCGGCTTCAATTGTTATCTTTTCCTCTTCATCAGCTCTTCATCTGTCAGTTCTTGGTCATGGGATGCCAAAACCTCTTCGACATCATCTTCGTCAACTTGCACAAACCCAGCCTCCTCAGCCAAACTCACTATGTCCTTAATTCGTTCACCACAATTGAAACGCTTAATTATGTCTCGTTTTACGCTAATGTGCAAGAAGAGCCTTTACGGGCTCTTCTAGGCTTTTCCAATAGCTTAGAACTCATCTTGTTAACGGATACACAAAATAAATCGACCTGAAGCACAGATGCTCACAGGCATGTGTTTAAGCAACGCCGGCTAGAATGCAGTTCTGGGGGAGGAGCTCGGCTACTCGACGCGCGAGCTGCCTTTTTCGTAGCAGTGAAGACAGCTAATTAATGTAGGTCTTTCTTAACAGCGAGGTGTAGTAAAGCGAACATTCGAAAAACGGGGGACACCTGTATAGACAGTCTGTCATGGGGAGACCGGTTTCCGTGATGTGCTGAGCTGTGTCCATAACTCTGCAGTTTCTCGCAGTCACAAGCAGAGTCTTAGCAAGCTGTTATGCACCCAGGTGGAATGCTTTCACTGGTGCATGGATATAAATTGGTATGGGTTGATGGGACATGCCAGATTTCTTTCCCATCTCACAGTGCTCTTCGGATTTAGATTTATTTACACCCTAGCAAATACCTACTTTCATAATTGCATAATACTCTATATCGTCAGTCCTCATATTCCTTCAATCCAAGGAAAACAGACCCAGTCTTTGCAAACTCTCCTTATAATTCAAGCTCTCCAGTCCATGCAACATTGCTGTGAATCTTTCCTGGACTCTCTAGCAGTGGCAATGGCAGAAATGTGGGAGGCACTGTAACACAGCAAGTAGTGTCGCTGTCCTTTGGCTCCAGTGTCCTAGGTTTGATACTGACCTTTAATGTCCCCTGGGGGTGGGGGGGGAAATTAATAGAAATTTTGAGAGAGTTTATAAAGACTATAAGGTAGGAGTCTACGGCACAGACTCAGTGGGACAAAGGGCTTGTTTCTTTTCTATGACCCTGACAGTCTCTTAAAGTCTGTTTCCTATAACTATTTTGCTTTGGTCTTCAGTTTTGATAAATATGTTTGAAACTATCAGTCTCTTTACAGAGTGTTATTTACTCGTCACTTGGTAACAGCTAAATGCAGACAATGCTACAGGGATTGTAAAGTGAGATGAACCATGACCTTAAGGCAGACATCAGTCTTATCAGCTTGTATGCACTGCTAGTGAGGGAATTGGCTATAAACGTAATCTGCAAATATCAGTATTGTGAATTTCACTTCAATTTGACTTGCAGCTGACTGTTAAATAATGAATATTTATATAATGCAAGTCAACCACCTACAGCTACAAGAAGTCATTTATTAATATGATGCTTAAGATACCTATTTGGGATTGATACTTTATTTCTTAAAATTTGATAAATGATGCAGTGAAGAAAAGGATACTCCTTTTTGATGCAACTCCTTAATTAGATGTAGCCAATCACAATAATTTTAAATATTACATTTATATTTCCCCGACTAGATGTTCCTATAAACTGATAATAAGACTGATGTCTGCCTGTTGGTGGAAGTTAATCTTATTTTATCATCCCTGAAGTGGTGTCTGCATGTGACTGTTACAATCTGACTTGTAATTGATACATAATCTAAAAGAGTTGAAAAATACGTAATAAAAGTAAAGACTACAGCGAAGTATGGAATGAAGTGCTACACAATGTCTAACCTGGACATAGTACACAGGTTTAGCACAGTGGAGTTTGCATAGTCTCCTTGTGGCTGTGGGGTTTCCTCTAGGTACCCTGGATTCCAGCCTGAGACATGAGAAATGGTAGTTTATTTGGCTCCTCTAAATTACCCTGAGTGTGCGGGTAAGCGGTAGAATCTAGGAAGGAGGAATATGAGAGAATCAAATGTAAAAATGTGAGCTGTGTAAATATGTGCTTGATTGTCAGGGTAGTTTTAGTGGGTCAGATAGCCTGTTTTGTGCTGCATGAGTGTAATCATCAGGAATTTGGGACAAAGAATCCATTACACTGTGGCATCTTTTAGTTGTGCACGAGGTTTCTAGTTTCTCCTCAGCAAATACACTGTTCTGCCTAGCATGCTCTCTATTCACTCAGCCAGTGTCATTACCTGGCTTGATAGTGATGGGAGAGTGTAGAGTGTGTTGGATCATGTAGTTACTCATATTTGCTCAGGACGAGGAAGGTGCCGTTCAGCTGTTTAAGTTAATGCTGACTCCCAGTACAGCCCCATCCCCCTGCAGCATTCCTCCCCAGCCTGTTACCTTTAAGATCTGCTTGCAGTGGCAAACGGAACTACTGACCAGATTGGGGTGTACTGACCAGATTTGGGGTGTTGTAGGAAACCAGAGTACATGGATGACAGCCAGGGAGGTGGTAAGGTCCACATAGACTTCATGAGAGGTTGGAATTGAACTCAAGATATTGGGGGGGGGGGGGGGGGGAGGTGCAAAGAATATTTCAATGTAGCGATTGATAATGACCTCCTCAGTAATAAGCAAATGCTTGGAGAGATTGGTCAAGGACTACTTGTGCAGCATGCTACCACCCACACTGGATCCCCTACAGTTCGCCTACTGACACAACAGATCGACAGATGACGCAATAGCCGTTGCTCTACACACAGTTCTTACACATCTGGAGAAGAAGGATGCTTATGTGAGAATGCTGTCCTTGGATTACAGTTCCCTCCAATTCCCTCCCAAGTTCGAAATGAAGTTCAGAGGCCTCAGCCTTCACCCTGCCTTGTGTAGATAGATTTTTGACAGGTGGTAAGAGTGGGCTCCCTCACCTCTGCTCCTCTGACCCTCAACACAGGTACCCCTCAGGGCTGTGTACTAAGCCCCCTCCTTTACTCTCTGTATACCCATTGCTGTGTGGCCACCCACAGCTCCAATCTGCTAATTAAATTTGCTGATGACACTACACTGATTGATCGAACCTCAAATAATAACGAGGCAGCCTACAGAGAAGAATTCATCACCCTGACACAATGGTGTCAAGAAAGCAACATCTCCCTCAATGTCGCAAAAACAAAGGAGCTGGTTGTGGACTACAGGAGAAATGGAAATGGGCTAACCCCCTATTGACATCAATGGATCTGAGGTTGAGAGGGTAAACAGCTTTCAGTTCCTCGGCATAAACATCACCGAGGGTATCAAGTGGTCTTCACATACTGGCTGTGGGGTGAAAAGGGCACAACAGTGCCTCTTTCACCTCAAAGTGGAACAAGTTTGGTATTGGCCCCCAAATCCTAAGAATTTTCTATAGGGGCACAATTGACTGGCTGCATCACTGCCTGGAATGGGAACTGTACTCCCCTCAATTGCAGGACTCTGCAGAGAGTGGTGTGGACAGCCCAGCACATCTGTAGATACAAAAACAGGTGTGTAAAAAGGGCCTAAGGGATCATTGGGGACCTGAGTCACCCCAACCACAAACTGTTCCAGCTGCTACCATCCGGGAAACGGTACCACAGCATAAAAAGCCAGGACCAATAGGCTCCGGGACAGCTTCTTCCACCAGGCCATCACACTGATTAATTCATGCTGACTCAACTGTATCTCTGTGTTATATTGACTGTCCTGTTGTACATAGTATTTTTTATAAATTACTATAAATTGCACGTTGCACATTTTAATAGAGATGTAACAAAGATTTTTACTCCTCATGTATATGAAGGATGTAAATAATAAAGTCAATTCAATTCAATGACTCTGACTGCAAATGCTGGGAATTTGAAATTAAAACAAAAAATGATGGAAATGTTCAAATGATCAGCAATATATAGTTAGTATTTCAGGTCAAAGAGCTTTCAGCAGGTTATACACACTAATTAGTGATAGCAGCCTTCTTGTTCTGTCACAGTGAGCTACTTGTTTTACACAACGGTTGTTTTCTGACACCATCTAAACATGTATTCCTTAAAATTTTTGACTGATGTTTATAGAATTTTCCCTGGGTGGTCTTTAAAAAGCATTTTCCATCTGCCTCATGAGTGTGCACTAATGGTCACTGTTTGTACAATGTTGATTGTGTCAGCTTTAAGAGTTTTGTTTTGTCATTCTGCTACGTCCTTTGTGGAATGTGAAAGCTGTAATGTTGTTACAACATAAGTAAGTTTGCAGAAGGATTTGGTTAAAACAAGCTTGGACTTGAGACTTCTTTTCTCAAAACTTCCTCCTCCAAAATTGGCTGAGGTCGTAGTAAACATCAGGTGCTCTCTTGAATACTTGAATTTAAAGCCTTTCTTGGTGGGCTGACTAGTCCATCAGGGCTTTGGAAGGGGAGCTAAGTATTGAGAGGTGTGCCAGTTTTTGAGTGGTCATTAGAAAATGTGGCAACACCCTTGCTACTGCTTCTCCTCTGTTTTCTACTGCTCTCCTCTTCGCCCACGTTCACAACCAGACTTGCTATTCCCTTTTCTTCCCCATCTGTCTACAACTGGCAAACAACTCTCCAGCTGTATCCGCATGTTGCTTCCCAGCTCTTGTCCCACCCTTTTCCGCCTCTCACCTGTTTTATACCAGTTATCTCCCTCTTTGTTTCAGTGACAAATGCCAGTTGTCCATTTCCCCTAATGAGTTCCCCTCACAGTTTGATTTTCACTCCAGATTCCAGGATCTGTTGCATCTTGTGTCTGCAAACTTTACTGGCGATCTACATGGTGTAGATCTTTAATTGTATGTCCCAGTGCAGACCGTGTTTCTTGTGAGAATGGAGCATAGACTTAGTGCCAGAACAAAGAACAATACCCTGCCATCAGTATTTGTATATGCCTTCAAATACTTATTTTGATGTAGCTTTTCATGCATGTTTGAGCACTAAAATGAATTGTTAAAACCAAAATTAACCTGAATTTGGCCAATCCCAGTGCAGTTTGAGAAGTGATTAAATTTTAAACAAATTGCATTAGTGAAAGGTGGAGAGATTATTAGTTCATTCTGATGGTGTATGAATATCTTTTCACTTTCTTTGACGTTCAGATTTACAGTCTTCTGATGGTTCCACAGTCCAACCAGCACACATGGTTAGAGTAGAAGCCTTGTTCCCATGCAAAGATTTTTTTAAAAAAATGAATCCCACTTCTCAGCTTAATAAAGGTGCCAGGTCATTTTATAAGCATGGTCAAGCTGCCTTAATCTGGCACACTCCTGAGTTTTGTGGTGCCATACCATTAGGTGTTATTCTAATAACACTGCAATATAATTATTTTACTTTTCAGGTTACACTACAGGATAACTAATTTTACCCATGCACCTGATGTTTCAATGAAGCTCTGGAACAGGGGTCCCAGTAAAAGGAGAAGGAATATGCGATTCAGGGTCCTACCTAGTAAGGCAAGAGTGTGGGATTCGGTGCCCTAGTAAGCTACGCACTGAGTCACCAGAATTTCATTGTATAAAGAGAAAGATGAGATGAAAACTATAGTGAGATAGTGTACAAAGGTTCAGACAGACAGACATACTTTATTGATCCCGAGGGAAATTGGGTTTCGTTACAGTCGCACCAACCAAAAATAGTGTAGAAATATAGCAATATTAAAAATCCATAAATAATAATAAGTAAATTATAACAAGTGGAAATAAATCCAGGACCAGCCTATTGGCTCAGGGTGTCTGACACTCTGAGGGAGGAGTTGTAAAGTTTGATGGCCACAGGTAGGACTGACTTCCTATGACGCTCAGTGTTACATCTCGGTGGAATGAGTCTGGCTGAATGTACTCCTGTGCCTAACCAGTACATTATGGAGTGGATGGGAGACATTGTCCAAGATGGCATGCAACTTGGGACAGCATCCTCTTTTCAGACACCACCGTCAGAGAGTCCAGTTCCACCTCCACAACATCACTGGCCTTACGAATGAGTTTGTTGATTCTGTTGGTGTGTGCTACCCTCAGCCTGCTGCCCCAGCATACAACAGCAAACATGATAGCACTGGCCGCCACAGACTCGTAGAACATCCTCAGCATCGTCGGCAGATGTTAAAGGACCTCAGTGTTCTTTGACCAGTCCAATTTATTGTCCATTCGTATCCCCAGGTATTTGTAATCCTCCACCATGTCCACACTGACCCCTTGGATGGGGTTCATTGTCTGTTCAGGAATTGATGGTGGTGGTGATGTTCCTAAAATGATGAATGTGTCCCGTCAGGCTCCTATGCCACCTCGTTGATGATAACAATGAGAAGAGAGCAAGAGGGCATATCCTGGGTGCTGGGGATCCTTAATGATGGATGTTGCCTTTTTGAGGCATTGACTTTGAAGATGTCACAGTGCTGGGGAGGCTAGTACTCATAATGGAGCTGACTGAGTTTTTAACTTCCTGTAGCTTATTTTGATCATGTGCAGTGCCCCCCCCCCCCCACCATACCAGAGAGTGATGCAAGCAATGAGATTGCTCTCCATAGAAATTTGCGAGTCTTTGGTGACACACCAATTCTCCCCAAACACCTAACAATAAAGCCGTGTTATGCCTACTTTGTAATTACGTCAATGTATTGGGCCTAGGATAGATCTTCAGAGAGGTTGACACACAGGAACTTACAACTCTCACCACTTCCACTGCTGATCCCTCAATGATGATGGTGAGTGTTCCCTCGACTTTCTTTTCCTGAACTCCATTATCAATTCTTTGGTCCTACTGATAAGGAGTGTAAGGTTCAAAGTAATTGGCTAGTGAGTTGTTGGAGTTTTGCTGTTGTGGGTGCTTTGGTACTATAGAGAGTTTGCAGTTCCACTTGAAACAAGAAACTGCAATGCTGAAAATTAAAATTCATGAACTGGAAATGGTAAATGGGTTGAGCAGCATCTGTTTGGAGAAAAACAGGATCAACATTTCCGTTGGTGGTCCTTCATCCGAAAGAGTGGAGGGTGAAGAGAGTGGAGGGAATGCTTGTGATAGCGTTATCAGACTAACGTTTATAATTGATAGCCAGACACAGAAGAGAAGAAAAAGCAATGTATTGAAGCAGAGTTGCTACCACTTGAAGAGAGGAAAGTAATCAGATACTTGAAATTGGCTTTCCAAAGGCCACAGTGTGTCTATTGTGTGTCAAAAAGGATGGGTTCCTCTTGTCCTTGCCTTACATTCTGCCAGTGTCTATTTTGAATGGATCACTCAGCACCTTCCACCAACTCCTATGGGACTCCATTGCCTGACATATCTTCCCCTGTCCTGTCAGTATCCAAAGGGGTTGTGGCCTTTGCAATTTCCTGTTGCCACCAAGTACTCCTTGATTATGGATCTTTCTAGAAAAGAGCAAGTATTTCATAGCAGCCGTTAGTGGTGTGCTGATGACCTGTATTCCACAGCTACCTCTACTTGGAATTTCAATTGTTCCTTATAGGTAACATTCAGATTGTGCATTAGAGCAAGAAACATTCTGTAAGGAGAGGATACAGTCCATCCGGTGTCAATTGCACGTCAAATTTCACAGTATTCAGAAACTAGCCATTCAGTCCAACCTGTATTTATCAGTATTCATGCATTGCACAGGCTTTTTCCCAGTTCATGCTGTGTGAACAGTGGCTGTTCATATCCAATGATGGTCTCTCTTCACAATCTCCAGTAACCCTGATGCACAAACACTATTATTTTGCATGCTATTGTTTGATAAATTGCAAGTTCAGGTTACTTGCCAATGCTGTGATGGAATCATAATTATGTCAGATAATGCAGAATCAATGTAGCGGATATTACGGCCTGAATTTGATTAAGGCTTACACGATCATTGTTAATTTCAGGGAAATAAAAGTCAACAGTTTATCCTCCAATTTTTAATTGCATGTAGTATTTGAAATGAGTTAGTTCCAGCAAAGATGATTATTGCTACCTGTTGGACTGTTTATATCCTCTATTTATCCAGTGGCCACAATGTGTTGGCTGAGATCAATAAATCCGTATGACATGCTGTTGTTGGTCAATGAAATACAGTGCCTACACTTAACTAGCTGTGATACAGCTTTCCTTTAAATAACAAAAATAATTTAAAAGTGTTGGTGATGTTACAAAGCCGAGAGCAGGCATACTGTTGCTGGTTTCAGGTACCAGATTCTCGCTCGAATTTGACTCGTGTTCCTTAAGGAAAAATAGTACAGAGCATGAAGTGAAAGTCTGGTTAGGAATAAGCATCACATTATTATTTTTTAAAGCCTGGCTTGTTTTTTGGAATAAAAGTAGGCAACCATAAGTTGGTAGTAGATTGCTTGTTTAACAATGTGCTCCTATTTTTCCAGAAGATTGCTGTGTTTTGAATTGGAAGATCTCTGACAGTTTGCCACGTGTTGCTTCATTGAACAGGATAACAATTAAAGCTCCCTCCTGCTGTTAAGCCTCTGTGGGAGTCATTCTGTTCCTTCAAAGATGTCTTGAAAAGAAGTGCAGGTGATTCCTGCTAGAGTATTATCACAAGGTCAAATATTCCAGGCACCACTTTACCATGAGTATTTCTGGTAGAGTCAACTCATTTTAAATTGAAGATTGTTAATTTGATTTAACCAGTGAATATAAATATAATGGGGTCTTGATAAATCCAACTCCCAATGGAAGACAGCACAGGCCTGGAAGTTCCACATTGCTGTCAGGTGAGGTGTTACCTTTGCTGTGCATATTGGTGAATACTAGCATGTTGACATAGGTTGGAATAAGCTTGTAAAGTTGACTAAAACTGTTAATACCATCTGCACTGTTATTAATCAGCTGTTTACTCAGTGTTCAGGCTGTTAAGAACAGACAATCCCATTTTCCCCCTCTCACCTTATCTCCTTACCTGCCCAGCACCTCCCTCTGGTGCTCCTCCTCCTTTCCTTTCTTCCGTGGTCTTCCACCCTCTCCTGTCAGATTCCCCCATCTCCAGCCCTTTAGCTCTTGCATCAATCTGCTTCTCAGCTCTTTACTTCATCCCTCCCCCTCTCCTGGTTTCACCTATCACCTGGTGCCTTGTACTACTTCCTCCCCTCCCCCACTTCCTACTCTGACTTGCCATTTTTTCCCATCCTGATGAAGAGTCTTAACCCAAACCATCGACATTTCACTCTTTTCCAAAGATCCTCCTTGACGTGCTTAGTTCCTCCAGCATTGTGTGTGTGGTGCTCAGGATATTCTCGACCAGTTCATGAACTGGTGTGGATTTGGACTCGGTTGTGCCCTATAGTGACAGGTGTTGGTGAATGGAGCTGCATTTGTTGAAAGACATGCACTTTAATGACAGCTGCTGTAGCTAGTGGTGAGAGCAATTAACCTTCCTGCAGTTCTGCGCCATCAGTACTGCACATCTGTTTGCTGAACATTGGTTAAAAGGTGCCATTCTTATCTTTGCTTCCAAGTAAGTACAGTCAGCCCTCCTTATCCGCGGGGGATTGGTTCCGAGACCCCCCCGCAGATACCAAAACATGCGAGTGCTGAAGTCCCTTATTTAACCTCAATCAGTTCGGTGGTATTTAGGACCCAGTGGAACCCCAAGACTTTATTTAACATGTCTCAGTGCGGTGGACATTAGGACCCGGTGTAGTTCTGAATCCGCAGTGTTTCTATTCACAAAAATAATCACGATCGCGATTGAAAATAAGGTAGAAGTAATAAAGCGATCGGAAAGAGGTGAAACGCCATCGGTCATTGGAAAAGCGTTAGGCTACAGTTGGTCAACGTTCGGGACAATTTTAATAGAGCATTTGAAAGGCCCTGCCCCGATGAAAGCTATAATTATTACTAAGCAACGAAGTGGTTTAATTATTGAAATATGTATGTATCTTAAGTGTTTTATATGCATAGAAAGGTAAAATATGTACTATATACTAAGAAAAACGTTTGACTGACCCTAAATAATACCAGATGTGCCTGTTCCGACTTCAAATCCGACTTAAAGGCGGACTCAGGAATGGAACTCATTCATAACCCAGGGACTGCCTGTACTTTTAAGTCATCTCTAGGTTACTTATAGTACCTAATACAATGTAAATGCTATGTAAATAGTTGTTTTACTGTATTGTTCAGGGAATAATGACAAGAAAAAATAGTCTGTACATGCTCAAACAATGAGTGCTGGAGAGAACTTTCGGGTTTTCCCGATCCACGGTTGGTTGAGTCCACGCATGCGGAATCCGCAGTTAAGGAGGGCCGACTGTATATGGTATCGAGGAAGCAACCTAGGAACACTAATGTGCTGATACCTAATTAATAGATGAAAAGTTTGTGATTTTTAAAAGAATATATATTGTGTGTACACTACCCACAACAGGAACCTGCAAGTATGATCAAGAGTTGATACAATAGCCACAGTTCTACACACCATCCTTACACATTTGGAGAAGAGGGATGCTTATGTGAAAATGGTGTTCTTGTACTACAGTTCAATATTCAACACCATAATTCCCTCCATGCTCGACTAGAAGCTCAGAGACCTCAGCCTTCACCTGGCCTTGCGCAGCTGGATTCCCAACTTCTTGTCAGCAGGTGGTAAGAGTGAGCTCCCTCACCTGTGCCCCTCTGACCCTCAACACAGGAGCTCCCTCCTTTACTCTCTGTATACCCACCACCCACAGCTCCAATCTGCTAATTAAATTCACAGATGATACTACATTTATTGGCCTTATTTCAAATAATAATGAGGCAACCTATAGAGAAGAAATCATCACCCTGACACAGTGGTGTCAAGAAAACAACCTCTCCCTCAATGTCGCAAAAAACAAAGGAGCTGGTTGTGGACTACAGGAGGAATGGAGACAGGCTAGCTCCTATTGACATCAGTGTATCTGTGGTTGAGAGGTTAAACAGCTTTAAGTTCCTTGGTATACACATCACCGAGGACCTCACTTGGTCTGTACATACCGGCTATGTGGTGAAAAAAGTACAGCAGCGCCTCTTTCACCTCAGATGGTTGAAGAAGTTCAGCCTGAGTCCCCAAATCCTAGGGACATTCCACAGGGGCACAGTTGAGAGCATCCTGACTGGCTGCATCACTGTCTGGTATGGGAACTGTACTTCCCTACAGAGACTGGTGCAGACGACCCAGTGCATCTGTGGATACCGAGGATACTCTCATTAGGTACTAACCAAGTACATCTTTGGAATGGGAGAAGAAACTGGAGCACCTGGAAGAACCCACATGCACAAGGGGGGAACACACAGAGGATAGCAGAATTCAGCTCTGAACTCCAGTGCCCCAAGCTATAATAAGATCATGCTAACTGCTTAACCTACTGTGTTTTTTTCAAGTATCAAGTTACAGCCACTCTTCATCACGATGCTTGAGGAAACCAGGGAACTTATGGAAACCTATGCCATCACAAGGTGGGGGGGGGGGGGGGGAATGTCCAAGTTCTGCAAAGATCATGTCACTGGAGCTGAGGCAACTCGTTCTAGCCGTGTTGCTCTTTCGGGCAGAGCTCTTCAAGAACACTGTTTATTTTCCTTCCTGTTGTGGTACTTCAAGTTCAAGTTTATTGTCATCTGACTGTACATGTGCACAACCAAACGAAACAGCATTCCTCTGGACCAGGGTGCACCCATAAAACATAACACATTAAACAAGCATTGTTCAAATAAATTAGTAAAATATAATTAAAGGTGCCTGTAGTGTGCATCACAGGTGAAGAGTAAAATACACAGCTTACTATCTTGATGAGAAGACCTCTGGTGGCAGGATGTTCAGTCATCTCACACCATGGAAAAAGAAGCTGTTACCCAGTCTGGCAGTCCTAGTTCTATTGCTCTTGTACCTCCTTCCTGACAGTAGCAGGTCAAAGAGATTGTGGGATGGGTGGTAAAGATTTTCATTCAATGTTTCAGGCCTTTAGTATATGATGCTCCCAGTAAATGTCACAAATCGTGGGGGGGGGGGGGGGGGGTGCAAGACAGAGATCCTGATGATCCTCTTGGCAGATTTTACTATCCTG
Organism: Hypanus sabinus; assembly: GCF_030144855.1. NCBI lineage: Eukaryota > Metazoa > Chordata > Chondrichthyes > Myliobatiformes > Dasyatidae > Hypanus > Hypanus sabinus. Next base: position 81,423,272 of record NC_082716.1, read on the forward strand.
TATGGGGTCTTGTGGTCTGATGCCTTGAAGCTTCCATACCACACAATGATACAGCCAGACAGGTCACTCAATGGTGTTCCTGTGGAAAGTTTTTTAGAATGGGGCCGTGGAGGTCTCAAGATGGCGCTTATGGAGTGAGACTGTTTTAGGCTTTGCTCCAATCCTTTTTACTTTTTTCTACCTACAAGCACCCCCTAATTGACCTGTTTATACCTATTCTAAAGGGGTTCATACTAATGAAATCTTTTTCAACTGTTTGAATCATTTCCAACTCGTTAGAATGTCTAAACCACGAGAACCTAAGGAATCGAAACAGACAAAAGACCCGTTAACTTTGGAAGCAATGGCGAAACTTATGGACAAGAGACTTGAAAAACTGGAGAATAAATTAACCTCAAAACTTTCTACGCTCGATGAAATTTTAAAGACAGTCGATGCAAAACTTCAATCACTTACACTGGATTCACAACAACAACAAGAAGCAAGAATTTTAGTTCTTGAAGATGCCGCTTGCCAGAGAGATTGCAAAATTGAAACTTTGCAACAACAGCAAGCTTCGACTTCTCCATTGCTGGGTCATTATAAATCTAAAATCACTGATCTTGAAAACCAGTCTCGGAAGACAAAATCTCCAGATATTGGGCTTCTGGAAAACATTGAGAATCGTGATCTGACTGTATTTTTCTCTAAATTTTTAATGGACATCTTCAGCTCAGAAGTACTGGATATCCCTCCAATAATCGGCCGTGCACATCGCATTTCTCATTTTCACCCGGCTCCAGGTACGAAACCACGACCAGTGATTCTCCAGATTCATTATCCTCATACCAAAGAACGTTTGATTTGGGCTGCCCGGAAAAAGGGTATGATCAGCTTTCAAAATTTCTAATTTCGTATTCTGGAAGACTATAGTCCCGAAGTTTTAAGGGCAAGAATGGCTTTTAAATCGGTTATGTCGGAAATTCATCAGAAAGGCTACAAGCAAGCGCTGTTATTTCCAGCACAATTGAGAGTTACTCTCAAAGATGGGACTTATCGGCTGTTCAAATCTCCAACAGATGCTCAAAGATTCCTTGAAGAATAGTACTTTTTTTTACTATGAGTTGACAAATGTATTGTAATTTTACTATTTGTATTAATTTTTTTTCATCATGCTAATAATTAGTCTATAGATTTAGATCTTTTATAATTTGATGATTCTTACGTGATGGCTAACAGTGTATTTCTTACACACGGTAAAGGTTTTTTGTATATCCTGAGTTCTTTTTATATTATTATTCTGTTAGTTTTGAAAGTAACTAATTAGATTTTTCTTTTAAGTTCATATACACTTTTTAAATATTTTTGACGCTTAAATATTAAGGTTTTATTTTAATAAAAAACTTTTCTAAGATGTCGTTTCTTTTCCCCAAAAGACCTTAGTGCTTGGATGCATCACATCCGTTTGGATGTGTCTGAATAAGTTTAAGGACTTCCTTTTAAAATACTAATACAATATTATCCATTTATGGGTTTTAACGTTCTGTTTTTTTCTTTTTCTTTTAATCCTTTTATATATATATAACACTAATTTTATAGTTTAATCTTTGTTATATTAACCCTTTCTTAAAATATGGGTGGTTTGTATCTGTTTTTTACTTTTTTGTTTGAGTTGCCATCTTGAGACATGGGGGTAAAATTAGTATTCGATTGCCTGCTTGCCTCTTTTTGGCTTTTTTCCTGGGGTTTTGAGGGTGGAGGAAGGGGGACTTTTCTGTTTGCTTGCTTCACGCTTAGTTTTACTTCATGGGCTGACTCGAAACTACAAAAATTGTTGCAGTGTCATAACTTCCGGTTCCTCCTTGAACTTACTTCCCTCTTACGGATCCATGAGTTCATCTTTTTTTTAACCTACATATATGTGTTAATTGTAATAAATATTGGCAATATGGATAAGATTATTAATTTTGTTTCTTGGAATACTAATGGTTTAAATCATCCGATCAAACGGAAAAAAGTATTCAAAGTATTCCTCAGAATGAATGCTAATATTATCTTTGTACAGGAGACTCATGTGAGGAAGGTGGATAGTCAATGTTTTTTTAGCTTTTGGAAATGCCAACAGTATCACTCGAATTCCCAAGCCAAAGTAAGAGGCGTTTCCATTTTTATAGATTCTTCAACCTCTTTTATACACTATAAAACAATTTCGGACCCACAAGGTAGATTTTTGCTTATTACTGGTTTACTTTTTAATCAAAAAGTTGTTTTAGTTAATGTTTATGCTCCAAACACTGATTGTCACTAAATTTTTTAAGTGTCTATTTACATCCTTTCCTAATTTGAATCAGTACATGCTGATAATGGGTAAGGATTTTAACTGTTGCTTAAACCCTTCGATTAATAGATCTAAGCCCACCCAAGCTCTTCCGAATAAATCAGCCTCTCTTATTAATTCCTTTATGGTTGATTCTGGAATTTCCGAAATTTGGTGTTTTTTACACCCCAATGATAAAGAATGTTCATACTTTTCTCATGTTTATCATAATTATTCAAGAATTGACTACTTCTTTATTGATCATTGTTTACTTACAGATGTTATTGATTGATCTGTTAAGACAATGGATTCATCTTCTAATGCTAAATCTTGGAGGTTCAACTCTATTTTATTGCAGGACTCGGAGACTTTATTAATTTTATTATACAACAAATTGATTTGTTTTCAACAAATTCTACAGAAGAGATCTCTAGTAGAACATTATGGGGCACTTTTAAAGCATTTATTCGTGGACAGATTATTTAATACTCTGCTCGAGTTAGGAAACGAACTAATTCTGAAATATTAACATTGGTTGATAAAATTAAAGCAATTGATAAGATTTATTCAGTGACCCCCAGCAAAGAACTTTATAAAGAAAGAGATGAACTTCAAATGGAGCATAGTTTGTTATTATCCTCTTCGATTGAAAATCAGTTAATTAAATCTAGAACCCAATTTTATGTACATGGAGATAAATCTGGCAAATTATTGGCTCATCAATTGAAAACTGCTTCGGTTAAACGACAAATTACTAAGATTCGTAAACGAGATGGCACTTTGACGATTGATCATAAAGAGATAAATAAAGCCTTTCAAGATTTTTATAATTCTTTATATCAATCAGAATTTGTTGAGGATTCTTCTATAATGGATGAATTTTTAAGAAAATTGAATATCCCAAAATTAACAACAGAAGATAGTGTACTTCTAGACGCACCTATTACGGAAACGGAAATAAAAGAGGCTATTTCTTCAGTGAATTCAGGTAAAGCCCCTGGTGTAGATGATTTTACTGCAGAATTTTTAAAATCCTTTTCCTCTATACTCTCTCCTTGGCTTTGTAAAATTTTTAAAGATGTGTTAACTGTAGGTAAATTGCCACAATCTTTTTATGATGCCTCTATTTCTTTAATTCTTAAAAAAGATAAAGACCCCACTGAATGTGCATCCTATCGGCCTATATCCTTGCTGAATACAGACTCTTTAAGATTTTTAGTAAAATTTTGGCCACTAGATTAGAAAATATATTACCTTGAATTATCTCTGAAGATCAGACTGGATTTATTAAAAATCGTTATTCATCTTTCAAAATCAGAAAATTAATTAATATTATTTATACTCCTTCATCCAAAATACCAGAATGTGTCATTTCCTTAGATGCTGAAAAAGCATTTGTTAGAGTTGAATGGCCATATTTATTAAATACGTACGTTGCAGCATTTTAATTTTAGTTTGAAATTTATATCATGGATTAAAATAATATATTATAAACCTTTGTTTTCGAACCTTTAGCTATTGCCATTCGTGAATCACCTAATATTTTGGGTATTACCCGTGGGGAAGGGACTTATAAGTTATCATTATCTGCTGATGATTTGTTACTATACATATCTGACCCTGAGAGATCTGTTCCTGCTATTTCGTCCTTGCTTGTTCAGTTTAGTAGCTTTTCAGGTTACAAACTGAATTTTAATAAGAGTGAATTATTTCCATTAAATATGCAAGTTCTAATTTATAAACACTTACCATTTAAAGTTGTCACAGATCATTTTACTTATTTGGGTATTAAAACTACCAAGAAACATAAGTTAGTTTAAAGTTAACTTATTTAAAGTTAATTTTTTATTTTTAATTGACCAAATTAAGCAACTTGTTACCAGGTGGTCCCCATTATCTTTGTCATTGGTTGGTCGAATTAATGCTATTAAGATGATAGTGTTACTCAAAGTTTTATATTTATTCCAAGCATTACCAATTTTTATTCCTAAATCTTTTTTTGATATTATTGACTCTAAAATATCCTCGTATGTGTGGCAGAATAAAAATCCTAGACTAAGCAAAAAATATTTACAGAGGCCTAAGAAGGAGGGTGGTTTGGCTTTGACAAACCTGAGATTTTTCTATTGGGCAGTTAATATTTGATATTTAATATTTTGGACAAAAGGATCGATTATAGCATCTTGTCCACAATGGGTAAATTTGGAATGTAAATCTGTACAAGACTTTTCATTGTTTTAAATTTTAAGATTTTCACTTCCTTTTTCTTTATCTAAATTGAATAAACAAATAACTAATCCTATAGTTAAACATACATGGCGAATATGGTTTCAATTTCGTAAATTTTTTGGCTTGAATAAGTTTATCTTATCAAGCCTTCCCATATCTAACCTTTTTTTTTCAGGCCTCTTTTATGGATCATGCTTTTGTATTATGGAAAACAAAAGGTATAACATGTTCTCGTGATCTATTTTTAGATAATAGTTTTAATGTCCTTTGAACAGCTATCTAATAAATATAATTTACCTAAAACTCACTGTTTTAGATACTTGCAAGTTAGAAATTTCTTGATTAATATGTTAGTCTTTTCCGAAGTTATGTCCAATGGACATTATGGAAATTTTTTTAGCTCTAAATCCTTGCCAGAAGGGTTTAGTAGCCACCGTTTATAATATGATCATGAAAATACAGCCAGAAGTATCAGAAAAAATTAAGGAGGAATGGAAAAAAGAACTTCATTGTTTTATACCCACTGAGCAATGGGAGAAAATTTTACAATTAGTCAATTCTTCTTCTGTTTGTGCTAAACATGCCCTAATACAATTTAAGGTTGTACATAGGGCTCACATGTCCAAGGACAAACTTGCTCGATTTTATTCTCATGTTAATCCAACCTGTGACAGATGTCATTCTGAAGTTGCTTCATTGACCCACATGTTTTAGACTTGCCCTTGTTTGCAAAATTATTGTTAAGATATTTTTGGTATTATTTCAACAGTTCTGAATATCAAATTGCAACTGCATCCTATTACTGCAATTTTCGGTTTACCAATGGTGGATAATAGTTGTTTATCCCCCTCAGCTCGGCGGATGATTGCATTTGTTACATTAATGGCTAGAAGATCTATCCTATTGAACTGGAAAGAAATTAATCCTCCAATTATATTTCAGTGGTTTTCTCAAGCTATCTCTTGTTTGAGCTTGGAAAAAATTAGAAGTGGTCTTTGATCCTTCAGTTAAATTTGAAGAAACTTGGAGACCATTTATTCAACATTTTCATATGAGTTAAACTGACTTTTCCTAAACCCTGCTTCTATTATCCTTAATTATTTGGATGGAGGTGCAGAGTTATTGACGCTGCTGTGTATATTTGACATAATGCAATGGCCCATGTTGGTTAGGTTTTTCTTTTTTGGGGGGGATTTTTTTTTCTTATTTACTCCTTTTTTCGTAATTACTATGAGTTTGGGAGGTTATATATGGATTATCATCTATTTGAATGTATACTTAACCTATTAATTATGTACTCTCAAACTCTCTGTATTCATGTTTCATTTATGTTTGTTTAAAATTAATAAAAAGATTTAAAGAAAAGAATGGGGCCGGGGAGCCTTGCGTGCCTCAGTCTCATCAGAAAGTGTGGATGCTGTTGGGCAATCTTGCCTAATGAGGAGGTGTGGGTCAAGGTTATGTCATCCATTATGTGAACACAAAAGAATTTTGTGCTCTTCACTCTGTTCATTCCAGGACCCTTGGTGTGCAACGGAGAGTGATGAACCTGTGCCTTTTTTAAGTCTGCAATCATCTCTTGACTTATCCATGTTGAGACTCAGGTGGTTGTTCTCATTTGACAAGCCTGTCTGCCTCCTCTCTGTGTACCGAGTCATCATTGTTGTTGATGAGACCAGCCACTGTAGTATCATCCATGAACTTGGACTTTAGTATCCCTTGTGTGCACTTCTTGATGTATTTTTAGCCTGTAATGTCACAGTTCAATAAGAACAACAAGCAATTTATTTCAACTGTAAATCATAACAATCTCTTCCACATGGATTTAACTGCCAAACACTTGAGTAAATAGAGTCTGGAATTATCTGCAGTATAAATGCTGAGTTTTGGATCTGTTTTCAGTCTCCTTGATGCTTTTCGTAGTTATTTTATGTCTAAATCACTACTATGATATTACATCTGATAAAACCAAATACTCTGATAGTAAATTAAGATCAAAACACGAATTTTGGATTTCAAGATGTATTCAGTGGGTCTGTGGAGAGAGAAGTACCATGTTAACCTTTTAAGACGGTGACTTTTCATGTAGTAGGCAATGATAAAGGATTACAGTTTTGAGACATTACCTCTGTACACAAAATGCTGCCTGACTTGCTGTGTGTTTCAGCTTTTTTCATTTTGACAACAACAAGCTAGTTGCTGACTCTTCTATGTTGCTTACTTGAATAAGTTTTTCTTATTTGTTACAGTTATATATTTACCAGTCTGGTATCTTTATTAATGCTGTGAAAAGCATGCTAGCTAAATATCTGTTACTCCACAGTAGAATTAATTGAACTTACTTCCTCAGGTAGAGATATCCACAGTAAACACAACAGCAAATATATAAATCTGTTTATTATTGAATCAACTTCTTATGCACATACCCATTTTCCAGAAAGTGCCCTGGTTTTTAGTAATGTGCTTGTGACCAAAGCAGCTGCTGTCAACCCATTCAGACTTGCATGTGTTCTTATTTCAAACATTCAGCATGGTGTTTTCCTCCTCTAGTGTACATAAGAATGAAGAGTGAATCATTGCCCATAACCTCAGCTTTCCTGTGTTAAATATAGTGCATAAACCTTTTGCCAAATCCACTCATTGATGGTTTTGACTTGCCTGTTAATTACTTGGGATTATGTTTGGACTTGTGTCAGCATGAGGCACTACTCCACTCATGTCAATTCTTGGCAGCTACAACCCATTATATATCAATGGTAGCACAAAGCCTAGTGACTATTTGTGATCATTTTCCAGTATCTCCACAGCAGCCTGGGATACTGGTTGGGCTCATTTTGTTCAAGAAACCAATTAAGATCTTGTTATCAATAAATGGTGTGCATTTAGTGCTTTAAAACTCCATTGTTATCAGCACAAAGAATGGTAATGGACAGACATGCTTTTATACCATGCCTTTCGTCACTTAATATCCTGAAGTGCTCCACACCTGGTGCAATATTTCTATAGGAAAATGATAGTCGATTTGCTTACAGTACGTTGGATGGTCAGGTGAAAAAATATCATGATGCTCCTTGAGAGACATACTGTATTGGCAAGGTCACTGCAGCAATAACTCCCATGCTGTACTTTGGAAAAAGTACTGTGGGGTATTTTAACCTGAGGGTTTGGACAGGAAACATCTCTAGTGCCTCTTACTGTCCTGTCCAAGATGCTGTAGTTTCTCATTCAAGACTTGGGTTTAGAGATTCAGGATTGTAGTACATTTTATTTATTGGCCTTATACATACATATGAAGATCAGTTCGACCATCCAGGATCAAGTTCTGCCACTTGAAAAATTGGACAGGCCACATTTGTAAGTGAATCATATTTGTTCCTTTGTAACTTTATAGATGAAATTAGTGCTTGCTGATCAGATGTGTGCATTTCACTGGGCATACTTGGGGGACAAAACAGGTTTAGAATCGCCACTGTCTGCAGCTGTATGATTGAATGAGGAGCCTTCCTATGTTGGTGGGTTCCCATTAACTTAATTACTTTTTCACATTCCTTTGTGCTCCTTGTCCCCTTAAACAGTCTTCACTCCTAGACACATCTGCTACCTTTTGCAGTGGTTAACCAGCGCCTCTTTTCCTTGGACCTCTGCTGGCTTTGTTTCTGAATGTAATATTAAAATCACTGTTTAAAGTTCTAGGCAGCCAGAGTATATGCTTCTAAGCTTGCTGCATTTTATAATGATCAGCCCTAGGTTTCTGCAAATCATAATTAACAAAGATAATTGATTTCCACTATCTGCAGAATTTTTCGAGTTAGCTTATTGATTGTCTTTTTGACAATCATTTTCTGCTCCTGTCCTGCAGGTTAACGTAGCAGTTAGTGCAGTTGCTTTACAGCACCAGCAATGATCCATCAGGGCTCAATTTCCACCACTGTCTGTAAAGGAGTTTGTATGTTTTCCTGATGGTCGTGTGGACTTTCTCTGGGTGCTGTGGTTTTTTTCCCAAATTCCAAAAACGTAAGGCTACTGAGTTGTGAGCACATTATGTTGGTACTGGGAGCATGCCAGCATTTGTGGCCTTCCTCCAAAACAATAAACTGTGTTGATTTTTGATGCAAAATAATACATTTCTCTGATGTTTTGATATTTTTGTGATAAATAAAGCTAATCATCAATATCTTTAATCAATTAAAATAGAGGAAAACTGCTGGTTAAGTGTATAAGGGGAGAGAGTCCAAACTCGGTTCAGTCATATCTATCAATAATGGTTTGAAGAAATTTGGAGAGAAATAATTATTAATGACTTAGCCCACTGCTGTACTCTCTCTACACAGATAATTGTGTAGCTAGGCACAGCTCAAACAAGATGCATAAATTTGCTGCAGACGCAACTATCATTGGCAGAATTTCAGATGGGTGACATACAGGAGCGAGATAGACCAGCTGGATGAGTGATGTCACAATGGACAATGGAACTGATTGTGGACTTCAGCAAAGGGAAGTTGAAAGGGCACACAACAGTCCTCATCGAAGGAACAGAAGAGGATAAAGTGAGCAGTTTCAAATTCCTGGGTGACAATATCTCCGAAGATCTGTCTTGGTCCCAGCATATTGAAGCAATTACAAAGAAGCATGACAGCGTCTATGTTCCAATAGGAGTTTGAAGAGAATTGGTGTGCCACCAAAGACCCTTGCAAATTTCTGCAGATGTACAGCAGAGAGCATTCTAACTGGTTGTCTCGCCATCTGGTATGGAGGGGCCACTGCACAGGATTGGAAAAAGCTGCAAAAGTTGTCAAATCAGCCATCATCAGCACTAGCCTCCCCAGCATTGAGCTCACCTTCAAAAGGAGATGCCTCAGAAAAGTGGTATCCACCATTAAGGACACCCCTCACCCAGGACATACCCTCTTCTCATTGCCACCATCAAGGAAAAGGTGCAAGAGCCTGAAGAACATTTCAGGAAAAACTTCTCCTCGGCCATCAGATTTCTGAATGGACAATGAACCCATGAACGTGACTTCAGTATTCCTCTCCTGCCCCCCCCCCCTTTCTTTTGTGCAACTTATTTAATTTTATATTTATTTATTTATTGTTTGTGTGTGTGTGTTACACACACACAAATATACACACTGATATATTCTAATATATATAATTCCGGAGTGCTTCTCTTGCAATATTTCTTGGGTGTCCCCAACTTGAAAAGGTGATCTTCCCCTCCTCCCCTGTATGTCACTTCTGGTTCTGGCACTGTGTGGTTAGTATACTGGTGGTGCTAGCATCTGTTCTTCATCTGTGCATTCATCTGATTATAAGGAGCAAGAGGTAATCAACATAATTACACTAAGTAAATGCTTCTTGATTTAAATCCTGTAATTGCTGAGAAATGCATTCAACATTGCTGTGAAATCCTTTGCCTTTTTTTGTACGGGGAGAGGTAAAGAATGCTTTTATTTAATAGCAGCCCTCATGACATAAGTCATAGGGTATCACAGCCTTCACTAGCACTGGAATTAATTGTTGTGGCAGAAGATTATAGATTTAGTCCCAGTCTTTTCTCAGTTATCTGTTCTCAGCACAGCAGAAGAACTGGCAGCATAATTGCTCAAAATTTGCATGGACTGAGAGAATCAGAATCAGGTTTAATGTCACTGACACATATTGTGAAATTTGTATTGTGACAGCAGTGTAGTGTGGGTGTAACAAATTACCATTAAGTCTCAAAAAAAATTAATACTGCCAAAGGGGATAGCAAATTCATGGACCATTAGGCAATAGGATTGCAGAGGCGAAAAAGCTGTTCCTAGAATGTTGACTGTGTGTCTTCTGGTTTCTGTACCTCCTTTCTGATGGAAGTACTGAGAGGAGTGCACGCCCCAGATGGTGAGCATCCTTAAAAGTGGGTGCTGTCTTCTTGAGGTAGCCTCATCACCATCTGATTTTCTAAGAGCAGTGATGTCACTGGCAAATTAGAGAAGGGAAATTTATCCTTATTTGACATTATCTGCATGGGTGTAACTGTTGTCTCAGACTCAGAAGATTGTGGGTTCAAGTCTTACTTGAGAGAATTAATTAAGGCTTCCAATTCCAGTATCCGTACCGAGGGAATACTCCACTGTCCAGTTTGCCGTATTTCCTTGTGACACAGGAGGCCATTTTGCTCATTGACTCTATTGTAGTTTATAGAGCAATTTCATACCCCCACTAATTTTTCCCTTTATATATTCTTACCCATCTCTATTCTTCATCTCCCCACAATTTCAATCACTCACCAATGCCAGAGGCTGTACACTGTGACTAGCTAACCTACCTAAACCATACTGAGAGTCCTGGCACTGTGATGTGGGAGGAAACCAAAACATCTCTTGGTTAAGGAGTAAACAGAAGCCCTGATAGCCCTTTCGACTGGGAAAAAAAGAGCTTATGACATAGTTTGCCAAAAACACAGGGGAGCTCTTATTTTCCTGGCTTTGTAACCATTGTAAGCTGCTTATGGGATTGTTGTTTACATAGTATTTTCTTCTGTACAGACTTCACTGTATATGGTTGTAAAGCACTATGGAATGTCGTTAGGGTGTGGAAGGGTGCCCTATGGATGGATATAAGAACTCTATTTTGGTTTTAGTTTATCAAACTTAAATTTTTTTTCTTTGGCCAGTTTCACGTGTGTACTTGGCTCTAATAGATCTAATTTCTGGCTTTAGAGCAAGTGCAACAAGGTTTCTGCCTATTTTTATTTTTAAACATGTTTAATCAAACATCATCTCAAACAAATGCCCTTGCTTACACTTCAGCCAATCCCAATCATACTAACTGACTTGCATGCAATCAGGTGACCCTCAACTAGCTTTGTGATCGTACTGATTCATCTTGGATAGTTGTTATGCTGATCATATTTTTAGGATTGAGTGAACGTTTTAAACTGTGAAGATGGTGCAGTGTTTTGCACCACTGTATTAACATACAGAATGAGAAGGAAACAAGCCAGTAATCTAAATAGTTATGACAGTTTCCCTGATGCCAAGAACAAGTATATTGTGCCGTGTCACCAAAGGAAAACCTTGAAAGGAGGTGAAAAACATCTCAAAATTACCTGACCTGGATGGAATCAGAATTAGAAATACCGCAAGGGGTAGTTGTGGAGCTAAGAATTAGATTGCAACTCCAATGTGAAGATTAGCGGCCTGGATGAAGGAAGCAGAATGGTGTCACTATGGCAGCATACAAAACGAAGATGATATAGTTTTTAAAATGTTGAATGCTGAGATTTTAATTGTGTGAATTTTGTGTTTCAGGACAGAAGCGCGTTGTCAAACACAAAAGCTAAACTTGGCAAAGAGGCACCAGTTCTAACACATGCACCTAGAGCAAAGTAAGTAGCATATTTTATTGTATTTTATGGGCTTTGTTGTTTCAAAGTTCACAGAATATTTAATGCTAAGACAATTGTATCTTAGTGCTGTTGCATAATTCTGAAATTGAAAGTTAATTATTTTATAAAGGAATAAACCTCTTCTTAATTCATGTCATTTAATTCAATGTGTTTCTTTTTATTTAGCTGCTACTTCAACACACAGTAATTTTGTCTTTCATTTAATAACTGTATTCCAGGAGCATCAAGCGTATGACCTCAATTTTGACAGCCTATCAAGAATGATTGAAAATAATTGCACACAAATTCACATTAAAAAAAAAACAAGCCTTGAATTTCCTCAGTTCAAGTCAAGTAACTTTTATTGTCATTTCGACCATAACTGCTGGTACAGTGCATGGTAAAAATGAGACAACGTTTTTCAGGACCATGGTATTACATAACACAGTACAAAAAAACTAGTCTGAATTACTTAATATAAAAAAATGACACAGAGAAAGCTACACAAGACTACAGACCTACACTGTACTGCATAAAGTGCACAAAAACAGTGTAGGCATTACAATAAATAATAAACAAGACAGTAGAGCAAGGTGTCAGTCCAGGCTTCGGGTATTGAGGAGTCTGATAGCTTGGGGGAAGAAACTGTTACATAGACTGCTTCGGAGCCTTTTCCCAGACAGCAGGAGGGAGAAGAGATTGTATGAAGGGTACATGGCGTCCTTCATAATACTGTTTCCTTTGCGGATACAGCGTGTAGTGTAAATGTCTGTGATGGCAGGAAGAGAGACCCCGATGATCTTCTCAGCTGACCTCACTATCCGCTGCAGGGTTTTGCAATCCGAGATGATGCAATTTCTGAACCAGGCAGTGATGCAGCTGCTCAGGATGCTCTCAATACAACCCCTGTAGAATGTGATGAGGATGGGGGGTGGGAGATGGACTTTCCTCAGCCTTCGCAGAAAGTAGAGACGCTGCTGGGCTTTCTTTGCTATGGAGCTGGTGTTGAGGGACCAGGTGAAATTCTCCATCAGATGAACACCAAGAAATTTGGTGCTCTTTACGATCTCTACCGAGGAGCTGTCGATGTTCAGCGGGGAGTGGTCGTTCCGTGCCCTCCTGAAGTCAACAACCGTCTCTTTTTTGTTCACATTAAGAGACAGGATGTTGGCTCTGCACCAGCATTAGCCGCTGCACCCCCTCTCTGTAAGCTGACTTGTTGTTCTTGCTGATGAGACCCACCACGGTCGTGTCATCAGCGAACTTGATGATGTGGTTCGAGCTGTGTGTTGCAGCACAGTCGTGGGTCAGCAGAGTGAACAGCAGTGGACTGAGCACGCAACCCTGGGGAGCCCCCGTGCTCAGTGTGATGGTGTTGGAGATGCTGCTCCTGATCCGGACTGACTGAGGTCTCCCAGTCAGGAAGTCTAGGATCCAGTTGCAGAGGGAGGTGTTCAGGCCCAGTAGGCTCAGCTTTCCAGTCAGTTTCTGAGGGATGATTGTGTTGAATGCCGAATTGAATAATAAACAAGACAATAGGGCAGTATGGTGTCAGTCCAGGCTCTGGGTATTGAGGAGTCTGATTGCTTGGGGGAAGAAACTGTTACATAGTCTGGTCTCATAGTTGAATGTAAAGGAAATGCTCTTTTACAAAGAAGAAGAATTCTCATTATTGTCCTGAATGGTGTTAAGTTGTAATGCAGTTTGAGTGACTGTATAATGGGGGTTTCCCTATCAATTTTGAGATACTGCACAGAACATTACATTTAGAAAATTTGGCAAGCCTGGTGGTTTTTCTCTGTTAATGGATTGCATTTTATTTCAGCGAAACATTTTGGTTTTGCCCTAATCATTGCATTATTCCTGATCTGTATCAAAACATGCTTTAGACTTGCCCTGCCCAGCTGATTTTCTTTTAAAATGTTTCTCTCTGCAACCTTGATGCATTTGTTTTCCTTTTTCCCAAATTCACTGCAATGGGCCAAAATATGAATCCTGTATGCTGCCTTGACGCTACTTGTTGACGTTATTTCCCTTCCCTTGTCCAGGCCATTAACCTTGAAATTGGAGTTACATTCTAATTCGTATCTTCATAACTACCCCTTGAAGCTTTTCTGTTTCAACTGGATCCAGCATGAATCATTTTTGATGTTTTGCATCTCCTTTCAAGGTTTTCTTCTGGTAACTCAAGTCTACCTTGCTTGTTATCAGGGAAACTATCGTAACTTTTTAGATTGCTGGGTTGTTTCTTTAATATTCTGTACATTAATAAAGTGATGTAATGCATCTGTGCCACCTAGAGGTGTGGAAGTAACAGGCACTGGACCTTTAACATTGTAAAATTGTTAACCTAAGACTGGCTTTAGAGCCAATGTGGAAGATGGTTTTCATCATCTTAAGAAGACCCTTCTCGGGATATGGGTATCATCAGTAAGACAGACAATTATTATCTGTGCCTAATTGCCTTTGAAACTTTGCAGTTCCTGTGCCCTTGATTTTGGCTCTACCTCATTGAAGTACAGAATTCCATTGTGAAATGGGACAGACCATTGAGTCTTGCCTCTTGTGAAAATGGAGTTACAATGCTTCACTAGAGTGCTGAATCACAATTTGCCTTGATCATATTATCTGAATAAGGGGGCAATCCTTTAATCGAAGTTGTGTTTTCTTTTTGGTGCGTGGTCAAGTGGATAAGGCGTCAGTCTAGTGATCTGAAGGTCGCTAGTTTGAGCCTTGGCTGAGGCAGCATGTTGCATCCTTGAGCAAGGCACTTAACCACACATTGCTCTGCAACAACACCGGTGCCAAGTTGTATGGATCCTAATGCCCTTCCCTTGGACAATATCAGTGGCGTGGCGAAGGGAGACTTGCAGCATGGGCAACTGCAGGTCTTCCATACAATCTTGCCCAAGCCTCAGTCATCGTTGAAAATCAATGGACAGTTTAAGAAGAATTTTCTTTTTGTTGAATATAGAAATTGAATTGATATTTTCACCATTTAATAACTAAAACTAGTTTCCCCCAAAATTTCAAGTCTGCTGTGGAAGATTTGCTTTTTGGTATTTTAATCAAAAGGCCTAGAAAAAAAAACATGTTCAGTGAAGAAGTTTTCTTTTTGGAATTAGTGAACTCAATACTGTTGAAATGAACATGATTGGATTCCTGCATTCCTCTGCACCCAACCCTTCTCGAGCTGGAGATAGAATGGTTGTGGCAAGATGGTTCCTTAATCATTATTGTCATTAACTACCAGGTTCATTAGGGCAACCCAAACCTTGCCCATTTGAAGATGTATCCTTTTATTCAGTTCATCTCTCTCCAACCTTTTTGGCAGTTTTATTTCACATTTCTGGCACTTAGGAGCATAGGTAAGTACTAATTTAAAAGAAACTGAACAAACAGCTTTTTAGATTTTAAGAAATAATTAGTATAGGATCATGGATTTGCTTCTATAATTTGGCCAAATTTAGCTGTGGAAGGGTTTGCAGAGTGTTACTTCTGGCCTTTATTTGGATTTTTGTTGTGAAGAATTAGTTCAGATTCTAATATCCAGTAACTCACTTGTAGCACTTACTGAGAAGACTGACTCTTGTGCTGGATTTTTGCATAGTGCTGCATCTGATGAATAGTTCAGTCTAGATTAGCAGTAGGAGAAGAGAAAACTTTATGTGTGTGAAATGGCTTTGTGTAGGAACAGAATGTATCTGATTTTCTTTATGCCTTATATCCTACAAAGTGCTTTTTCTCGGTGCGGAGGTAATTCTTTTTTAATGAATGCTAGCATCCATAAATTGCTTTCCACCAAATCTTCTTCTAACACTAGAAATTGCCTTGATTGTGCCTTTGTGTTTCTTTGAAATAAAGGAACAGGGTTTTTCTTATTTCAGTTCAGTTGGATTGGGTTCGATAGCTGGGATCTCAGTTCTTCTGGATTCAGTCTGCTGCACAGGAAGGAGCCACATATTCATTGAACCCACATGGCCTTTTATGAGATAAAATTACTTACTTCAAGAACTCAAACAACACCTTCAGAATTGGAAACTAGCTAACATTTCACATCAGTTACCCTTCCTCAGAAATGGAGGAAGTGTGAAGGATTTATAGTTATAGCAGGACTGGGGGAAATCAGAGATGTGTACTTTTGAACCCATCTGGTGGAGCAACTCAATGGGTCAAACAAACTTTGTGTTTTGGGAGGGGGGAGCGAAGTGTTGGGAGGAATTGCCAACATCTAGAGTTGAGACCCTGCATTCAAACTGGGAGTGGAGTTGGAAGATTGCCAGTATAAAGAAGAGAAGGGGAGTGATGCAATGAGTGTCATTAGGTGATGGATGGACCAAGATTGAAAAGGCGAAGGTGGAATCAGAGGCCAGTTGGTGACAAGGAGGGACACAAAGGCTCCACATGTGGTATCTGATACATGAGAAAAGTAACACTGGGAACGATTATGGGAGAGGTGAAGGGCAGATGGAACCGGAGGGGGAATGTGCCAAAAATGGGTGTTGTGGGACTGGAATGGGTGTTTGGAAATGGGGACATGAATGGGAGGACTGGAGTTACATCAGAAAGAGTGTGTTTGTGGAAGATCAGAAGGGAAGGATTACCTGATACTGGAGAATCCAATTTTCATATCATTAGATTGTAGACTACCCAGGCAGAATGAATTGTTGTTCCTCTTTGCATTGGGCCTAGGCAGGGCAGTGGAAAAGGACAGGGTTGTCAGGAAGAGCAGAGGGGTTGTTGAAATGGCTTGTCACCTTAAACTGGGGATGGCCATTGCATAAAGTGTAGAGTGCCTCACAAACCAACTGCGTAGTCCAGGCTTGGTCTCTCCAGTGTAGAGGTGGCCGAATGCAATAGCCAAGGTTGGAGAGGTGCAAGTAAATCCTTGCCTCGCTGATAGAGGCTTTTTTATTTTCTGAATGATGGTGAGGAAGGTGGTTTAGGAATAAGTATTACAGCTCCTGCAGTTACAAGGTTCCGGAAAGGATGGGTGGAGAGTGGTTAGCAGACCAGAGAGAGAACTTGGATAATGCAATCAAATTACCTAAATGTACTTGTTTAACAACTTGGTACAGTTTACTCTTCCTTAAGTCCCAGACTTTTTTCAGATATATAAAGAGTAAAAGAGACGTGAGGTTTGATAATGGACTGCTGGAAAGTTATTAATGGAAGACAAAGAAATGCCAGGCAAACTTAAGTATTTTGTGTCAGTCCTCACTGTGGAAGACAGGAGCAGTCTGTACTAAGTTCAAGGGTGTTGGGCAGAAATGAGTGCAGTTCCTATTACTAGGGAGATGAGGCTTTGGAGGCTGAAAGGTCTGAAAGTGGACGAGTCATCTGGACCAGGTGGACTACACACCAGAGTTCTAAAAGCTGCAGCTGAAGCGATTGTGGAGACATTAGTAATGATTATTCAAGAATCACTAGATTCTGAAAAGGTTCTGGAGGACTGGAAACTTGCAAATGTCACTTCACTCTTTAAGAAGGGAATGAGGCAAAAGAAAGGAAATTATAGGCCAGTTAGACTGACTTCAGTGCTTGGGAAGATGTTGAAGTCCATTATTAAGCATGAGGTTTGGGGGTACTTGGGGGCACATGATAAAGTAGGCCAAAGTCAGCATGGTTTCCTTAAGAGGAAACCTGTTGGAATTCTTTGAGGCAACATAGACAAAGAGTCAATGGAGTTGTTTACTTGGTTTCTCAGAAGACCTTTGAGAAGGTGCTGCGCATGAGGCTGCTTAACAATGTAAGAACCCATGGTATTACAGGAAAGAATGAGCATGGATATAAGATTGACAGGAGGCAAAGAGTGGGAATAAAGTGAGCTAATCTCTAGTAGGCTGTGTGTTCTGCAGATTTTGGTATTGGGATTGCTTCTTTTCACATTACATGTGAACAATTTCAATGATGAAATTGATGGCTTTGCTACCAAGTTTGCAGACAACACAAAGGTAGGTGGAGGAGCAGGTAATGTTGAGGAAGCAAGGAGACTGCAGAAGGACTTAGACCAGGGTGGCCAACCTTTTACATTCCATGTGTCAATTTTTTCACACACAAGTTCAGGTGCACCATACAACTCTTGTACCCCCATTCAATTCTTGTAAAAATATGTTAATATAAACATATTTAGCATTTTATATGGTATATTGATTTAATATCAAAACGAGATAAACATTACTTACCTTAATGAGGCTTTTAACATTTTGTCTTCTTTTGATTTCTTCCTTTTTCTTCATCACATATTCTTTCTGTAACTCAGACACAAGCACTAGCTTCAGTTTTCCTTCTATTTCAGTCTGCTGTGTTTTATAGTGTCTGTTAAGATCATGTCTTCTATTATGTGAGGAGGTGTTTTCACAAACAATGCATAACGGCTTTTCTGACGGACCTGCTGTAAATAAGAACTCAATTTCCCTCTGTTCATTGCGCCACTTCTAATCATCCATTGCACCATAGGTTGACCATCCCTGTCTTAGACAGTTTGGGAGAATGGGCAAAAAAGTGGCAGATAGAATGTAGTGTAGGAAAGTGTATGGTCATGCACTTTGGTAGAAGGAGTAAAGGTGTAAACAATTTCTAAATGGGGAAAAGTTTCAAAATTTGGAGGTGAAAAGGGTCTTGGCAGTTCTTGTGCAGGATTTCCTAAACGTTAACCTGCATGTTGAGTCAGTGGTGAGGAAGGCAAATGTATTGTTAGCATTCATTTTGGGAGGACCAGAACTTAAGAGCCCGGATGTGATGCTGAGGCTTTATGAGGTATTGTTCAGACCACACTTGGAGTATTGTGAGCAGTTTTGGACCATTTATCTAAGAAAGGGTGTGCTGTTGTTGGAGAATGTCCAGAGGAGTTTCACAAGAATGTTCCAGGGAATGAAAGGGTTAACATATGAGAAGCACTTGATGGCTCTGGGCCTGTACTTGCCTGAGTTTAGAAGAATGAGAGAGGATCTCATTGAAAGGCCTAGATAGATTGGATATAAAAAGGATGTTTCCTATAGTAGGGGAGTCTAGGGCCAGAAGACACAGCCTCAGGGTAGAGGGACATCCATTTAGAACAGAGATGAGGAGGAACTTCTTTAGCCAGGGAGTGGTGAATCTGTGGGATTCATTGCCACACCAGCTGTAGAGGCCAAGTAACTGAATATATTTAAAGTGGAGGTTGATAGGTTCTTGAATAGTCAGGATGCAAAAGGTTACGGGGCGAATGCAGGAGAATGGGACTGAGAGGGATAACAAATCAAGCATGATGGAACGGTGTAGTGGACTCAATGGGCCAGGTGGCTTAAATCTGTTCATGTGTCATATGGTCTTATTTTGAGGTTTGAGTTTTCTAGTCCTTGTTTTCATCCATCTGGTAGGAAATGGAAGGAACTTTGAGAGTCAGAAAAATGTACAGTAGTCTTTCCAGGTTTGGGATGGGAATAGTTTATTCCATAACGATGAGAGTTTGGATGTTCTCCTTGCACAACTCAAAAGTTTTTTGAAGTCACATAACTAGTCGTTAATGTTAATATTTAATTAATCTTTTTTACGATACCTTGTAAGTTATTTTAAGTATCTGCAGGAATTAACTTGTGGAATGAAATTAAAGTCTGTATCTGCCCCACAAGTTAGAGTAGTTGCATCTTCCTTGGCTTGGTGATGTATCTGTCTATATCAAATTTACTGTAGATACTCTCTCCACAATGCATGTACAGCTTCCTGCTGATTGATGCAAGAAGACTGAATTTAAGGTCACTGTATCCAGAAAATAAGAGTACTTGATTAAAAGGGAGGGTTCAGAGAGGTTCAAGTGCTGTGAGTGGAGAATATTTTTTGAAGTTTCTTCTTTATATTTCCTCAGGAGCTTTTAACTGTTGGCGTTCTGACCTTATCATGCCACTTGTATAATTTCCTGCCACTACAAGGTTTTATTAAGCTCTGTCTGGTCCTGCACTACATTGGTTAGGGTAAATGCCTCTTTATAGAGTTATACATCACAGAATGGGCTTTTTGACCCAACTTGTCCATACCAGCTAATAAGCCTGCCTAAGCTAGTTCCAGTTGCCTGCATTTAGCTCACATTGCTTTAAATCCTCCAGAAACACTCCAATTCTGTCGGCTGCGTAAGTCTAGGGAAGACGATCTCCAGCTCCGCCAAAGAGATTGAAGTACAAGCCCATCAAAACCCCCTATTTATGTGGATGCTGCGTGGTTCGTTATCCTGTTACAAATCAGTACCACGAAATAATGGACAATACACCGCATACAATTGCACAATTTATCTTTATAGTTAATTAACTAAAGGGTTAGTAAAGAAAGAGCAAAAAAAAAGAAAAGGGCCCATTTTAATGAAACAGTCTAATATGCCACAACTTGGAGCTCACGGTTTCCCCTTCGCCGATCTTCTTCAATCTCCCCAGGCTTCGCCAAATCATGGCCCCACTCCAGCTCGAGTCCTACAACCTCTTCTCTCCAGCATCTTCTCCCTTCATCTCCCACACAGGTGTCAGGCACACAACACGAAAAACACACTCCACTGGACAGCTGACATTCCAAAGCACCCGTAATCTCTAACCATAACCCAAACACTGCTTCTGCTGAAAGACCATTACGTTAGCAGTGAAACCTTTCCCAGGGTGTTACACTCCTTACCCATGTATCTGTACAAATACATTTTAAACCTTGTAACTGCACCCACCTCTACCACTTCCAACAATTCATTCCATTTATCCATCACTGCCTTTCTGGAAAAAATTGTCCATCAGATCCTATTTCCATATCTCTTCTCTCACTTTGTTTAGACTGTTGTACCATTGTCTCTCTAACCTAACAGTGCCCCCCTTGATTTTATAACCCTCTAAGGTCGACCCTCAATTTCCTTTGCTCCAGGAAAAACCATCCCAGCCTACCCTGTCTCCACTTATCACTCAAGCCCTCTCATCCAAACAGCATTCTTGTGAATCTTCTCTGTACCCTCTTAGCTTTTAATTGCAATTCTTCCTGGTGTGGCAATCATAATTGCACAGTTTACAGTGGGTGTGATCTACCCAGTATTTTATACAACTTTTCACACAGGCCTTTTCTTCCCACCACTTTTATCTCTGCTCCAGACAGACAGATCACTTCCTCCTATTCTACAACTTAAAAGCATTGGGTTTCTTGTTTTTCTAAGTACCCAAGAAAATTAATTGAACCAAAGTGTTAATTTTGTTTCTGCCTCCGCTGATGCTGTCTGACCTGCACATTATTTTCATACCAAATTAGAATGCATAAAAAGTTTTTTTTCCTTGATTCCACAAGCAATGAAAATCATGAAATCACAACACATCATTTGGTCTGAGACTCCCATAGTTTTGACATTTATCC
Organism: Hypanus sabinus; assembly: GCF_030144855.1. NCBI lineage: Eukaryota > Metazoa > Chordata > Chondrichthyes > Myliobatiformes > Dasyatidae > Hypanus > Hypanus sabinus. The sequence goes on from NC_082716.1 coordinate 81,444,517, forward strand.
CCATTTCAAGTATGTATCCAATTCCAGTTTGAAACCAGCACCACACCAAAATGGAGGATATATAAACTAAATTCATCCCTTGACTTTCTCCACAATTATCCTAAATTTGGGCCCTCATTTAAGAGCAAAGAATCTGTGGAGCTTCACTCACTGCTTTCCAGGAACAATTTGTTTTCCAGTCTCAAGGGAGGAGATCAAAACAAGGTATCAATCAGCTGTCAGTACAAGTTGCTGCCACACTGCATTGTCCCATTGTGGAGACAGACTGGTTTGGGTCTCATTGATTACATTGTGAACTGGAAATTCAGGCTAGTCCAAGGGCATGAAACAGCCGTCTGGAAACTGGTCAGTCAAGCTGACAGCACAGCAGTGCTCAGTTAGTAGTCCATGAAGCCTATAAAACATACAAGCAGGATTAGGTCTTTTGACCCATTGATTCTTAGTTGAGTTGACATAGATAGTGCTGCTAGATGCCAGCTCCAAATTAGATGGGTGGAATTGTTCTGTAGAGATGAAGGAAGGTGTAAGGGTGAGGGAAGTTGAGGGAAGGGTGCTGGATGGCAGCAAATGCAAAAACACGAAACTGAAGGTACTGCAGATCTAAAATAGGCAATGCTGGAGACACTCAGTGTGTCAGAGAGCATCTGTAAAATCAGATATCAGTATTTCGTGGCCATGTCAAAAGGTTTCAGAGATAAACCTTTCTCCTTTCACAGATCCTGCCTGACCTGAGTGTTCCCAGCATTTTCTATTGTGGTACATGGCAGTGTTACCGTTCAAAGTTCATTTTCTTGTGGGCATACTCAATAAATGTATAGAATAATATCTATATCAGAATCAATGAAAGACCGTCCAACTAGGGCGTTCACCCAGAGTGCAGAAGACAACTAACTGTGCAAATACAAAAAGAAGAAATACTACTAAACAAGCAAAAAATATTAAGAGCATGAGATGAAGAGTCTTTGAAAATGAATCCTGTGGATATAGGAACAATTCAATGATGGGACCAGTGAAGTTATCCCCTTTAATTCAAGAGCTTGATGGTTGACGGATAGTAACTATCTGAAACTGGTGGGGTGTGTCCTGGGTGGCAGAGGTCCCTGATAAATGGAAGCTGCTTTCCTGCGACGGCATTTCACGTAGGTGTGCTCAAATTTGGGAGCACTTCATCTGTGATGGAGTGGGCTGAATCCACGACTTTTTATAGGATTTTCCATTCATATTGTCAATACAGCTCAAGTCATTATTCAATGCATCAAATAAATCTATTAAAGAACTGCCTCGTGTATTTTTTTTAAAAAGGAATAACACACGATCTTTTTCAATAAAACTTAACGTTTCAATATCCCCGAATAAAATGTAAAGAAATAGTAAACTGCTTCATTTGCAGAGCATGGCCCAATCCCTGCCAAAGCCCATTCTGTTCACTACTGGGGAAATTTTGTGATGCGTTAGTACAAACCCCATTTCCAGAAAAGTTGGGATATTTTCCAAAATGCAATAAAAACAAAAATCTGTGATATGTTAATTCACATGAACCCTTACTTAACTGACAAAAGTACAAAGAAAAGATTTTCAATAGTTTTACTGACCAACTTAATTGTATTTTGTAAATATACACAAATTTAGAATTTGATGGCTGCAACACACTCAACAAAAGTTGGGACAGAGGCATGTTTACCATTGTGTTACATCACCTTTCCTTTTAATAACACTTTTTAATCATTTTGGAACTGAGGATACTAATTGTAGTAGATTTGCAATTGGAAATTTTGTTCATTCTTGCTTGATATAAGACTTCAGCTGCTCAACAGTCCGTGGTCTCCGTTGTCTGATTCTCCTCTTCATGATGCACCATACATTTTCAATAGGAGATAGATCTGGACTGTCAGCAGGCCAGTCAAGCACACGCACTCTGTGTCTACAAAGCAACGCTATTGTAGCCCGAAAAGAATGTGGTCTGGCATTGTCCTGCTCAAATATGCATGGACATCCCGGGAATAGACGTTGCCTTGATGGCAACATATGTTTCTCTAAAATCCTAATATATGCCTCAGAGTCAATGGTACCTTCACATACATACAACTCACCCATGCCGTGGGCACTGATGCACCCCCATACCATCACAGATGCTGGCTTTTGCACCTTTCGCTGATAACAATCAGGATGGTCATTTTCATCTTTGGCACGGAGAACTGGATGCCTGTTTTTCCAGAAAACTAGCTGAAATGTGGACTCATCTGACCACAGCACACGGTTCCACAGTCTTTCTGTCCATCTGAGATGAGCTCGGGCCCAGAGAACTCACCGGCGTTTCTGCATAGAGTTGATGTATGGCTTCCTCCTTGCGTAATACAGTTTCAAGTTGCATTTCTGGATGCAGCGACAGACTGTGTTAAGTGACAATGGCTTTCCAAAGTACTCCCGAGCCCAGGTGGCTATAATGGTCACAGTAGCATGACGGTTTCGCAGGTAGTGCCGCCTGAGGGCTCGAAGATCACACGCATTCAACAGTGGTTTCCGACCTTGCCCTTTACGCACTGAGATGTCTCTGAATTCTCTGAATCTTTTCACAATATTATGTACTGTAGATGTTGAAAGACCTAAATTCCCGGCAATCTTGCATTGGGAAATGTTCCTTTTGAACTGACTAACAATTCTCTCACGAATTTTGGCACAAAGGAGTGAGCCACGACCCATCCTTGCAAAGACTGAGCCTTTGATGGACGCTACTTTTATACCCAGTCATGATACCTCACCTGCTACCAATTAGCCTGCTTAATGTGGAGTCTTTCAAACCGGTGTTACTTGAATATTCTGTGCACTTTTCAATCTTATTTTAACTCTGTCCCAACTTTTGTTGAGTGTGTTGCAGCCATCAAATTCTAAATTTGTATATATTTACAAAATACAATTAAGTTGGTCAGTAAAACTATTGAAAATCTTTTCTTTGCACTTTCGTCAGTTAAGTAAGGGTTCATGTGAATTAACATATCACAGATTTTTGTTTTTATTGCATTTTGGAAAATATCCCAACTTTTCTGGAAATGGGGTTTGTATTTCTATTCAACATCAGCTACTAATAACATTCTCTTCCCTGTTGCCTCTTCAGATTTCTTGCTCTGGTCAAACAAAGAATTTGGCATTGCCAGTTTGGTTGTTTTCAGTTTTTGCTGCATCAGATTAGTCTGGCTCTCGGCCAGACAGAAACTTCCCCCAACACTGGTGGGTGGAGGGGAAGTGGTTTATGGGAAAAGCAGAAGCAAAGTCCTCCACAATAATGAATTAAAAGAAAGTGGTCATGCGCAAACCCAGTGACATCAGGACAGACAGGTCTGTGTGGCTGTTTAAGAGCAGGAAACAACCAGGTATTGGAAAGGCTTGAAGCCACCAGCTTTGACAGTTGCCAAAATGTCTGTTTGGAGACTGTCAATCAATGCGGATATTTGCAGAGACAGATAAACATCCCCTTGCATTATAACAGCATGTAACCCTTCTGAAAATACATCATCAGCTGGTGGAAATTCTGGGTCACCCCAAGGTTATTAATGGTGTAGTATAAAGGCAACCCTTTCTTTCATGAAGAGCAGGAAAGCACATCATTGCAGCGCCTCAACCATCTTTCAGCTCCCTTTGGTCATACTTCTTGCACCCTGATTGGTTGTATCTAGTTCTGAAACTTTGATCCTCCCTTCCAATTCCCCTTCCACAAGACAAAACCAGATCTGCTGTTCTTCCATCTCTGATAGTTCTATGACTCAGTGACTCAGCCCCTGATGACATTCCCTCCTGGTCAGTCCAGCAATGGAAGAGCAGTGAAGAGGTCCTTCTGCTTGCTCTGGTTGGATCACTGCTCGTTGCAATTCCTTCAAAATACTTTTCCTGTTTGCTCCCATTTCCTATGTCACAAATTTGGCTGTGATAGGATTTTGTCACTTATGGGTAAATCTGAATCTTCCTTGGGGTGTTCAGGCAGGCAAGGTTTCATTCCAAAATAAAAGATTTAGTAATTCCATGTCATCTGTTAAGTGAGTCTGGATTTTTAACCCTTTTTAGACCTTATCCTTAATTTGACAGCAATGGTAGTAGTAGTTTTGATTATGAACATGCACTACACTCTTTCCCTCCCCTTCCCCCCCCCCCGTTCTGCTCTCCACTGCCCTAAAATAGATTCAAATTATACGTGAATATTTTTTTTTACAAGATGTTGATAGCATTTTGGTTAGTGGACATTGTGACCTATTACTGAAATTTATGGTTCCAAGGTCATGGGCTTGTATTTGACTCAGTTATTTTGTTCCCTAGTTGATTTATGAAACAGGTATACTCCTTGCTGAAGTATTCCAGTTTAACATTGCACTACCAATGTGCTTTATCTAGATTAATAACTGGCAGCTTTCAGGCTCAGTAGTGTTTGATAATGTACTGGTTTTGAGACTGTGTGAGGTGTGACTTTCAAGTGGACATGGAGGTGGGGAGGACAACAGCATGTACTTAGAAAATGCAAAAATAAGAATGCCAAAATATTGAAATCAGCGCATCAGGAAAAAATCTGTAGGCGATGCCAGAGTAAAATCTTTCATAAGGATTCCAAGCCATTTAGGTTGGACAATCCCACCTGGAACAACTTTTCCAATTGTTTCTCATTCATTCTTTGGGAATCAAGTGTTTAGGCTGGGCCATCATTTAATTCTCAAGATGGGCCACCCTTGAGAAGGAGGAGGGGCGTCACCACTTTGAGCTACTACATCCCTATTTCCACAGGGCTACTGGGTCTGAACTTCATGGATGTAGGCCCAGTAACCATTAAGGGCCAGCGAGATATTTCCAGGTCAGGCCAGGTTGATGTGCTACTTGAAGTGAATCCTTGGGTGATAGTTCTTCCTTTCACCTTTTTCCCTTGTCTTTATCGGTGGTTGAGGGTGGGGATTTCAGAGGTGGTGCCAGAGTATCTTGATGAGTATGTCAGTGCATTTATCGCCAATAGTTATTGTGAAGATGTAGTTGGGTAAGTTTAAGCAAGGTGGAGGTTAAGGTTATAGGTGCTGGTGGGACATTGAATTTGAAATGTGAAGTAGATTGGGAGATCAAGGCATTGAGGTTGATTACTATAAAAATGACCTCGGTCCCATTCTTCCCTTGGCCCATCTGAGTACATTACAGCTATGTTCTTGCAGACAAACATGTACTCTTTCAGGAATCAGAATCAGGTTTATTATCACTGGCGTGCTATGAAGTTTCTGGGTTTTTTTAGCAGTAGAGCAGAGTAAAACTTAAACAGTTACTCTGTGTCAGCATGCATACAGCAAAAGAAGAATAGCAAGGCAGTGTGCATGCGCCATTAGAAAGCTGATGGCACTGAGGAGGACGCTGTTCCTAAAGGTTGAATGTGGGGTTTTCAGGCTCTTGCCTCTTCCCAGATGGTCATAATGAGAAGAGGCTATATCCAGGACAGTAAAAGTCCTTCATGATGAGCCTTTTGTGAAGTCCTCAATGGTGGGGAGGCTTGTGGCCATGATGGACCTCATGCTAGCTAGACCCAGTATAGGAAGAACAGCTTGGAGGTGCAGGAGTTCAGAGATTAATATCTACTGTGGTCCTTTGGTCAGAATTTGACATTTAGTAAGATATTGGGCAGTTGTTTGTTGATACCAAATAGCTGTCGAGTTGGAATTCAGTATGCTTTTGTTTTTTCGAGTTGTAAACCATTTATTTATGGTGGAAAACAGTAACTGCAGAATGAAGAGGACTAATCCTACCTCCTCTTAATTAGACTGGAGATCTTCATTCAGAACTTGTAAATGTTGAATTGCAGTACCCGAGTATCAGTACAAAGATCTTCGTCAAATTTAAAGACCTTTGTTGTTCATAAAATATGTAAATTCTTATCCTAGTACATGGTTTCTGAATTATGTGTTTGTTCACCCGAGGGAAAACCATCTGCCACCTGGAACTATGCACAGACAAACGGTAGCTATTGAGTTAATTAATATGTTTCTAAAGCAAGGAAAAAATACTTATCAGTAATCAAAGACAAGTGGTTGACATTTAGTTCAGACAGGCAAGCATATGGAAGTAATGGATTGAAGTTTTGGGCGGGACACTCCATCACAACTTGATAAGAATAATTTGCCTGTTGATTCCTCAGATGTCAGACACTGATTGCAGGGTTTTCACTTTTTTTTCATTTCCCAGACTTCTGTTGCTTCTTTTTACACAAAGAAAAACTTCAAGGCTAACACCAAAGGTTGTACCTTCATATTAATGGCACTGAAAACAGCCCTTTCATTTGCAAGGAAAGGGAATATTATCTATTTTGTTTAGCAAGGCTCTGTCAGCTGCTAGTCTCATGAATGTTAATTGAGCAGTGTCAGAATTGCTAGAATTGATCTAATACTCTTGAAATGATAAAAAGATTATTCTGTATTTGATCTGTATTGAATCTACATAATCTGTAGTTCTGTTACTTTAAATCAAACGGTTTTTCATGCTTAAACAAAAGTAAGACATTGAAGATCAGTGTCTAATGAGTAATTAGATGTTTTTGATCAATTTCATGCAGCAGCCACTTGATCTAATCATGTTCTGGTGCAAGGCTTCATATTTATTGTAAATGTTTTGTACATAAGTTAGTGGCCCTATTGAATTACTAAATAAAGCAAGTGAGGAAACTCCACAGTTACCAAAGAAAGTTGAGATCAAGCTCTATGTAAATATGATACTCAGCAAGTACAAATGATACTGAGTAAAGTGTAGTAGATCTGTGGGGGAGAGAGGAGATTGAACATTGTTAATTAAAGTCTTTTGTCATGGAGTATGGTTTACTGTGTTATACAGATACCACAACTTGTTTCAGAAGATTAGCAATCTATATTGTTGTTAGTTACTACTTTCCACCTACATGGTAGGTGCATGGTACATCGAAATTTTCTCAGATTTTTGTCCATTTTGGATCAATGCTGTATTTTGATTACATTAATGGTGACTGTTTCTAATTCCTTTCATAACAAAGTTTTATTTAAAATGCAGTTTTTTTCACTTTGGGATCTCTTAGTACATGTGTGACCCTGCTTTGTTCATTCAAATAATACTTTTTTGAAAAAAAATCTACTTCTGCCTTCTAATCTTGCAATTTTGAAATGCATGAAATCCTGTTTGTTGTGGGATGCTGGTTGAGATGACAATATCGGACAAAAGAATAAGTGCTGAGAATGAAGTATTCATTAATGAGAACTGGTTTTTCTTTTGCATGTTTTAATAGAGTAATATGTGGATTCATGTAACAAAATGTGGACTGCTTATGAATAATTGTTACCTGGAAGAGGCCACCAACCCTGAACTAGTTTAATAACATAATTGTATGTTTTGTACAATACTATGAGTATATAATCATCATAGTGTAGACTCATTCCTGGGAAAAAGTATGAGTGTTAAATGCTGGAGTTCCTTGCACTGTACAGAATATATTATAATTCTGTTTTTAAATATTCCTTTTAGTATTCACACTTCAGACAGTCAGCAAGAGTTCTTCAAGATGCTGGATGAGAAGATTGAAAGGGTAAGTTTGATATTTAATGCTCTTCCTGGCTAATTCTAGTATAGACTTCCTGTTCCCCATTTCTCCATTTTCATATCAAGATTGGCTATTATTTAACTAGGTACAGCGAAACTTCTTCCCCCACAGAGTAAAATGATGCACCTAAATTGAGTATGTGGTTTTAATCTATTTACTATGTTTTCCAAGTTGGCTTTCATTGTTATATGGTTAGAGATTTTATATCTTGCATGCATACCTGCAACCAGTGGGTAATTTATCAAAGTCCAAAATACATGTTGCTCTGTCTGCCAGTAAATCTCATCTTCATTAAAACACCAGCTGAGAAGAAGCTTCAAAAGAGAATAAATTGAGTTTTATGAATTAAGGAAATGGAATTAAAGTTGTTATGTGCTTTTCATAGCTTTGTGTAATCAAAAATTAACTCATGAAACGTTGTTGAAATAAACCCAATAACAGATTTAAGACTGTTTACTATGCGTTCTGTTGAACACTCCCAGTAGACAGATGGTGAATTTAAGACACTACACATGCAAAACATATGATTTAGCTGTGCAAAAATAAAGCTCTTAAGATCCTTTTGATGAAGTCTGCAATGACTGTATTCCTTGTGGACTTTGATGTTAAATTATTGTAGCTTGTTTTGTTAAATACAGTCAATTCCAGTTAATTGAGATACATTGGGGCCAGTACATTTTGGCCCAATTAAGTGGATGCCCACGAGCCAAAGTTTCAAGGAAATAGATATAAAGGTACAACAAAGACAAACTGAGTACCAAATTATGTATTTAATTTAAATACAGAACAAATTAGTACACTACCAAAACTGCTATGTACTACAAAACTGTATTAGTTCCTAATAGTTATCAACAGAGGAAATCATCCCATGTACTGTGTTCTTTTGATTGACTGTAAATGTGCAAAATCAGTGCGGGCACCTAGTGCAGATAATGAACTATCTTCAACGAATGCTTTCAGTGATTGCCACCTCCAAATCTTTATTTTCATTGTAATATTCAAGATGATTGGTGATAATTTCAAATTTTTTTGTAGTTCCTTACTTGTTGAAGTAGTGAAATTGCTTTATCTTCACTTCTGGCCGTTCTGGCACCTCCAAGCCTGAATGTTTGAAACTGCAATAAACAAGACGGTTCTGAATTGTCCTACTGTTTATGTCTCACCAATTATTAGTGACAAAAATCACTTCTTTTTGAATACTAACATAGGCAACTACCAATATTTTTAAAACTGTTCCCCCTAAGCATGGTGCAGTGTCTTAAGGGCCACATGACATGAACACGACTAATGCTAGTTCAGCAACAGTCTCCTGTCCCAGTTAAGTGGCATAGTGTCCCAAATATTGAAGGGAAGACAGCTATTTTCTTGATTTGCTTTTGTTCTTTAAGGGCTGCCCAATTAAACAAAGGCCTAAACTGGAATCCACTGTATTCCATTTGGCCACAGAAAAAATGCATTGAATATGCTGAGCAATCTATGTCAATAGATTGTGTTTGTGTTTGTTTATTGTGTGCAAGATTTGTGGAGTGGCGTTGAGGCAGGGGAAAAGAGATGGTTAAATGCAGAGCTACCATGAAACAAAATAACTATGTTTTATTTAATCAGAGTTTTTCCACATTCCAAACTATCCATCCCTCTGTCCTTCATTGTATTTCTTATATCCCAGTTTTGGCAAAGGGCTCATATCCGGTTTGTCAAATTATCTGGTATTGGTTCAATGGAATCACATGTACTGAGTTACAGTGAAAAGCCTTTTGCTTTGCGTGCCATCCAGAGAAATCATGCCATACTTGCCCATAGTGAATTAGTAAAAAATTATATGGAAGTTGCCAGGCCATTTCTATCTTGTTTTCAACACCGGCAGCATTCTGCTTTAGTTTGTACTGCATGTTATCTCTGTACACAGCTGTTGTTCAAGTGGATATGGCTAGCCAGCTTCCAATGTTTACCACATTTCTTACTCATAACCCAAATAATTTCAAATGGATGGTTTTCTTTTACATTTCCATCCCATGATAAACACTACTTGGTTGTGCATCCTTTTGTTATTTAGCATCCAAATGTAATTTACATTGAAGGGGCAGTTTTACCGTGGCAGTTGTACCCTAGCCTGTGTTAAATCCTACTCATTCAGACCATAAAGCTGGATTACGTTCTTGATCAAAGAAATGATTTATCCTGTTTGGTGTTGAATTAAACATTTGCCTGATCTCTGAGGCTACTTCTACTTTTACTTGTAATTGATAGAGGTTAAGATTAGAAATGTATTATGTGTAGGTCTCAGGTAATGGATCTTCTCAGGTATTTATCCATTTGTAGTTGGTATCATGTAACAGTGAAGCCTTTCTTAACATTTCACTTCTCTTACCGCCCCCCCCCCCCCCCATTAATAGTCCACTACCAAGAGCATGCCATTGAAAAGCAATAAAAGCTTTGTGCATAGAGAAATGTGCATTGGTGACAGAGTTCATATTCTGCAGAGTAGGAAGGAGAAAGCTAGAAGTGGGTTTCTACCACTGGACTGAGATGTCCAAATGTCAGTGATCAATATTAGGTTTAATATCATTGGCTAATGTCATGAAATTTGTTGATATGTGGCAGCAGTACATTGCATATGTAATAAAAACTAACTTATAGTAAGAAGTGTATATTAAAGAATTAAATTAGTGCAAAAAAAAAGGGAAAGAAGTAGCGAGGTAGTGTTTAGTGTTTATGGGTTCAATGTCCATTCAGAAATCTGATGGCAGAGAGGAAGAAGCTGTTCCAGAATCATTGAGTGTGTTCCTTCAAGCTCCTGTATCACCTCCCGAATTGTAACAATGAGAAGAGAGCATGTCCAGGGTGATGGGAGTCCTTAATGGTGGATGCTGTCTTTTTGAAGCATCACTCCTTGAAGATGTCCTGGATGCTGGGAAGCCAATCCTATGATGGAGGTAACTGAGTTTGCAACTTTCAGTAGCTTATTTTGAACTTGCGCAGTGCCCCCCCCCCCCCCACCACTATATCAGATGGTCATACAACCTGTTAGAACGCTTTCCACAGTACATCTAGAAATTTGAGTGTCTTTGGTGACATTATCAAATCCAGTGTTGTCTGAGTGGAGTCATTTAGGAATTGAGTGAGCGTTACTGCACTTAGGTCAGAATATCAACCATTTCCATTACTTCACAGGATTGTTACCCGTAACCATGGCGATCCTTCTATAAGGATCCTAAAGTCTCCCAGAATCCTATTTCTCTGGAATTAGTTCTATCCAATTAAACATTTTGTCAGCTCATTTTATAATCTCCAGTGTCTACTAATTCCATTGTGACTCTTGCTTATTAACCACAAATTCCATCTGATTGAGCCTCTGAACCTAAGTTGGTTGTATTATGTCCACCAACTCCTTTCATTGACTGGCATGTTACCCAGCAGAACCTCTGCTCTGCATTCTATTCGCTTCCACCTCTCATCCAACCAAAAATTACTACTTGTACAAACCATTGACTTTGCACTCATGGTCTTTTTTTTTTAATTGGTTTATTGCAGATGATACTAAGATAGATGGCGTTGTGGTTAATGAAGTTGATTTTCAAAGCTTGCAGAGAGATTTAGGCCAGTTAGAAGAGTGGGCTGAAAGATGGCAGATGGAGTTTAATGCTGATAAGTGTGAGGTGCTACATTTTGGTAGGAATAATCCAAATAGGACATACATGGTAATGGTAGGGGATTGAGGAATGCAGTAGAACAGAGTGATCTAGGAATAATGGTGCTGATGCACCATCAATAACTCACACTGAGACGTAAGGCGAGATATCGGCTTTTATTGACTGGAAGAAGGAACCAGGAATGAGTGTCTATCATACAATGTCCTGGAGACTGAGGCCGAGCGTCAGGCCTCAGACCTCCTTTATACAGGGCCTGTGGGAGGAGCCACAGGAGCAGTCAGCAGGGGCGTGTCCCGACAGGCACATAGTTCACCACAGGTGCATAGTTCCCTGAAGGTGGAATCTCATGTGGATAGGGTGATGAAGAAAGCTTTTGGTATGCTGGCCCTTATAAATCAGAACATTGAGTATAGGAGTTGGGATGTAATGTTAAAATTGTGCAAGGCATTGGTGAGGTCAGATTTGGACTATTGTGTACAGTTCTGGTCACTGAATTATAGGAAAGATGTCAACAAAATAGAGAGAGTACAGAGGAGATGTACTAGAATGTTACCTGGGTTTCAGCACCTAACGTTCAGAGAAATTTTGAACAAGTTAGGCCTTTATTCTTTGGAGCGTAGAAGGTTGGGGGGGACTTGATAGAGGTATTTAAAATTATGAGGGGGATAGATAGAGTTGACATGGATAGGCTTTTTCCATTGAGAGTAGGAGAGATTTAAACAAGAGGACATGAGTTGAGAGCTAAGAGGCAAAAGTTTAGGGGTAACAACAGGGGGAACTTCTTTACTCAGAGAGTGGTAGCTGTGTGGAACGAGCTTCCAGTAGAAGTGGTAGAGGCAGGTTCGATTTTGTCATTTCAGAAAAAAATTGGATAGGTATATGGACAGGAAAGGAATGGAGGGTTATGGGCTGAGTGCAGGTAGGTGGGACTAGGTGAGAGTAAGCATTTGGCACAGACTAGAAGGGCCGAGATGGCCTGTTTCTGTGCTGTAATTGTTATATGGCTATATATTATTGTCACCTGCACTGAGATACAGTGGAAATCTTTGCTTTGCATGCCATCCATACAGATCATTTCAAAGCATCAGTACACTGAGCGCTAAGAGAGTGCAAAATAAAGTGTTACAGTTGCAGTGAAAGAGTAGTACAGGCATACAGTACAGTACAAGAGCTCTGTCAAGGTAAACTGTGAGGTCAAGAATTCATCTGAAAAGACTCCCCATTATGAGAGTTTGCTTAGAATCCTTGTTTATCAGCTAAATTAGTTTCAATGAAATGTTGATAGATACCTTTTAAGATGTATTGGTATAGCATGTTGAAGACCACCACAGATAATTTGGAAAACAGTATGGAGATTAACCATACACAATCTGCTTCAGTATAATATTTGCTACCTTAACATTGTGCAGATTATCAAATTTGTTCCAGATAATTACTGCCCTAGGACAGAATGACAATTACAATTGACGAGTCATTCCTTATATAGCTCTATTAATATTCAATTCAAAATCTTATGATGTGGCGTATTCTGTGAAGTGATTAATAATCTGCAGTTTGTTTCCCAGTATCTAGTTTATCTGTTGCAAGAAATACCATTCATTGAAACAGAATTAAAAACCAGAACCACTTCTAACCTTGTCTTGAATTGCTTCTCATATTGGCTTTGTTTTTCTAGCTATTATGTTTGCTCAGTAACTATTGTCAGTCACACTCGAAACACAGGCACATGGCTAGGAATTCCAGCAGGGCACGACAGATATGCATGACAGTCCTAAGCAAGCAAAGGGGATTAAAGTTGATGGCAAAGTAAAAGGTCAGCATGGACGTGGTGGGTCAAAAGGCCCCCTTTCTAAAGTTCAAACAAAATTTATTATCGGAGTACAAATATGTCACCACGTCCAACACTGACATTCATTTTATTGTAGGCATACTCAGTAATGGAATAATAACCATAATAGAATCAATGAAAGACCACACTAACTTAGGCGTTCAACCAGTGTGCAAAAGACAACAAACTGTGCTAACATTGTGAACCAGCTATGTCTCCCCTCTTACTGTGAAACGGAGACACCCCTTTCTGCCGTATTAGGGAGGAGAGAGGGAGAGCAAGAGACTGGGCTATGTCGAATACCTGGTGAACTAGTAGTATTCTTTGGAGTACTGCAAGGCTGCTGCCTTGCTCACGCTTGAATGCTTGGTGGTGGGCTCCCATGCTTATTTTGCCAGAGGTGGGAGGGGGATTGTTGCTTGCTGCCACTTTCGTGCAAGAGGGAGGGGAGCTGGGGGGTACTTTGGGGTTCTAACATTTAACTGTCGTTCATTCTTTGGAGGCACTCCTCTGTTTTCGTGGATGACTGCGAAGAAAAAGTACTTTAGAATGTATACTGTATACATTTGTCTGACAGTAAATGTACCTTTGAAATACAAAAAGAAAATTTATAAAATAAATAAATAGATAAATAAGCAGTAAAAATCAAGAATATGAAATGAAGAATCCTTGAAAGTGAGTTCATGGTTTGTGGAAAGAACTCAATGATGGGGCAAGTGGAGTTAACCCCTTTGGTTTAAAAGCCTGATGGTCGGGGGTAATAACTGTTCCTGAACCTGGTGATTGTGTCCTGAGGCTCCTGTTCCTCCTTCCTGGTGGCTTTTTGTGCGGTACTCTACAACAGAATGCTGATCCAAAGAGCAAATATTACAGATAAGGTGAAAATAATTTCAACCAAGTCCTGCAAGGGAGAAATGCTCTTTTTTTTAAACCAGATTGTGGGACCAGGTTTGCCTGGTTTCTCATTCCATTGATAGGCTCCATTCTGCAGTGATGCACCTCAGTGATCATCAGTGGTTTATAAATGTCAGAATTCTGATTTTTTTCACAGCGCTTGAGGAAGACCAGTTAGTGAATATGTTTGTAGCTAAAATTACGACACGGAGTCGGTAACTGCAGTCGAAGGAAAAACTTTATTCGAAAACTTCAGCCTCACTTTTAAGCCTCTGTCAACCGGCCCCCCATGGCGAAGAGGCTCCAAAGCTCTGTGCTCGCAAACCCCCGTAGGCTATCTAATTGTGAGTCGGTTCGGATACGCTAGGAAATGAGGCGCTACATAACCCCCCCCCAGAACCGGCGATACACCCCCCAATGTCCACAGCCTGGGCCAGAACCTGCTTGGGAGGTCGGCCTCTGCGCCGAGGCGCCGGAAACTCGGCCGGTTGCGCCAGGTCCACATGGGCCGGCTTGAGGCGGTCCACCGTGAAAACCTCCTCCTTCCCCCCAACGTCCAGCACGAACGTGGACCCATTGTTCCGGAGCACCGTAAACGGCCCCTCGTATGGCCGCTGCAGCGGTGGCCGATGCCCGCCCCTTCGTACAAACACAAACTTACAGTTCCGTAGGTCTTTGGGTACGCAGGTCGGGTGCCGCCCATGCTGTGAAGTGGGTATGGGGGCCAGGTTACCGAGCTTCTCGCGAAGTCTGCCCAGGACTGCAGCGGGTTCTTCCTCTTGCCCCCTCGGGGCTGGTAGGAACTCCCCGGGGACGGCCAGGGGCGCGCCGTATACCAACTCGGCCGACGAGGCGTGCAGGTCGTCCTTGGGCGCTGTGCGGATGCCGAGAAGGACCCAGGGAAGCTCGTCCGCCCAGTTGGCTCCTCGCAGGCGGGCCATGAGGGCCGACTTCAGGTGACGGTGGAAACGCTCCACTAGCCCGTTCGACTGTGGGTGGTAGGCAGTGGTGTGGTGCAGCTGAGTCCCCAAAAGGCTGGCCATAGCTGACCACAGGCTGGAGGTGAACTGGGCGCCTCTGTCGGAGGTAATGTGGGCTGGTACACCAAAGCGGGATATCCAGGTGGCGAGCAGGGCTCGGGCGCAAGATTCGGAGGTGGTGTCGGTGAGCGGGACCGCCTCTGGCCATCTTGTGAACCGGTCCACGATAGTCAGGAGATAACGCGCTCCGCGCGACACTGGCAGGGGGCCCACGATATCCACATGAATGTGGTCGAAACGCCGGTGGGCGGGATGGAACTGCTGCGGTGGGGCTTTGGTGTGCCGCTGAACCTTGGCCGTCTGGCAGTGCATGCACGTTCTGGCCCATTCACTGACCTGTTTGCGGAGACCGTGCCAAACGAACCTGCTGGAAACCAGCCGGACAGTTGTCCGGATGGAGGGATGCGCCAAGTTATGAATGGAGTCGAAAACATGTCGCCGCCAGGCTGCGGGGACGACCGGACGGGGCTGGCCGGTGGCGACGTCACAGAGTAGGGTCCTCTCACCTGGGCCCACGGGGAGGTCCTGGAGCTGCAAACCAGAGACTGCAGTCCTGTAACTCGGAATCTCCTCATCTACCTGCTGTGCCTCTGCCAGTGCCTCAAAGTCTACCCCTTGGGAAAGGGCATGAACGGTAGGGCGAGAGAGCGCATCCGCCACGACATTGTCCTTACCCGAGACGTGCCGGACATCCGTTGTGTATTCAGAGATGTAGGACAGGTGGCGTTGCTGGCAGGACGACCAGGGGTCGGATGCTTTCGTAAACGCAAAGGTAAGCGGTTTGTGGTCCGTGAACGCGGTGAAGGGCCGACCTTCTAGGAAGTACCTGAAATGCCGGATTGCCAGGTAGAGCGCCAACAGTTCCCGGTCAAAAGCACTGTACTTGAGCTCGGGTGGCCGCAGGTGTTTGCTGAAAAACGCCAGGGGTTGCCAGCGACCTGCGATGAGCTGCTCCAGCACCCCACCGACTGCCGTGTTTGATGCGTCCACTGTGAGGGCGGTAGGGGTGTCCATTCTGGGATGTACTAGCATTGCGGCGTCAGCCAAAGCTTCCTTCGTTTGAACGAAAGCGGCGGCGGACTCCTCGTCCCAGGTAATGTCCTTGCTCGGACCCGACATCAAGGCGAACAGGGGGCGCATGATCCGGGCAGCTGAAGGGAGGAAGCGGCGGTAGAAATTGACCATACCTACGAATTCCTGAAGGCCTTTGATCGTGGTGGGTCGGGGGAAGTGGCGGACCGCATCTACCTTAGCGGGCAGAGGGGTTGCCCCGTCTTTAGTAATCCTGTGGCCCAGGAAGTCAATGGTATCAAGTCCGAACTGGCATTTGGCAGGGTTGATTGTAAGACCGTACTCACTCAGTCGGGCGCAGAGTTGACGGAGGTGGGACAGATGCTCCTGACGACTGCCGCTGGCTATGAGGATGTCATCCAAATAGATGAACGCGAAGTCCAGGTCCCGTCCCACCGCGTCCATTAACCGCTGGAACGTCTGTGCGGCATTCTTCAGGCCGAACGGCATGCGGAGGAACTCGAAGAGGCCAAACGGGGTGATGAGAGCCGTTTTGGGGACGTCGTCAGGATGCATCGGGATCTGATGGTACCCTCGGACAAGGTCGACCTTGGAGAAGATCCAGGCGCCGTGCAGGTTTGCCGCAAAGTCCTGAATGTGCGGCACAGGGTAGCGGTCCGGTGCGGTAGCCTCGTTCAGCCTGCGGTAGTCGCCGCACGGTCTCCAG
Source organism: Hypanus sabinus (assembly GCF_030144855.1). NCBI lineage: Eukaryota > Metazoa > Chordata > Chondrichthyes > Myliobatiformes > Dasyatidae > Hypanus > Hypanus sabinus. The sequence goes on from NC_082716.1 coordinate 81,461,240, forward strand.
CCCCCCGTCGCTTTGGGCACCATGTGCAGGGGGGAAGCCCAGGGGCTGTCGGACCGCCGGATGATCCCCAATTCCTCCATTCTCTGGAACTCCTCCTTCGCCAGACGGAGCTTGTCCGGGGGAAGCCGCCGAGCACGGGCATGGAGGGGTGGTCCCTGTGTCGGGATGTGGTGCTGTACGCCGTGCCTGGGCATGGCTACTGTGAACTGCGGTGCCAGAACCGATGGGAACTCCGCCAGGACCCTGGTGAAGTCGTTGTCGGACAGCGTGATGGAGCCGAGGTGAGGGGCTGGCAACTGGGCCGCGCCCAGGGAGAACGTCTGAAAGGTCTCGGCGTGTACCAGTCTCTTCCTGGGCAGGTCAACCAGCAGGCTGTGAGCTCGCAAAAAATCCGCACCCAGAAGCGGTTGGGCTACGGCGGCCAGTGTGAAGTCCCACGTGAACTGGCTGGGGCCGAACAGTAGCTGCACCTGACGGGTGCCATAGGTCCTTACTGTGCTGCCATTCACGGCCCTCAGGGGGGGACCCGGTGCCCTGCTGCGGGTGTCGTAACTCGTCGGAGGTAAAACGCTGATCTCAGCCCCAGTATCGACCAAAAACCGGCGTCCCGACCTTCTATCCCACACATACAGGAGGCTATCCCGATGGCCAGCCGCCGTAGCCATCAGCGGCGGCTGGCCCTGGCGTTTCCCGGGAACTTGCAGGGCGGGCGGCAACGGCGGGCTTCTGCGCCCCACCGCTGGTGGTAGAAGCACCAGTGGTCATTGGGCCGGGGGTTAGTGGGCTCTGCGGCCGGGCCTGGACTGGTTTGCTGCCGGGAGCGTGGCTGGGAGATCTGTGCGATGGACGCCCCGCTCACCTTTTTGGCGTTCCACAGCAAGTCCGCCCGGGCTGCCACCTTCCGGGGGTCACTGAAATCCGCGTCGGACAGCAGCAGGCGTATGTCCTCGGGCAGCTGCTCCAGGAATGCCTGCTCAAACATGAGGCCTGTGTGTCCCTCGGCCAGAGACAACATCTCATTCATTAAAGCCGATGGAGGTCTGTCGCCCAAGCCATCCAGGTGCAGTAAACGGGCAGCCCGCTCGCGCCGTGAGAGTCCGAAAGTCCTGAGGAGCAGGGCTTTGAATTCCGTGTACTTGCCGTCTGCCGGGGGCGACTGTACGAACTCCGCGACCTGGGCAGCTGTGTCCTGGTCGAGGGAGCCCACCACGTAGTAGTAGCGGGTGTCTTCTGAGGTGATCCGGCGAACGTGGAATTGGGCTTCGGCTTGCTGGAACCATAGGTCCGGGCGCTGTGTCCAGAAACCCGGCAGTTTCAACGAAACCGCATGAACAGAGGCGGCGTCGGTCATTTCTGGTCCAAAAATCGTTTGGACCGTCGGGGTCACCAATTGTAGCGGTGTGCTACAAGCAGCGCTAAAATTACGACACGGAGTCGGTAACTGCAGTCGAAGGAAAAACTTTATTCGAAAACTTCAGCCTCACTTTTAAGCCTCTGTCAACCGGCCCCCCATGGCGAAGAGGCTCCAAAGCTCTGTGCTCGCAAACCCCCGTAGGCTATCTAATTGTGAGTCGGTTCGGATACGCTAGGAAATGAGGCGCTACATGTTGTCCTTTAACCCTCATTTATACTGCTATCTCAGAGGTTTTAAATTCCTTTGCTTGGGCACTATTAACTTGGTCAACATTCTAAATATTTCAAGGAAATGTTCATTCATAAAAGTTTTTCCCTTGTTTTCATTTGATCTGTTTTAGTGATTTCATCTTTCCTTTGACTGCCTTTCTACAAAGCAATTTCGGCATTTGTTCCTTGATTTCTTTATATCTTTCCAGTTTCTGCTTTCTCCCATCAACATCCTACTCACTTTCTTCGTACAGGATTTAGTTGAAATTATTGACCTTCTGTATGTTCATTGTACCCTACTGTTATTGATTGAGAGTGCATGCATTTAGACAGCTGCCTCAAAGTCGTAGCGACCCACGTTTGATCTTCATCTCAGATGCTGTCGCAGTGAAGTTTGTCATTCCCTCTGTAATTGCTCATGTCTATTCCTGGGTGCTCCAGTGTTTGTCAGTGTCCTGTAAATGCTTTCTTAGGTTAACTAATGTAAATTACCCCTTTGTGTAGGTTGATGGAAGTAACTATCAAAGGGAAGTTGATGGACATGTGTGAGGGACTAAATTGCAGGGCAGTGTGAAGAGGAGCAATGGGACTAATGAGATTATTTCCCTACGAGATGGAATTGGAACTGATGGGTTCAGTTGCCACCTCTTCATTTTGTGGTGAAAGATGCATTTACCGTCTGCTGCTGTGTCCTTATTGCGATTTTTTTTTGAGTACAGGTGTCCCCTGTTTTTTGAATGTTCGCTTTACGACAACTCGCTGTTACGAAAGACCTACATTAGTAGCTGTTTTCACTAACCAATGAGGATTTTTGCTTTTACGAGAAAAAGATGCCCGCTTTATATGTGTGTTTACCCTGAGAAAGACTACAATGACCATGAAACCTTGTGCGGGCAGTTGTTTGCACATGCGTGTATGTGCGTACGTATGCGTGTACGTGCCGATTTTTTTTTCTCCAAATCAACTTTGGCTCGCTGTCTTCCCGATTTTGATAAGTGAAACTACACCATACATACAATATTTCTGCTTTATATAGGCTGTATATTTATCATATCACTCCTGCTTTTACTATATGTTACTGTTATTTTAGGTTTTATGTGTTATTTGGCATGATTTGGTAGGTTATTTTTTGGGTCTGGGAACGCTCAAAAATTTTTCCCATATAAATTAATGGTAATTGCTTCTTCATTTTACAACATTTCGGCTTACAAACAGTTTCATAGGAACGCTCTACCTTCAGATAGCGGGGGAAACCTGTATACATGACTGGAGTAAAAGAGTATCTAGGCTTAAACTGTCTACCTAAAGTTCATGCAAAATAGGGGAAAACACTGAGTAGAATTAATATTTTGCATTGAGCTGTAGAAGCAGCTTATAGTATTAATTAACAATATCTTGCAATATTTTTTCTTTTATACAAGTGATGTCCAAACTGTAACAAACATGCATTGGAAAATAGTCAGTTTAATTTTATAGGTAGGGTCATGAAATGTTAAACCAATCATTAACTTCATGTTTCATTCTTTATTTTCTGATAAAGTAATTGGGATAGGGGGAGGAAAGGAACTATCATTACTGGAGGCCTGAAATTTCTGAAGTTGTTACCAGATCTGTATCACCTGCAATATTTTATTTTAGAAATTTCAGTTAGTGAAATTGTTGGAAAGTTAATCCGCCTTACACTTCGCTTTTTTTTCCAATTGCTAAGCCATTTTATACGAAACAGTCCTTGACCTCTAATTTCAATAGTATGTACAATAAAAGGAACAAACCAGTTGCAGGTATTGGAAAATTCTCTTCCCATTTCCAAAATCTGTAATAATAGAAATTGGTAAGTTAGCTGACAGAATCTGTAACAGACACACAAGCCAATTTTTGTCAATCGTTCTATATCACTCCCTATTTCCTTGCTTTTTTGGTAAGGAGGCAAGTCAATTTAAATGTGATGCTCAGGTAATGTTGTCTGTGGGTTTTAGTAAGGTGTTTGATAAGGTCCTTTGTGGGAGACTCATCCAGAAGATTAAGAGGCATAGGGTCCTTGGTGTTCCACACAAAACATACTGGAACCTCTGCTGTTTGTGAAATGACCTAGAAAACGTAGGTGGGTTGGTTAGTGAGCTGCAGTCGATACAAAGGTTGGTGGTGTTGTGAACAACATACAAGATGAGGCAAAAGATACAATGGGATATAGAGCATTGCATATATGGGCAGAGAAATGGCAGATGGTGTTTCAAACTGCCGAATTTAAAGTGTTGCACTTCGCAAGATCAAATGTAAAGATCCAGGGGGATCTTTTAATGTTAATTGTTAATGGCAAGATCCTTAACAGTATTGATAAGCAGAGGAATCTGAGGGTAGAAGTTTATAGCTCCATGGAAGTGGTTACACAAGTTGTTCAGGTGGTTAAGGAAGAGATATGGCATGGTTGCCTTTATTGAGGAATTGAGATCAAGAGTTGAAATTATGTTAACAGTTTTATAAAACACTAGTTAGGCTGCATTTGGAATATCACATTCATTATCATATTGCCAGTTATAGGAAGGATGTTGGGGCTTTGGAGAGACTGCAGAAGAGGTCTACCAGGATGCTGCCTGGATTCGATGGCACATGCTATAATGAGAAGTTGGACAAATTTGGGTGGTTTTCTCTGCAGGGGTGGAGGGGAGATCTGGTAGAGGTTTATAAGATTATAAGAGGCATAGGTAGAATCGATAGCTAGTATCTTTTTACAAGGTTTGTCATATCTAATACCAGATGACATGCACTTAAGGTGAGATGGGGGTAAGATGAAAGGAAATGTGCAGGGCAAGATTTTTTACACAGAGTGGTGGGTGCCTAAACTGCATTGCCTAGGACAATGGTGGAGGCTAATACGATAGGGGCACTCAAGAATCTCTTAGATAGGCACATGAATCAGCAAGAAATGAAAGAATATGAACATTCTGTAGGTAGAGGGATTAGTTGGGCATTTGATTAATTCAGCACAACACTGGGCTGAAGGGCCTGTCCCTGTGTTCTACTCCACTAAGTCCTTTGTAGTTGAAACAAAGGTAATGGATTGGATTAACAACCATCTGTTATTGAACCCCACTTAATATTGTGTTAAGTACATACAGTACAAGAGCATCCTCCTTGCTTCCTATCGTAAGAAATAGAGAAGGTACTGATCCTTCCTATCAATGTGAAGGACATCGTCCACTGGGTTTTAGAAGCTTTTTAAAAATCAAATTACTATGTTAAAACTAGCACTGCTGTTCTGTATACATTAATGATATTACAATTCCTGATTCTCGATATGTGTATTTGCATGGCCTGAGTTACTATGTTGATAATAAGCTTAGTATTTTTGCGCTCAAGTGGCACTCTGATGAAAGACCACATTAGCTGGTGGCTGACACTGGGTCTTGATTTGTGTTGAAGTTCAAGGAAGAGCTGTTAAAAGATTGGTCAAAAGTCCTAATATGGAGGCAGTGGAAATTGTATAACAAAACATCCTATAAATTCTGTAAAAGGCATTTCTCTTGGAGTCAGGAAGCAAAACTTAATTAGGCAACAGAGCATCTGCAGCAGGACAGGATAAAGGATTGAGTATGAGATTTTCAAACGCTGATTAAGACATTTGACTGTTTTCCTAATTCTCCAGCTATTAAATAGGTTTATGCAAAATATTCAAATATTTTCTTGAAAAAGTAATTAAAACTGCTTTAAATACTTAAAAGTAATTGCAATGTTGAAACTAACCCATTTGTGCAGTTTTCCTGCACTTTACTCTTCCAAGTCTGCATTCTCCCCAGCTCATCACTTCTCTCTGATAATGGGTTCACCATACTTAAAACTCCAAGCTCATCTCAAGTTTCCATGTTTGTCCAAAACATGCTGATAGTTTACGGCCAAAGTTTTCCTCTCAAACAGGCAGCTCACTTCAGTCTGCATTTGCCCTTCATCCTTCACAACAATTTTATTTCCTTAAACATGGCAGCATGGACTGTAGGAATAATAGACATTGAAATAGCTTAAATAACAGAACCTTCAATAGTTCCTGTGAAATGGTTCTCTTTTGTAGTTGCCACCTCATTTAAAGTGTTCTTGAAATTTTTGGGGTTTGTTGTGTTGAACTATGTCCACAAGTAATTACATTTATAATGACTTAATAGGTTCTAAGTGTGTTGATTACTATAATTATATAGAAACATAGAAAACCTATAGCACAATACAGGCCTTTCGGCCCACAATGCTGTGCCAAGCATGTATATACTTCTGAAATTACCTCGGCTTACCCATAGCCCTTTATTTTTCTAAGCTCCATGTACCAATCCAGGAGTCTCTTAAAAGACCCAATTGTACCGCCTCCACCATCGTCACAGGCAGCCCAGTCCACACACTCACCACTCTCTGCATTTTTTAAAAAAAACTTATCCCTGACATCTCCTCTGTACCTACTTTCAAGCCCCTTAAAACTGTGTCCTCTTATGTTAGCCATTTCAGCCCTGGGAAAAAGCCTCTGACTACCCACATATGTCTCATCATCTGTAGATTCTTCCAGAGTTGCATCTTTACCACTTTGCAGATGCTTGAAGCTGCTGAAGGATCTCAGCCCGAAACGTTGACTGTACTCTTTTCCATAGATGCTGCCTGGCCTGCCGAGTTCCTCCAGCATTTTGTGTGTGTTGGATGGTGCAATGAATTTGTGCAGTGAAACTTACAACCTCTGGTAAATTGGTAACAGCAAGCATCAAGTAACCACTTGCTTTTTTCCCATGTGTTCAACTAAAAGGAAGACGCCAAAGCATGTCACAAAGGAAGAAATTGTGTCTTTCTGTGTGGGAGGTTTAAGCAATGTGGTTGACAGCTGGGAGAATGGGATGTACTTTATTAATGTCAGGATGTAGTGTAAGTAGAGCTTATATTCCCTCATGAATATCCTGGGGCTTACTGCTGATCTGAAGCTTAAATGGACTAGCCACATCGGTCCCAAGAATAAGTTAGTGGCTGGATATCTTGTTGAAAATGATAAACCTTTTAACTCCCTTTCCATCAGCTTCAATTCAGGAATGAAATGTAAAGGAATAGCATGATCTCCACTTGATTGGATAAGCAGATCTTCATTGGCACTCCAGTTGCCATCATCCGGGAGTAATACTGTCTGTTTGATTCATACCCACTTGTTAACAATCTCTATTCCTAACGTGGCCGCAGTGTGTTTTGTCTGCAACATGCTGTAGTTCCTCCCAAAGCTGCATCTATACCACTTTACAGGTACTTGAAGCTGCCACCAAACTTGTAAATTCCTCTCCCTGAAAATATCTTGCCTTTTCTACATCGTTGCTTAGTTTGTTCTGTGGAACTTCCTACCTGACATTACACGTGAGACTTGATGGACAAAGCTCACCATTACTTTCTCAAAAGAGGTTTGGAATGACTGATAAATGCTGAATTTTTAAAATTATTTCACCACCCTCTGAGATCCAGTGTGTTATCACAAGGATGCAGTTGGAAGGAAGTTTATATTTCATTTGGAATCACAGAATAACTTAGCACATGATGCAGTTAGTGAGAAGACAAGCTACAAGCAAGTCGTGGAAGTCAATGTTCAAATGTTCAAATTAATTTATTATCAAAATAACATAGATGTCACCAAATACTACCCTGAGATTCATATTCTTGCAAGCATTCATAGTGTGTCAGAGAAGTACAATAGACTCAATGAAAAATAACACAAAGACTGACAAGCAACATGTGCAAAACATAAACTGTGCAGATACCAAAAGGAACTAATAATAAATAAATGTTATTGAGAAAATGAGTTCCAGAGTGTGTGAAAGTGAATCCATAGGTTGTGTTCAATGATCAGTTCAGTAATAACTGTTCCTGAATGTGGTGGTATGGGACTTAATGGTAGCAACAAGAAGAGAGAATTGCATGGATTGGGGGGGGTCCTTGGTAATGGATGCTGCTTTCTGTGGCAGCACAATTTGTAGATGTGCTCTGTGGTGGTGGGGGGGGGGGTGGCATTTCACATGATGAAGTCAGCTGTACCCTCCACTTTTGTAGGCTTTTCCGTTCTTGAGGCACTGATGTTTCCGCACCAGGCCATGATACAACCAATCAGGATAGTCTCCACTGTGCACTTATGAAGTTTGTCAAAGTTTTAGATAACATGCTGAATCTACACAACCTTCTAAGAAAGTAGAGGCGCTGCCGTGCTTTCTATGAAATGACATTTACGAGTTGGTCCCAGGTCAGATTATCTGATACAATAATGTCCAAGAATTTAAAGTTACTGACCCTCTCCAGCTCTGATCTCTGAATGAACACTGGTTGATGGACCCCCAATTTCTTCCCCAAATTTCTTAGGTCAATAATCAACTCATTGGTTTTGCTGATATTAAGAGAGAGGTTGTTGTGGCACTACCCAACCAAATTTTCAATCTCTGTCCTATATGCCAATTTGTCAGTATTTTGATTCGGCCAGCAATAGTGATGTAGAGCAGGGAACTAAACATAC